>NC_056739.1:1763717362-1763949274 GCF_019279795.1 Protopterus annectens
TGTTGGGTGCCTGGCATTCTTCTGGTATTGAGATTGGTCTTTTGGGGGGGGAGGGGTAAAGTTGGCACTGGATCTGTTGGCTAGTATGTTGGCAATATCTGTTGGCTCAGTATAGGAAGTACCATTGTGCAGTAACTCAGAGCAAATCTGGGTATTTCCTTGGAGATCCTTGATATAACAACTGAAGGCTTTGTGGTTGTTTTTAGTGTCTGCTGAAATTCTGCCTTCATAGCTGGCTTGGAGGTTTTGATGAGGGATCCCAACTTTTTGTTGAGGCTAATAAGGGAATTTTTCCAGTCTTGGGACATCACCTTTTTCTGCAACAGTTTCTTCCTTCTGCTGTAGAGTTTATTAATGGCATTTTTTTGGAGGAGAGCATCTTGGTTCTGTTAGGTATGGCTAGTTCCATGCATTTATGTATGTGTTCGTACAGTGCATTGGTGTATGATTTGGCAGTCATGTATCTATTTTCCATTGGCATAGGTGCTGTGAAGTTAGACAGCTCTGTTTTTAGGAGTCCAAAGTCAGCTCTGGACAAGTTTTTCATGGTGAATACATTTGTGTGCGTGTGTGGGGGGTGTGTGTGGGTGAGATGTGGATTTCCATGGTGATTAGTTTGTGGTCGGATCTAACCAAGAAGGAATTGACTACTGGTGTAGAGCAATGGTTGCCTATGTTAGTAATAACCAGGTCAAGGATGTTGCTTCCTCTAGTGGGGGTAAGAATGAGCTGGTCCAGGGCACCGAAAGTGTTGAATTCCAGGAAGCATTGGGCCAGTGCATTGGTGCATGAGTAGTTTTCCCAGCTGATGGAGGGGTAGTTGAAGTCGCCTAGTATGAGAGTGTTGGGTTGGATCTTAATAGTTTCCAGGGTCTTTAAGAATATGGTGTGAGAGTCTTGGGACATGGTTGGGGACCTATAGCAGGCTACGACTTGAGTCACCGTCTTACCCAATGTTAGTTGTACCTGGAGTATCTCAGATGTGTTATGTTGGGCTACTAGACTGAAGGTGTGCATATCCTTTATGAATATGGAGACACCACCACCTTTGGAGGTTTGGTCCATCTTCTGTGGCCAAAAGGTGTGGGATGAGTTATAGCCTGGTAGCGCAGTGCTTTCTGCTGCTTTAAACCAGGTCTCCGTTACAGCACAAATGTCGATGTTCTTCATTTTGAGGAGTGCTTCGAGTGAGTGCATCTTGAGATATTTAGACTTCTAGCATTGAGCAGCATGACCTTCAGACTGCATTTATTTATAGCTGTTGCAGTGGTAATTTGGTCTTTGGAACACTGCCTAAAAAAGGCACTATAGGGGTGGCAAGAGTCTTAGCCAGTACCTGGAAACTCAAAGGTGACAGATGCAGGCCATCTCTGGCAAAGCATTGGGGTCTGTCAGTCATGTCATCTCATGCAGACAGATACTGGATCCCCTTAAAATGACACCAGAAACTTAGCCAATTGTTGAAGTCAATCATTTTTTGTTTGTACTGTGATATCATTCTGGGTGATGGTAGGATGCTGCTCAGGGCTAGGGTCATACCTGCCTGGGCCATATAATCAAAGAGCTCCACCATGTCTCTTTTCATGCAGTCCAGGGAGGTGCATGTCAGGTCATTCACACCTGCATGGACAATGACAGAATCATACTTGTACTTGTTGTGGAGTGACCTCAGTGCATGTGTTATGTGTCAGATTCTAGCACCTGATAGACAGCTGACTATTACCTTCTCCTTATTCAACCTCGTGAGTGGGACATCAGTGTGCCTCACTACTGAGCCACCTATGATTACTGTATTGGGCAACCTGTTTTGCCTTAGGGGCTTAGGTTGAGGGGCACACTGTCTATGTGAGCTATGTGTCTTGTGGTTTGTGCTGTGTTCTGGTGGCCAACTGTGTTTCTGCCTTGGAGGTCTCTGCTGTTTGGGTAGATTTCTGCTGAGAGCCTCTGCAAAGGTGGGTGTGTGGTTTGTGTTTTTATGTGAGGGCTGTGATGGTGGGTGTTCTGAAGGGCTATGTGTTCCATGTGGTGTGGAGTAGGTGTTGACCACCTCCTTTTGACCAGCTATTCCGGTCTTGGCTAGAAAGTGCATGACTTCCAATTTGGAGATATAGGCACATCTCTCAGAAGTCTGAGTGTTGGGAAGTAAGAGGAGAGGGTTGTCTGTGTACATGAGGTAGTTGCTACACTGCCTCAGAATGCCCAAGTTCCTATAACTGGTATATTCTTGATTTAACCTTATTCCACACAGAAGAGCTTGACTGGCATCCTGCCACTGTAGCCAGTTTAACACCACCATAATTGTTAAATGTTCTATATACTTAGTTAATATTACTTGGTGACTTGGGCCCTCTCTACAGTGCTGCAGTTCATTGAATGTATTGACCTATAATTTAAAGTAAAAGAACATGAGTACTGACATTTTAAGCTAGAAATGAGAGTAATATGGAACATCGTAGAGCTTAAGCTTTTTTGAGCAACTGTGTAATATATATATTTGGCTGTTGGTAGTGGCGGTCTGAGTACTAGAAGGAAAAATAATCATATCTCTGTTGTAGTTTATGAGATACTGATTTGTATCATTGATTTACAAGGGTTTTCATCTTTCCCGCTCGAGTGGAGACAGTTACTTGCATGACATCTAGAAAAAAGATTCCTATGACTTGTGAGTAACTCATTCTTTCTTCCCAGATGTGAGTATTGAACCATACAGACACTTCCTTTTGAAGTGACCCAGATCTCTCCCCACCCCTGTATGTACTGCGTCTACCTCAGATATAGACAGAATGATACAAGGGTTTTCTCTCAATCTCCTGCACAGTTTCAGCGCATACAATTCAATTAGGTGTAGTCTTTATCTTGGGAAGTTTGGATTGGCTCTTTGCAATCATATCAAAGGTTATAATCATTTAGCACATGAACTTATAGTCATATATATTGATCAGAAAGTTCTGTCTATGCGAGCTGTAATAAACATTTAGATTTATTTTACTTTACCTCCATCAAGCCTATACAAGTTACTATAACAGTGTGTTTTGGTAGTCAGTAACTCATCCAGTCTGAAATGTTTCTATGACCAGTTTGATGTCATTTCTCAATCTTAAAGAATAATTGCTTAGTTGAAAAAGTTCTTTCTATACATTTATATTTAATCTATAATTTTTTTTAAGATGTGGGTACTATCTGTCTTGCTATAACTCATTCACTCCAATGAAGCTCAGGAAGTTTGCACTGTAACTTCCACTGGGTGGAGTCTAAGCCTTATGACCGAAATTATTTCCTCACATTTCAAACAAATGTTCATATCTCTGGAACCATATGGGTTATGAAATAAGTGTAAATAGCAAACTGTTCAGCATGAGCTGTTTTTGGGTCTATATTAGAACACCGAACATTCAAAATTTTGAGTGTTTTAATATCGAACCCTATGAATCGAAAATTTAAAACATCGAACATTCAGAACAGCAAATTTTTTCCTAGGGAAAGAATTTGCTGTTCCAAAACACATACACACAATACAAGCACACCAAACAAACAGCAGTCCACACACATACACCTAAACTCTTACACCTAACCCTACACTAAACTATACATACACCACTAACTATCCACTTACCTTTACCCAAACCCTAACCCTAAGGTCCGTCACTATCGTACAGTCACCTCACCCGCTCCCTAATTCTAACTCACCTACCCCACCCTAACCCTCACGTCCACACAATCGCACACCTACCTGACCGGTGCCTTAACCCTAACTCACCTAACCCGCCCTAACTCTCACATCCACACAATCGCACACTTACCTGAACCCGACCCGTAACTTTCCACCACAGCTCTGAAAATACCAAAGCAACAGAAATGGACAACCAAATTCTTTCCCTAGGAAAAAATTTGGTTTTCTGTTTCTTCGACATTTTCAGCTTTCGCTGAATAATGGGTCGATATTAGAATACTCGAAATTTTGAACGTTTGGTGTTCTAATACAGACCCGCTGTTTTTATAGTGATGGTATTCTTTAGGTTCTAGGTCTTAAACCAAATTTTATGTCACAATAAACACAGCATTTATTACATTTGTAATATTTTGTAAACAACTTACAATATTTCAGCAATGACTCAAATTATACACATACTGTCAGCAGCGTTTTATTCATCTAGCTAACGACTATCATATAAGGCTACTGAGTTCTGTCTGTGTTACTTGGTTGTTGATATATTTAGAAAAATGTGAAAATTATATCTATGTAAATTAATATAATAACAACACTTAATATCTATTTACCTGCACTAGACAAAGGTCAAATATTAATGCAGTTGAGCTTTTCATTTTGAAAGCTTTAAGATGAAATCTTTTAAAACCTTGTACATAGCATGGTTTTGGAATTATTGATGCAAATATGAACAAACAATATTTGATACCTAGAGACGTCAGTAGGAGTTAACTGCAGATTCACCTGGAGGTGTCATTCGGATGTAATGAGATAAATGGCAGAACATTACCTCCTATTACGATTTTAACAGATGAAAGGTAAGTGTGCTCTATATCATCCTACTTGTTCTATCCTATGAATAAGTATTTGCAAAAAATCTTCAGGGCCCTAACTTCAGCATATAGTTTTACAATATGTGTATTAATATCACATCTTTTGCTGATTATATTCTTTTATATTTTCAAGATGGACACCTAGGTAAGAGGCACTGCTATTAGTTTTGTCCACATGGGTATTATGGTTGCAAAGTGAAGGTGATTTGATACTTGGCAAGGGGAAATTGACATGGAAAAGCTCACTGGTAACTGTAGCTAAGGAAAAGATGATTACTTGATGAAGGCGAAGACTGATGACATTTTGATACACTTGTAGGGCATGACTAGAGACATAGGTCTGTGACAGTATAGTTGGGGGAACTTCATAATTGTCTGTGTCTAGAAATATCAGTGACAGTTTGGGGCAGTTGGAATTATACATCAGATGGATAATGGCGTCAAAGAGTTGAAACAAAGTACTAAGCTCTTGATCGCCAAATGTTAAGAGTTAGGAAGTAGGAGTGGGAGAAAGAATGTGCACATAATTGGAAAGGCAGACAGAGAGGAGAATCTAGAAGATCCTATTGCTAGTTTGTTTTTTTGGGCATTTGTGTATAATCCAATGCACTGGAAAAACTGAAGCTTAATAACATTTGCTTTTTTGGTACATGCTATAGTATTGTATATTACTGAAGATCCAATAGTAAAAAGGCAAGCACAAAGATGTATCAGGTGCAACTTTTAATAAAAAGTTAACACATACAGACCGGTTTTGGCATACATAAAAAAGCCTTTCTCAGTGCGCTGTGTCAAGTTCTGATAGACTGCAGTAGCACAACAGCATCATGGCTCTCCTGCATATTCCTCATTGCTTCTCCCTGAAGGAAGCTAAGTGGGAATATACCCTTCACTCATCTCCTACTCTTAAATGGTCCCTCTAGTGCTGAGACCACTAATGAAACCTCAGTCACATCAGTCATAGGCAGGGCTACCTCACTCTGCACTTTGAAGTTGACATACAGGCTGAGAGCAATGTGATAATTAATATGTTTAAATAACAATCTGAATTAAATTTTGTTAGTTTAGTATTATGTTATGTGTCAGGGTGAGAGTTGAATGCTAACTAGCTTTTCTCTTTTGCAGTTGGAGAAGAGTGTTGAAAATAAAAGTATAACTACATGTAAAATGTTTATATAAAATTGGGAAGAATTGGGGATGTCAAGGTAATAAACATCTATGTGGTAAGTTAGTATGTGGAAGACAGAAGAGAAAAAGAATGTGTTGAACAGCACAATGTCAAGATGTGGAGACTATGTATGTCGTCTTGGAGATGATTATCAGGACTGGGCATTCTTCCAGGTTTGGCTGTAAGGAACATAGGTGGAGACTGGGTTTCTACTCAAGGGTTCTTTTTGGCCAGGGTTTTTGGAGAAGTGGGGGATAAACACCCATGGGGATGTGGAAGGTGAATAAGAATTATTACCTGGAATATGGGGAGGTAGGAAACTCTGTTGAGAGGGAGAGAGGGAGAGAGGGAGAGGATAATGAGAAGACTAGATAGTGAAAAATGGAGACAGCTATTCAGCAAAAATTAAGGTTAAGAGAAAGGAGATGCTAACAAAGAAAGGAAGGGTTTTACATGGTTAGAGATTAGTGTGTGCGAGGGAGGAGGAAGTTGAAAGGAATTCTGGTGCAATGTGAGCATAAATGGAATAAAAACATGTTAAGAAACATGAAGAGGGGGGTAGTAAAGTTCTTTTTATCTTTTTATGTTTGTTGTACTAAAAAATAATTTACTTTACAGTTAGTTTTTAAATTATTTCTTATGTATTTATTCATTGTTGGCTGGGTTAGCCCTATTAGACTAGTGGCCAGTTTTCAGGGGAGATCCAAGGAGGCATTTCTACTGTTGGGAGAAATTTGTCCAGGGCAAGGGGATCTCCCCTAATCTTTTTTTAATAGGTGCTGTGAAGACCTTTACAACCAGCAGGGTTTCCTACAACTCAAGCAGATGAGACTTTGATTTTACATCCTATTTGAAGGACAACATAATCATCAGTATAGCACCCCCAATGCTGCACTGCAGTCTCAGTAATCCAATCCCCTGGAGTAGGAACAGAAGTCACACCACCAAAGATTAGTTTTCTATCTGTTGTGCCACTGGTACTATATATATATATGTATATATATATATATATATATATATATATATATATATATATATATATATATCAATGGAAACACTTCACATAATCGAATGACTGAAATCTCGAATTTCATATGGTCGAGACCACATGATCGAGATTTCAGTAAATCGAATATGTGTAGTGTTCAAAAATAAGAGTTTAATTACCTTAATATGTTACGTGCACACAGAGGCAAGTATTGTTGTATGCTCTGTGTGTACGTAATGTTTTATTTGTTTTGCGGTGTTGACAGGAAATGAGAAATCTCCCATTTTATGCTTCTGCATACAGCGCAAGATGGGAGATTTCCCATCTCCCCACTGTAGCGCGATCTTGGAGTTGGTATATTTAAGTAGGGGGTGTGTGGGGGGCACAGCACAAAGCCCCCCTGCAAAAGCGAGGTTTGTGTTTTTTTTTTATTTGTTGGTTTCGCTGGTAATTCGAGCTTCTGAAGTGAATATATATATATATATATATATATATATATATATATATATATATATATATATATATATATGTGTGTGTGTGTGTGTGTGTGTGTGTGTGTGTGTGTGTGTGTGTGTGTGTGTATAGGTTTACCATCAAAATATTGAAGGCAAAATAATTTGCTATCAAAAGAATTAACTAAAATTTAGATTAAAAATGTTGAACATTGTAAACACAATGAATGACATTTGACATACCAGACTTCCTGTCTTGAAAGTCCATATGTCCTTTTATGTTTTAGCAAGGGGGCAAGCCCCTCTGCACCCCATACCCCCTGCAAATTATATATACCAACTCCAAGATTGCACTACAGTGAAGAAAATGGTAAATTCCCCAATCCTCACTGTACCATGATCTCCATTCACAAAGCTGAACTCATAATAACAAATCAAGCTTTACTTTCATTATTATGATTTCGTATTATTCCAGTTGGACATTGTGAAAATTTATTGCTGAAATATCGAATTTCAGCAATTCATGTCCATAAAGCCAAAACCTCCAAATAATGAAAGTGCATAATTGCGAATAGGACTATGTTGAATTTGCACTTATGCATTTTCATTATCGTATGGACATGTTCGGCTGGGATGGTGTCTGCAGTTTAAGGTGAGTGAGTGTGCGTGACTGTTTTTGTAACTTGTATGAGTGGGTCAGGATAGACAGTTGGGGGTATGAATGTGTGTGTTGGCTGTGTGTGATTTTTTTTTTTTGCTGTTTGTGCGATCTCAGAGTTAGTATATATAAGTAGGGGGGGTGTGGGCCTCCCTGCATATGTGTAGTGTAGGTAAGTGTCTGTGTGGTGTTATGTTGTTTTTCAGTATTTTGTGGTGTGGGTGTTATGGTTTTTGTGTTGTGTACTGTATGCTGTGTGTTCGATATTGTGATTTTGTGGTTGTGAGGTCTCGGTGTTTTAATGGTTTCGACTTTATAGTGTCGAAATGCTGAAATTCGATATTTCAGCATTTCAGCAATATCAAGTGAAACCATATATATATATATATATATATATATATATATATATATATATATATATATATATATAGGAACACTACTAAATCTCAAACTTTTGAAATCTTGAATTTCAAAAGCTCGAGACCATGTAGCCAAAACCCCACATTACCGAAAGACCAGAAGCGCAAAATTCAAAATCCCGATGTTAAGGGATTTTTGAGTTAGCTCTTCTGGTTTTGCAGTTCAGGTAAGTATGTGTGTGTAAGTGTGTTTGTGAGGGGCTTTAGTGTGTGTAAGTGTGTGTTGTGACTGTGGTGTCTGTGTGTGTGTGTGTGTGTGTGTGTGTGTGTGTGTGTGTGTGTGTGTGTGTGTGAGGGGCTGTAATGTGTGGGTTAGAATATTAAAGTAGGGGGGTGTGCAGGGTGGCGAAGCCCCCCTGCTTATTTTTAGTGTAGGGTGGGGGAGGCTGTGTGTATGTTTGTGTGTGTGCTGTATGTATGTAGTACTTACGCGATTTTGAATTTCGCAGTTTTAACATTTCGGTAATGTGGGGTTTCGGGCTTAAAGTCTCGATATTTTGTGCTTCGGGATTGTGTAATTTTGGGATTCAGTAGTGAATCCATATATATATATATATATATATATATATATATATATATATATAGAGAGAGAGAGAGAGATAAAATAAATTAGCCATTTTCTACCTGTATTGCAGTAAATCACCTGACCGGTGTAGAAAACATAGTTAATGTGGTGCTAGAACTGGTCATGGACATTAAGTCTGAGAAGAATGAATCAGAAGGCTCTTAGGTTAGGAGTAGAGAGGTTATGAAGAGGAGAAGCATGAGCAGCAGAGAAAGTTTATTTTTTTTATGGAAGGAAAGTAGTAGATTAGATGGGTTTTGGCAGCCAGTGTGACAGCTGGAGAGGTGGGTAGAATGAAAGTTAGGGAAAGAGAGTTATCAGATTATACTTGAGGGATAATACAATGGCAGTTGGAAGCAGCAGGAGAGGGACAGGGAGATGGAACCTAGGACATTGGATCGGGGACAGCCAGAGAAGTTGGGTAGAGGGTATGATAGAATAAGTGGTGAGAGAATAGGGGGAGGGGGAGAGCAGAGGATAAAACAGGGGAGCAGTGTCAGCACAATGTACAACAAAGAATTATGGGACACAGAGGAGCGATGAGAGAGGAAAAAAATATTTTGAAGGAATGGAAAGATTTAAAGATGAAGCAGAAATAGAATAGAAAGGTGCAGGTTGTGTTATTATGCAAGAAACTTAAGGACCAGTGGGAGAAAGCATAGGCAGGGATATTAGAACTATAGAAGGACAAAGGGTGTTTTGATCTGGGGAAGTTAGGGAAGAATTTAGAAGGCTTTGTAAATGTTTGTGTAAGAAATAGGAAAGTCAGCAACAGGGCTTCAGGAATTAGGAGAGAAAGTATTAGAGATAGCAGTAAGAGAGATAAAATGAAATGTACATTAGGATTGGTGAGGTAGTGGATGTAATGTACTGTTTAAAGAGCGGAAAGGCCAGTGTGAGGAGGCAGATAGATATCCGATAAAGTTTTATAAGATGGTATCCCTGGAGATCAAGGAACAGTTGGCAGTAGTGTTCAATAATATTTTAGAGAAGGGGGAGCTACTAGACTTAAAGTATGATATTGTATAAATTTAAGTAGGTGGTGGAGAACTTATGAAACAGCATGCCCTTTTCATTATGTAGTGTTGTTGCAAATTTTTTGCAAAAAAAAAAAAAAATGTATTGGAAAAAAAGGTGTAAAGCTGGTTTTCAGGGACTACTGGAGAGGAACTCATAGGTCTTGTTAAGAGGAGGTCCCTGGCAGACCACTAGAGGACATTACTGAATTGTTAAATGGGTAGAATTAAGGGGATGGGAAGGCAGGTGACATTCTGGTAGATATCCAAAAGGTGTTGGCTAGTATAAGATTAGTGTTTTTCTTTGATGACTAAGACAAGTGGTTGGTGAGGGGAGATGGTATCAGGGATTGGAGGGCCTACATAAAATGCCATAGACGATGTTTTTAGCTAATGCGTAGAGATACCAGGAATTAGTTTTAGGAAAAGAAGAAAGCCAGTGATGTTAATTTTCTCCAAGTTTGTTTCTGATGGGAATAGAAATTATCGTGCAGGGAATTAGGAAGATACTTAGAGGAAGGGTAGTGTTTAAGGGGATGAGTATATATTGTTTCACAGATAACTATATGGTGTTAGTTGATGTGGAAAAGGAGTTACCTTTAAATTTTGATATTTTTGGAAAGTTTCAAAAAAGGAGTTAGGTTTGAAATTCCATCCAAAATGTCAGTGTTAGTATCAGTGGGAGAAAGGGAACAGGGAGCAGGAAGGCTTACCTCTGACTGATGTAATTGCTTGCCTTATAGTGTTCCTGTGTTTGTGTGTTTCTATGCAGCTAAGTTCAACAAGAATAGCTGTCTAAGTTTTCTCTGTTTTTTAAGTATGATAGCAATAAATTAAAATCAGATACATTATGGCTGAGTTACCCCAAATAGAAGCAATTTGTTTCATGTGTTTATAGTTCAGTCTTAAATTCCACTTACTATTCCCATGCATTCACATTGTTGGTTATTGTGATTAAAATACATAAATATTTAACCAGGCTGGATAACAATCTGGAACAATGCACAATAAAATCTATCTTATGCTAAATGCATATGTCAGCATTTCACACTCCTACAAAATACCTACCTCACTCCCCACAAGTTAGTTGTGATGGAAAAATTATCATCAACCAAGTGCACAGTATACTGGAATGCTGTATATCTTTGCTAATCATTTTGCATACTCACTGTTTTTTATTATTATCATTGTTAAAATAAAAAAATTTAAAAAGAATGATTGTATATCTCGTAAAAGTATTTGTGATACACTTATTCCATATCTCTCAAATGAAAATTATCTCACACACATAACTTCCTCTTAGTCTATATTCTTTGCAACTAAGCATTGGATGGATGGAAAAGAAATTGCCCTTATCATGTGGTGCTCCTGTATTAGATAAATTCATTTTTCATGGAAATACTCACAAAATGTTTTACAGATCACATTCAACATTCCTGACTTACAGAACAATCTTAAAAACTCTGTGATGTTAATTGTTGTCTTTAAATTACTTGCTTATGCACAAGCATAGTTGTTTTCTGACATGGACATGGGACACTAGCATCCATTACTTCCTGTTGGCGGCCTCACATGGCTTGTAGCTCACTCACAGAAATGCTTATTGAAACTGGGAATACCGAAACATTGGCTCTTACTCCAATGGTTTATTTTTATTATATTTCTTTTGCATTGATATATACAGTGTTTGCCAAATTAATAGAAATATTGACAAATAATGCACATTTTTTAGTTTCTTTAGTGATTTTCAGTCTGACTTTTTCAGAAATTCACAAAATCATTTTGGTTTGCTTATTCTTTAAGAAAAAGCACTTTAGTACAAAATTACTACACGTTACTTACCTACTTGGAAATGAAAGAAAAATTATGTCATAATGACATGGCTCCATAGTCTTAAAAATGGGTAAATTGGTTGACTTAACACCACGAAAGTATGCAAAGGTTGAGATTCCTTTCAAAGAAGATGTTTCTGCATCAGAAATCAATAAAACTTAAAAGAAATCAGTGACAAAGCTAGGGTTTTTTCTATGTCATAGGCTTATTTATACATTATAGGTTCTTCTTTAATTGGTTAGTGTTGTTATTCATTTTTTAACCTACATAACTAGATATTGCATTTCAGTAGCTTTTTATGTCATTATTTCAGTGCATTTTAATGGTTATTGTTTAAATCAAGATTGGAGAACTTGTTGTATCTGAAAAAGTTCTAAGAGAAGATGAAAAATGCGGTGATCCTGTTAAGCATTGTGTTTATAGTTCATGGATGTTTTTATGTTATTATTAAAGTTCTTTATCATATATTGGGTATCATTTGAAGATTTCTTCCTGGTTACCTCTGCAGTGACTTGTTATTTTTGTGGATCAGAAATCACCAAGAAGGATGGAGTTAGTCAGCCATCTGTCAGCCAAATTCGGAAGTAACTGTATACCAGTGCAGGGTTGTAATCCCGATGTTCTGGCAGATGTGGTTGCAGAAGGTCAACAACTCCTCAGGATGATTTATAACTGATCAGAGAATGCCATAAGAATTACAAGGCATCCAGTAGACAGCTGCAGGGGATACGGGAACAACAGGGTGTTACAGTGAGTTCCAGAACTGTTTAACGGAGACTCCTGGATGCTGGGCTTCAAGCTTGCAGACCTCTGAAGAAACAGAAATTGTCCAACCAAATGAAGGCAAAAAGACTGCATTGGGCAAAAGAGTTTCAAAACTGGTCAGAAGAAGATTTGGAATGGGTTGTTTTCAGTGACAAGAGCATAATACAGTGTTCGGATCAGCAAGTGCAATTTGTCAGATGACAATCTGGAGAGCAGATGAGGGCCAGTTGCATCATTCAGTGCATCAAGCACCCCGCTCAAGTGATGGTGTGGACTGTTATGGGATTTTTTGGAACATATCAGCTCTACATTGTTCAGAGAAACATGAAGCAGAATGGTACAGAACCATATTACAGCAACATCTACTCCCTCAGCTTTGTGACTGGGCAAAGAAGAAGGAATTTACCGAGTCAGGGGACTTCATCGTTATGCACGATGGTGCCCCATGTCACAAAGGTTGACAAGTGACAAGTCTCCTTGAGGTCCATGTTATTGATGTGTTACCCTGGCTGGGTAACAACCCAGATATGAATCCAGTACAGAACTTGTGGGCTATTCTGAAGTCAAAGATGAAGAAAAAGACCATAGCAAACAAGCAGCAACTGACTGAAGAACTCATTTCAGATTGTGCGCTCAATGCTTCTGTCACTGAACAGTGCCATGAACTTGTTCGTTCTATGCCTCAGTGAGTTAAATCCTTGTTAATGGCCAAAGGGTCATTCACAAAATATTAGAACATTGTATTAGAACATTTTCTCATATAACATGAATTATATTGTTTGTCATTTCATATACTCGTACTGAGTTATATGGTGAAACAAAAAAAAAAAATAAATAAAAACAATAAAAACACTGATTTCTATTCATTTGGCCAGCACTATACAGGGTTTTATAAAAGATTCAAACTCTTGTTTGGTTGTTTAACAATGCTCTGTCACTTGAAATATAAAAAAAGTGTGATTAATAAAAACATATATATCTAACCCCATAAAGGTCTTACCGTATGTAGCATAGCCTGAAAGGTATTACTGCAGTCAAGAGGGGCCTGGGTTATCAGCCATGCAGGCTTCTCATAAAAATACAATACAGTAAAAGTGTATTAAAATTCAGAAATGTGCACACTGATTAGCTGCAACAACCATCATACCTATTATAAATTAAGGCTTAACCAAGGAAAGAAGTCTGAAAAGCAAAAATATACAAAATGATAACTCTGACTGTAGCCCCTAAAGGAAGCTACACTCACCATTTCCTTCCTGCTTCTAAGAAGAGAACCAACAGTCAAGCACTGCCCTCCAGAAATGCAATCGCCCACTCTCCTTTATAACACCGTACTACTTCTCAGAGCAGAATAGCCATAATAATTAAAAAAAGGTAAAAAAAAACTCAGGGAAGCAAGGAATATGCAGGCAGTCAGCACACTGCTGAATTAATTAAAAACTGGTCATAAATCACATTTTCCTGAATGATCTATGCAAATATCTGGATATAAAAGCCTTGCACACATGCAGTGCATCAGCCCATTACCCATTAGACACAGCGATAGAAAAATAATTCAAATCTGTTCATACAATGGCATTACTGCCCCATATCATAAAGATATAATTCATGAATCTTCTGTAGAATAGTATATTGTATAAAAAAAAGCATTGGACAGAGAATACAAATATCCCTTTTCCCACACAGCCAATACCAGGTTGGCATATTTGTTGGCCACCGGTGCACCCATAGCTACATCTAGTTTATGGAGGTAGAGTGTATCTTGGAATAAAAATACATTATTAGTTAAGACAATATATAAAAGTTTACAAGATGTATCAGTTTTACTGTTAGAAAAATCCATATGCATACTCATATATTTCCTCAATGATTCTACACCACTAGACAAGACAATAGGAAAAGGATTCAAGTCTGTTCATACAATGGCATTATTTAAAAAAGGCAAAACATTTCTTTGTTAAATAATGTCATTGCATAACAGAATAACTCATGGCCTGTTGTAGATAATATTGGAATTACCCATGGCTGTCATTCTTTGATCCCCTGGGCTTTACACTCATAGGTTCATAGGTATATAATAGGATAATGACCACTAGGGCTTTTATAAGCCTTACCATGCAGCCCAGCCCAATTCTTGTCCCCATGTACCTTGGGTGTCTATTAGGAAGAGTATGTTAGTTTGTAGGTGAGTAAAGGCTTTGTTGAGGGGGTTATTTTTGTTAGGTAACATATCGGCTCTACTGTCTGCCTCGGTTCAATAGAAATATGGGGAGAATGGGGTGAATTAACAATCTCCCACCTAATGATCAGGGTTACATTTGAAAAATGTCAGGGATGAACTCTAATTTACATGGATGTGGAGCTTATGCCATAGTGAAGGGATCCTTTGAGATACATATCGGTCTTGCTAGCATGTTCTATTTATGTCGCTACAAAGTTTAAATCCTTCAGTCTAGTGTTTCTAATGCTATTCATTTTGCAGAAGTGCAAAAGATTCATCAGGGCTGGATATGGGGATGCTTTATATTCCAGGCATAGTTTGCCTCTTAGTAAACTGTAGGAGACTGAGTACAGAGATAGGGCCTTAAGGTAGGGGCAAGTGAGGAACCCCTGTGGGTGTTCCAACTATTGCAAATGCCTGGTCAGATATATGCTAACAGGTGCATTATACTCAATCTGATAAGGGCTGAGTAAAGTGGTACTATACCTTTCTTGAACCTTGATGCCATACTCTTATAAGTTGAGCAATGTAGAATGACTTTCCTAGTCTCTTGGCTACGTGTTGGTCAAAGGCCAGATTATTGCCTGCATATGTTCCCAACCCATAGGGATGTTTTATTGCTATAGTAATCAACTTATGTGGATGTTTTCCCAAATGCATTACAATGCACTTCTTGCCGCTGAGTTTAAACCATGCTTTTGGCACCAGTTATTTGTCTGTGTTAGGCCCTCCTGAAGGATGTTAGTGTCATGGGGGGAATCTATGATAGCTCCCAATTTATAGTTATCTGCAAATGTGGTGAGTCAGAGGCTCTTGACATTAGCTTTGACTTCTGAGAAGTAGATGCCAAACAGGAGCAGGCCAAACATGGATGCCTGTGGTACTCCACTGGTGACTGGCCTCTTGGTGGAGGTGGTCTCACCAGTCCTGACTTCTTGGACCATATCTGTGAGCCAACTGGAAATCCAGTACATTATGCAGGGACTTTTTGCCTAGTTCAGTAAGTTTGTCAACAGTACCTGAGAGAAGAATCCTATCCAATGCCTTAGCCAGGTTAAGGAAGGCAATATGCACCATCTTCCCCTCATCCATTGCCTTGGTAACCCTCTCAAAGAAGTCTACCAGGATAAGTAGGCAAGACCTTCCCTTGACAAAATGAAACTGGGGTAATTCCAGAGTCTATAGATTGCCAATGTCCTTGTTGATCATTTCCTTAATAGTTCATTCCATAGCTTTACATATTAGACTTGTCAGATGCAGCTGTACTTCCCGGGGTCAGTTGATGGAACACCTTTGTGAAAATGGATGACAGTTGCAGTCCTCCATTAACTTGGTATGTAACCTAATTTGAAGCTGCAATTGAAAAGTAACTCAAGTGGACCTGAAAGGTCATGTTTTAAACTATTTAGGAAGCAACCTGGAATATTGTTGGGGGCCTTTGAGGCAGTGTTTTTGGTCTTGGTAAGTGCCACTAAAACCTGCTCCCTGATGATTGTTGGGGGTTCATAGGTTCATAGGTGTGTACTAGGCTAATGGCCCTGGAGTCTTTACAAGCCTAGCCCATAGGATTACTCTAGCATCATGCCACCCAACCTTAGTTCCCAGTGCCTCTGTCGAGAAGAGCCACTGGAGTGATCTCCGGGGTGAATTTTCTATAGTTATGCTAGAAGGGATGTCTCAGGGGGTAGTGGGGGGAAGTGGCATATGAACTTTGTGCTAAATTTGTTAGGCAGCAGATTCACTATGCTTGTCTGCTCAGTGAAGATGATTCCATTTTCCACCACTTAAGCTCAATGCTGTGTGTTACGTTTAAGGTTTTGGACACAGCTGAAGAAAGCCTTGTTGTAGTCATTAGCCTGAGAGACTATCCTAACTTCATAGCTGGCATTGTTTGACTTAATTATTTCTCTTAGTTTCTTGTTTAGTTTAATCAGTGAGGTCATGTTTTTATAACAATAGCTATTTCTAATTTTGGCCATGGCTTTTTCCTTTTGTTATATACCCTTTCATGGTTGGGATTCCACCAGTGTAGTTTGGTTTTGGTGTTTGTTATGCCATTACTTCTGGTAGGTACAGCTGCCTCTATGCAGTCATTCACATGTTCGCACAGCATTTCTGTGAACAATTTTGCACAGGTTGCTGTGATCTCAGGGTTCTGAGAGGGGCAATGAATTTTGTTAAGCTGTTGCTCAGTAGGATGTACTTTGCTTTAGAATAGTTCTTGTTATAGATTTAGCTGGGTTTTCTGAGCTGAATTTTATTTTGAAGGAGACAGCTTTGTGATCCAACCTCACCAGCAAGGATGTGACATGACAGGGGGGGGGGGGTGAAGCTCTTCCCCCATGTTAGTGAGTACTTGGTCCAGTACAGTTGAACCTCTGGTTGGAGTGCTACTATTTGTCCCAGGGTATTTGTGTTAATAATGTCCAGTAAGCATTGTGCCTGTGAGTTTGATATACTGCATGTTTCCCAGTCTATAGAGGGGTAGTTAAAGACACCCATAAATAGGGTATTTAGTTGGATGGTGACTATCTCCAAAAATTCTAAGTATGAGTTATGAGATTCTTGGGGCATAGATGGTGACCTATACTTAGCTACCATATGATAAGGGACTTTATCTATGGTGACTTAAATGTGGATGAACTCCAGGGCATCATCCTGTTTAACCAACCTGGATGTATATTTGTTGCTGATGTAGACTGAGACACCTCTTCTTTTAGACATTATTTATGCTTCTGGTAGTCTAAATGTGTGGAAGAAACTGTAGCCTTGAATTGCTGGAATACTTTCTGCAGCTTTAAACCAAGTCGTGGTAATGGCACACATGTCTATAGTCTCCAGGGTGAGGAGAGCTTGTATGGTGAGGTTTTTTTTATTTTTTGCTGTGTTGGAAAGTTTGCCATTTTGGCATTGCCTAAACAATGTTCTATGGAAGTAGATAAAGTTTTAGCCAATATTTGAAAGCCCAGGGTGTGGCAGGTGCAGACCATCCTTGGCAAAGCAACGTGGTCTGTTAACCATGGTCTTCTATGCTGACAGATATTAAATCCCCCTGGAATGACATCAGAAATGAAGCCAATTGTTAAAAATCAATAATTATTTTTCATACTGTGGCATGATCCTTCGTGAAGGTAGAATGCTGCTTAATGCAAGGCACATACCTGTTTATGACACATATCAAGAAAGATCCATAATGTCTCTTTTCATATAATCCAGTGAGGCATATCTCAGGTCATTTAAACTCAAATGGGCTATGATAGAATCATATTTGTACCTGTAGTACAGTGACTTGAGTGCATGCATGATATTGCAGATCCTGGCTCCGGGTAAGTAGTTGATTGTTTTCTTCTCGTTGTTTATCTTGTTGACTGGGGCATTTGTGTCTCATGCAATAGGATTCCCTATGACAAAAGTACTAGGTAAGGCGTTTGCTTCCCTTATGGGTTTAGGCTTATGTGTGCTTTAGAGATTGCTCAGGATAGACATTGCCAGTTATAGTCTTAGGAAGTTGTGTATGTAAATATCTTGCATACTGTGTTAGTTTCCTAAATCTGGATAACTGGATGGGAAACAGAAAATACACCCCTGGGATTCCACCTGTGTCCCTGCTGGACAGGGGCTTTGGAAGATGACTTGTCTAAACATGAGCTAAACTCTTGGCTAGGCTTATAAGGGCCTCAGTGCGAACACCCTAGTAACTTCCTATGATCCTATGATTAAATGGTTGTCTGAGAATATTAGTCAATTTCTGCTTTGCCTCAGTATGCCCATATTTACGAAGTTGTCCACAGAGATATTTGGAAATTGCATATCCATGTTGTCTGGACCTGTATTAGGGTGGTATATTATGGTTTAAGGACTGGGTTTTGCAGAGGTCTTTGTGGGTAGTTTATAGGATTAAGAACAGAGGTCAGATAGTGCTAGGATATGGTATTAGTCCTGTCTGATGTGCAGACTAGCTACTCTAGTCTTAACTCTGTGCAGTGCTTCACTGCATTACAGGTTACAGTCCTAACATAGTTTTATAGTTAAATGTTACTGTCTAAGCTTTTGCTTCTGTACAGGCACTGCCAACTGCTGCTACATGGTGAGCAACTTTGCACAAATGTGCCTAATTTATAGCAAACAGAAGAAAGCTGAAAACTGACTCCTATGCCCTCTAAACAATAAACAACTACACTTTAGCTCTCCTGGAGTGCTTCCCAACTCAGAGAGACCAGGTAAACACCTCATTCCACAAGATGGATGATCCTGGTCTTCCTAATGTAAAAGCACAACAAAAAAGACTCTCAGGTATAATTCAACAACAAACAACAAAGTCCCTAGTTTAAAGTTTTCTTATGGGTTTCCCCACCCAGATAGATAAGGCCACCACCTACTGCCACTAGATGGACTATCCCACTTCTCTTAATGTGAAAACAAAAAAAAACTTTGCTTGAGGATGTTATGCCACCACAAAACAACCAAACTGCCCGAACAAGGCAATTTCAGGTATTAGGTGTCTTAAAAATTATTTAAAATGCAAAATCAACAAATAAAACAAAACTAAAGCAACATCATTATAAAACAGTTAACTGAAGTGAAATATAAACACATATGTTTTTATTTTATTTTGATTTTATTTGACATTTGTTTACTGAGATGGTATGGCTGGGTAATTGCCCATTTTCAGCAATGGCCCAGGGAGAAAAGCTCCAGAAATAAGTAACATTTTTAGAGAATATTAAATTAGATAGTAGCATACAGGTTTTAATACTATATATATATATATACATACCAAAATATTTACAAAAGCAGACAGACAGGACTGAAACTATATACATTAATTTTGACTATAAGGAAAGAGGCAAAATGCTTACAGAGAGGTATGAACAGCCATAACAAGAATGGTATACAGATATTTAGGAGGCCAATGGTTGTATGCTTTTATTAAATTCAACTAGGAAGAAAACAGCTTCTATGATATATGTTTGCTTTTTACTGTATACAACAGGTAGGAATATTGTTTCTAAAATAAATAATAATGAAAAAGAGGAGAGGTATTGTCCTCATTGCTAAATAGTGATAGATGGAGGATGGAACAGTATTAAATCAGGACCCTCTCAGAGTCTGGTAAGGGTGCCAGGTAGACGGAAGCTCTGGGAAAATGAGCAGGAGACAGTATGTATTAAAGGAGCTTTATTCAAAAACAATACTGGTTTGTGGGTGGGTGCTCAGTGTTATGGATCTATAGAAAACAGTGGGTGGGTAGAGAACTTAAATGGCTTATACAACCGTTAAGAGCAATCAAAGAAGGGAGGGAGGTGCTTTGGAAATCTGATTACCATAAGGGGCAGAGGCCAGAGACACAGATTTTAGAACCACACCAAGAAAAATAAGCCACAGGCTAATGATCCCAGGGAGGTTAGAAATTCAGAAACTTTAGCTTAATGTCTCAGTGGGGTGGGGGGTGGGGCAAACACAAAGAACATGTGAACAGAAAGGCATTGGACTACAACTTTAAGCAGGTAAATAATAAGCATAATATAAGATTCCAGGAGCAAAACTGGAATATAAACAATTGTAAAAGCTCTGGAGCATCAATTTTGGGGCAGAATTAACAAAACTCTCACTACTGTAATTAAACCACCTCCTAAGACATCAGCCTATGCATAAATTTACCAGTAACACTTTTTATAGAAAATATGCAGTAATAAATGTCTAAATGTGGTTGAAATATGGCAGTAGTTCACAGTTCTGCTACAACTGCAAATGAACCTATTAGACTAAGATACAAACAGTTAGCTTTTACAATTAATTTTACTTATGGCGATAGAAGTGCAGTGCAATGTACATGCACAATCTTCCCACAACTATAAATGAAGCTGCAAGACTAAAGTCCCAAAACAAACTAAAAATGCAATCAGATAACTTTCTGAGTTAAAATATGGAAAATAGCAGAACATTACAAAAAAGTATCACAAACCAGGTCACTCTAAGTGTAACAAAATATTTAAGCACAAGTAAAATAAAAGCTGTTTTCCTTCTTTCCTTTCTGTTGAAAAGTTTGTTATTCACAGTTCAAGGCTTTTCATACCTCTTCAAGTGTACACCAGCCATGTGTAATGCCATTATTACCCATGTTTGCATTTGTGTTACTGCTGAATCAACCTCACTTGCAGATTCCTTGATAAAACTGAAGACATTCTGGTAATGTGTACATGGAACAAACTCATGTTAGCATTAATATTTAAATTATCGTAACTGCTTTGTGACCTTTTTCAATTTTATCAGCTCCTCATGTTAATGAATTCATTATCATCCATACGCACTTTTGATATATTTCCATTTTGGCACTTACATCATCTTGACATTGTTTATAGCTGGCTTCCTTAAATGAATAAGTCGTCAAATAATGACAGGTAAAATGCGAAACTGCATGTTGAGGAATACAAAATGACACTCCATCCTTCCCAGCATAGCTTATTTTCCTTTATATCACAAACAACTCTGACCCAAAGAAAGCCACCGACTGTGGTAAACAAAAAGTCAAACAGCTATGCAAGATAGGTGTTATTCCTTGAAGGTGGAAACAGCGAAGCACTAAAAATAAAAAAACAGAGTATCTTGCATAGCTGTTTGACTTTTGTTTACCACAGTCGGTGGTTTTCTTTGGGTCAGAGTTGTTTGTGATATACTGGAAGGAGAAGGAGAAAGGAGAGTGTTTTTTATTTTCCTTTATGTTGACATCACAATTTAAGGAGCAAATCGGCACTCTGTTCCAGCATCCTGATTTGCATGCTGACAGTCCCATTATTACACTCAGCTGCCAACCTACTCACAACATCAATAGCAGATGCAGCAAGCTAGCAGGCACATGTCTATGAAGTTCTTTTTTTCACTTCCCAGAACAAGTTTTCATCTCTGGTCTGACTCATTCTCATCCTGTTTTTTTCTTTTTTTTGGCGGTTCAGTATGATCAGATATTGGATTTAGAAGACAAAATTGTGGATTGCTGCTATGGCAGGAAAACTGCACATCAATTATGTCAGAAGGCATTTTGCTGCATTCATAGGTTCATAGGCCAATACTAGGCTGCTGATCTAGATGACCATTAGTACCCTAGCCACAATACCCCATATTGTAGGTAAACATTGTTATAACTAATTTATATCTAGTTACATCCCATTTATATGCTGCCTTGAGGAGCCAGATCTGTCTTGGTCTAGGGAGATAGTATTAATAAAATCCAGGATCTTCATGGATATTTAATTGAGGTGGTGCAGGTTTCCCAGTTAATGGAGGGATAGTTGAAATCACCCAAGAGAATAGTATAATGCCTGACAGGGAGATTGGTCAGTTTGCTTGGATATGCCTCAT
The DNA here is from genome assembly GCF_019279795.1 of Protopterus annectens. Lineage (NCBI taxonomy): Eukaryota > Metazoa > Chordata > Ceratodontiformes > Protopteridae > Protopterus > Protopterus annectens. The sequence goes on from NC_056739.1 coordinate 1,763,739,346, forward strand.
GGGCTGGAGTGACAAGGAAGGGATGTAGTAGTTAGCTATGTATGATATAGTATGGACTTTTTATTTACTGAGAATAAGATCTGGAAAAGGTCTATGTCATTGCCTTGACTTAAGAGTCTGGAGGTGAGATGACCTTTTAGGAATCCAGACACATCCTCTCCAATAATGCCATAATTTTCGGTGTTGGGTCTGAGGAAGTAGTAGGCACTGGCACCCTGCACTGTGGGGGTGCTTTAGCTGTTCTGAAGCCATGTTTCAGTAACTACACAGATAGCTATATTTTCAAGTGTTAAGAATGTCTGAAAGTAGAGGACCTTCTTGTATAGGCTTCTAGCATTGAGCAGTGCTACTTTATATAATTTTGATTTTTAATAGTTATTCAGGTAATTTGAAGAGAGAGATGACAGTAGGAGGAGTTTCCACAGACAATTTATAGTAAGGAAATTTAACTCAGGAGCAATACTGGTTCTTTGGGTGGGCACTCGGTATTATGCATCAATGGAGTATAACAGGACGGAAATAGTACTTAACTCCCACAGCTGACACGTTTGTGTTTACTGATAATAGCAATGAAACAGGAGAAGGATGAACTTTAGTACTCAGACTACCATAAGGGGTGGAAAACAGAGACACTGGCTTTTAGAATCACATCAGGGCTAGGGGAATGAGGCTTGTGGAGAAATTCCGCAGATCTTTAACAAGCCAGTGATTAAATCAGACACTAAACCTTATAGCCCATAGTAGACCATCAGCCCATTAGGAGGCTAAACAAACTTTTTAGTTAAAGAACAAAATAATGCACTTAGAACAAAAATGCTTTATAAAGATTCTGACAAGATGGTCAGCAAAACAAGTACAATACAGTTGTTTACTTTCCTGGTGTGGACATACTCAGAAGAGCAATTTCTTTTTGTTTTAAACTGTGTCCATAGAAGTGGTCTTAATCTGGGTTAGCCCTATTGAAGAACATCTGGGGGAGTAGCAGATGGCTAGTAGACTTAGAGATTGCCATGGGGCACTGGGTAAGGAGCCACAGGATGATGCAGCGGGGTGAAAAAAGCTCACCTCCAAAAAACTTGTGTGTCACGTGGTTAGCACCTCATTCAGCATGTTTAAATAATTGAGCAATTAATTAGAGAATAAAAGAATGACAAATACTGTGTGTGTAGTTTATCAAGCAGCATTTGATTTTATTTGTGCACACTTTTTTCTAGACTCACTTGTAAGTTGCTTTGATTTTTCATGTTAAATATATTATTTGCATGGTGCATGGTTGTTACAGTGTTGTGCAATGAAAAACAAAAGTTTCTGTTGATTTTTAAATTAATTTAATTTCCAATGGGTTATAGCTGTAAGTTGCAAGTAGTTTAGTGATAGATTCTGACATTCTTCAGTCACTCACCTCTAAATGATTACTTTACAAACTTGAATATTAAATTTCCATTCTATTCTACATTTCAAGTCATTTGTTTCCAAAAATCTCTTCTGAATTCGTACTGAAGTCATTTATTTATTTAGTTAGTTAGCTGGAAAAATAGAAGCCATGTAATGTCAGTAGCCATGAAGAAAATATTCTTGCCGAGCTCAGCATCTACCTAAGTACTACAACAGAAGCTGAGGATTGGTATTTACAATATATTATATGAATCTTCTGTATGTTAGCATACTCACAATGGCCTTGACCTTAACATTGTTCTATAGATTTGAGCATGTCGTTAAAGTGTTCCTGAACTCATTTATTTTAGATGAATCTATAGTCAAAGAACAAGCATTAGTCCTACCGGTGGAATTTCATTATACCAATTCATGCACTTTTTTTCTTTAGGTTTATTTTGTGACCTAGAGTGACATGGTGAACTATATTGATAATTTTCATATGAATGTGAAGGAAGTTTGCAATCTATTTTTGTTTCATGGACAGAGTAAATGTAAGCCTTGTTAACAACAAAGCATGTCAGTACTTTTGTCACTAAAAATTAAATGAAGCTCTTACTTTCACCTAGACCTTAGGGAAAAAAGTTGACATAGGAACCTGTTTTAGTAGTGCATTACAAAAATGAGTTAGACTAGATTAATACTCCATGTTTTGTGTCTTCTCTAAGTATCTAATATGTTTGTATACTCTGCCATGTCTGATCTTACAGCCTTAGTGCAAAGTATTGTTGTTTTAGTTGGCAGACTTTATTAGTTATTAGATGTTGCCTTTATTTACATTTTATTTTACACTTGTCAGTGGGACATGCAGTGAGCCTTTTCTGCCATGGCCCATAATGGGAGGGATTCTTTTTTACATCTGTACATTTGACACATTACAAAAGTATTACTGTATAGCCTTTCAAATTTTGTTTCAAGTAATTGTATAAAATTCTTCATATTTGCATGTTATTTCCAGAAGAGAGCAGCTTACAAATAGTTTGTCATTCAAAACAGACCTCTGTCTCATAGCTATTGTCACAGAGGACTCCATCTCACTTGTCTGTATGCATTCCAAACTGAGGGTTTCTTCCTCACCACTCCCAAAGGCTTCTTACAGTTAACATGATACTAGGCCCTTTTTCATCCTTATATGGTACTTTCTCTTATTTGTCACCAGCCAAACAGTTGTTTGATGTAATTTATATATTTCATTAGTCTGAAGACCTTGCAGGGCTATGCCAGCCTAGTTAGCCGGATGTCATTATTCATTAAATTGCAGGCCTGAATTCCAAACCCCATTGCATGAATAAGTCCTGGCACAGCAATTAGCCCACATTTACTGAGTTTGTTGGATAACCTTTACTATAAGCTTGTTCAGCTTTTCCATGAACATCAAACCATAACCTCATAAGTTGTATCACATTCTAGTCTTCTTACATTCCCAGTCTTGTGAGGTCATGTTTATAATTCCAAGCACTCTGTCACTATACATCCTTTCAAGGTAGAAAAAACCTATGCATTCTTGTGGCACTGCACAATGTACAAAGAATGATGGATTAAGTGCTTCTCCCAGATCTTTCTAGTCCATTCTGCAGTGGAATGTGGTTTAAAAGTTCCATTAAACCTTATTGCACATATATTATGTAGTGGCAATATGGTATAGTGATTCAATGTATAAGAATATATTCTTCCACAGATGTTTCATTAGGTCTGATATGAAACATAAACAGCTTACTCAATGAGAACTTCCTATGGGATCCTTGCTCAAAGAAAATTCCCATCAAGGCATTTTACATCTTTCACTGCCTTTTGCCCCATATAGAAAACTGAATGACTGCTTAGAGATATCTGATGTGATAATCCACCTAATTCAAAGTAAACATTTGAATTGATGAAACAGAGTAAGCCAGGGATCCACTGTGTAAAGACATATCATCTTAAGTGTTTCTCTTCTTTAGCTTTGGGAATAAGTGAAGCCTGTGTTTTGCTGTCTTACTTTCCTTGTAATGTGGCACTTATAATACAATCTATAGTACTTCACCTACTGTGTAAAGCTAGGTAGATTTCTGCCTAAGAAATTAATGTTGATACTATCATCATGTTTGAGGTCCCAGGTTCCAGGTACTAGTAAATAATTGGTAACCTTTCTCAATATGCTTTTTGAATGGCAAATGGATTGTCACTCCTTCCTTAGTTCATACAATCTGGGTGGGAATTAGTCTATTTTAAAACAATGATCATGACACACTTGCAAGCCCAAAGTGCTTAATTACATTAAAACAATTGTAATTTATGGGTTGTCAGAACATTACACATATTAAGGACAGTGGTGTATTCACACCTTTGTACAGAGTATTTTATCATGCAATGAAATGCATGTTTAAAATGCAGCTGACAGTTCAAAACATCCACTCATACTTCTGAAGTTATTTAAAATTGCTAAGCCAGCTACTGTTACCAATACTCTGAAAGCTTTAATTTCTAGGCCTTCAGAATATTTTTATAGACTGTCTTCATTTAAACCCGAATAAATATGGACAAACATATTTTCCTGCTTAGACTGTAAGTAGACTAGAAACACGTTTGAAATTTCCTTTGAAAATTTATTTGCATTCTCTCCAAAATATGAATTGTAAATTTATATTAAATGTTACAGCCATTAGCATGTCTATAACATATATTGTGCATATTTTTCATATAAATCTCTCTATGTTCATGTATTTGCCGTTTTAAATGAAAATGCATCTTACCTACATAAAATGTCATATGGCTTTACAAGATCTGGATATAGGGGTCCACGATGATAAATCAAAAGTTCAAATCTTGTGTTCCAAAATATCACAAGTGAAATAAAAAACAGACAAAACAGAGTATACAAACTCATGTGAAAAAATATTTCACTGAAGTAAAAAACATCACTTTTGCATAACGACTCCATCCCCTATACCAACATGCCAAGAGGTGAACTGGCGGGTGATTATAGTAATAAAATACTCCCTGAATTTAAGGAACTATTTCTACAAGGTAAGAGTTTTAGTTCCACGGGATGGACTACCAATGTACGTGGTGGACAGGTAATCCATGGAGGCATTCAAGAGGGCATGTTACTTACGGAGAAGGAGTATGAGAAGATAGGAATGGGGGATGCACAACGCTGAATGGCATGAAGGTACTGCATAGATAGGCTTATTGTATCCATAGGCTCATAGGTTGATACTAGGATATCGGCCCCAGGGCTTATACAAGCCTAGCCATAACAATTCCCTGGCTATCCCTTTGTCAACAAAGTGAAATACAATGTAATGAACATTTTAATCAAAGTCTTAGCACCTCAGTAGAAGGAAAAATCACCTTGGAGTTACCACAACCACCAAGTATGTGTTTTTGGCCACCAGTTATAAATTACTGCATAACTGGCTATGGACAAGTGAATAACATTGTAGTGATAATTGTGTGCTGCATTACATTTATAGTTTTATGCCATCTTTTTCATTTATTTTATTAGAATTTCTTCAGTGGGATGGTCGGAGTGGTCAGAACTAATTTTTAGTTAAGAGACAGGAAAATAAAAAAAGAAAATCTCCAGTATACAGTAAAATAATTCTTATAATTACATTGTTACAGGCTGCACACCTATATCATTCACATTCAAGAGTTTTATCTGACTCCCAAAGTGACCCAAACAACAGTTGCTATTATCCATGGAGTTTACTAGGCAAATAGAGAACAGAAGTAAATTGTCAGGCTTTCACATGCTACAGCAAACCAAGGGAAAATTTAGAGTTGACAATCAGCCTACCTCGTGTCTTTGAAAAATGGCAGGAAACAAGAGTACCCAGAGAAAACCCAAGTGAATACAGGCAGGACATGCACGCTTGCAGAGAAGACACCCCCGCCATGAATCAAACTGGGAATCTCTTGCTGTGAGGTAACAATGCTAACCATTGCAATACTGTACCCTCTACACACCTAACTACAGCTAGATTATTTGCAAAGCTTACAATCTGAAAAAGAGAACAGTTTTTAAATCAAATATACTGATGCGAATAAGAAACAAGTAATAGATATATGATGCAGTAAAGCAAGAGATACATGGTTTAGAAAAGTTAGATAATTATAACTTTAATTGCAGCAACTAGGCCACACTAACTGCAGCTATTGTGTACTCTGTGTACATGACAGCACACAGTTTTGTATTCCTTAAATGGCTTGACACTTGGTGTAGAGCCACAAAATAGAGATAAATGACACAATATGCTAATGATTGCACAAGTAGCCAAATTACATACTAAGTAACTGATCCAACATGACAGAGCTATTCAGGAAGCTATAAAGCAATTGTGTACACTCAGTGTAGCCATTTGCCCTGAAATCACAAACTCTTTGGATTACAGCAAAGATTACACTTAGGAAAAAAAGGATGTCAGCAGTTGCTGCTGTCATCATTAACCTGTATGTCCAACAAGCTTTAATTCAAGGTGCTGCTGCTGTTGACAGATCTCAGCAAGAAGAAGAAGGGTGTTTAGACCCCATATGACTTATTATGGACTTCATGACATAGAAATTCTACAGCAATACCGGGTGAACAGGGAAACACTAGAGGAAATATGCACCCTCTGCCACCCTTACCTGAAGCCTTAGGAAAGTCATGGAGAACTCATCCCAGTGGAAACAAAGGTATGTGTAGCAATATTTATATTAGCTATAGGAACTTTTCAGAGACCCAAAGCACATATATTAGGGGTGTCACAGGTCTCAGCTTCCAGAATATTACATGGGTTTATAAATGCAATGCTATAACATGCAAGGGAGCATATCTGTTTCCCATGAACCTCACAGGAGACAGCAAGAATCATGCAATAATTTTATACAATAGCACATTTTCATGTGGTTCTGGGGGTCATAGATTATATACACATAGAAATAAAATCCCCACACAGTGAACAGGGAAGGGAGTACATCAACAGAAAAGGATACCACTCTATAAACTGCCAGGCTGTCTGTAATGTTCAAGAGATCGTCTACAATGTCTGTGCAGATAACCCAAGCAGTTTTCCCATCTCCCAAATATAGCACACCTGCATGTTGTACACAGAGTTTTTGCTAAGGGTGACATTCCACAAGGTCATATAGTGGGGGAATGCAGGTTCTACCCTGGAACCATGGCTCATGACACCCATGATAAACCCACACAGCTCCACTGGGCAACGGTGCAATGCTGCCCATGCTCAAACTAGGATTATCATGGAATGTGCATTTGGGTTACTCAAATGAAGGTTCCAGTGTCCAGATACCTCAAGAGGTGCCTTGCAGTATGGCCCCCTCTGCCTAAATACTTACAGTCTGTTCCATGTTGCAAAATATCATTCCCAGGAGACAACTTTGACAAAGACAGCTAGGGGTAGACTACAGTTCCCAGTTTAACAGGCAGGGCCAGCAGCTCCAGCAGACACAGATGACGAGTCTGAGGGAGAACCACCAGCTGCAGATGCTACCAGAAGATGTAGGTGTGCACAATATGCCATGGCTTTGGCTAAGAAGCAAAGGATAGTGCGTGCACACACACACACACACACACACACACACACACACACACACACACACACACACACACACTGAATACATAAAAGAAAGAATAACAGCCTATGCACATACAGATATTAAAAATGATGTCTGACAAATCACACAACCTTTGCTTAACCATGTAAAGTTATCATCAGACACAGGAAACTCCCTAAGGAGACCTTATGGATCTGCATTATTACTGAGGTAAGTCTGAAACCTGTATACAAGAAAACAAAACAGTTATATAAATGATTACTGTGTTATGCAAATTCTCATATATCCCTAAGGGGAATACATGCTTTGGGTGTACATTAATTTCAGTAATACCTTATAACTGATGTTTGCAATACACAGCTTTGGATTTTTCTCACTAATGTGCATCAAGCCATGCAGATGGCCACTATATATAAACCGGTGAGCAGGTCAAGGGTAGCATCATTTGCACATGCGTAACAGTAAGCAAGACTTAAATATCTACTTTGACTACATGAGTAATAGCAGTAATACAATACAGTGATGGTCTATCATGTACAACTGATTATAAACTATGATTAAAAGCATTTTGTCTGCAAATCATTTACATTAAAGGAAGGTTCTGAGTAAGCAAGCAATCAGTAGCTATTCACTCTGAGCATCAGACATATACGTAACTTGAAATCACAAAGAAATGTGCATAGGTCAGGGCATAGTCGTCATCAATTGCGCAGGGTGGGGAGAAGGGCAAGCCTGATACCAAAGTAGTGAATGTGTGCAAGTAAAACAAAAATGTATTCCTTAAGTATCCGATTTGCAGGGCCAGTAGCAAGATATCTTTATCAGTCAATGGTACTGCTTAGATAAGTAGCATGTCTGGGTGAGGTGGTATAGGCAAACATTTGTTGAATGTGTATGTGTCTGCATGAACACAATCAAGCAGTGTGATAGCACTACATCTTGGCAACTTGGACAGGTGTCAGCTGCGCATGGTAGAGTAGTAGGTTCTGCATCGTCACCCCAACCACAAGCCTTACCTCTGCCTGGAGTTGCACTGCTAGTTTTATGGCACTGGTGACAATTTGGGGTGCTATCTGACTGTGACTGATGTTTGCTGGATGAGCTCTCATTATGACTATGTCCAAGACCATGACCATGTGATCTGCCATGTCTGGGTGTGGACACGGCATTCACTGATAGAGTAATGGAAGTAGTGCCACTACAGGAGTGGGATCTTGCATGGTCATGTCAGCTAGCACTGAACTAGGTAGCAGCTCTAAAGCTACATGGATACCAACCCTCCCCCATCACAGTGTCCATTAAAAACACTGCTCAATCCAGTGTGCCATTCATCCTGTCCAAGGAGTCACCCACATGGTTCAGGCAGTCCGATACTTCAGAATGCACAATGTTTATCACTTACATTTATCTCTTCTGAGGACCTTGTGGAACATGCTTATGCCTATGTGATGGAGCTACACACACATCATGTGGCACCTACTGACACAACAGCATCAGGAGCAGGGTGGATAAAAGGCCTCCTTTGAGCATCTATAACATCCTGCCTCTGTGGCACCTCACCCACACAATGGTTACAGGGAAAAATCTACCAGTTCTGCAGCTGTAGTAAACATACTACCCTAATCAACTGTGTCACCCCCAGCCTGTCCAGTTTCTGTGGTCTCTGTGTCATGGGGATGTGTAGGCATACTACCTGAGTTCAAAATAGGGGCAGAAGATTTTGGAGGCACAACCTCAATGTCAAACTGACCTTCTGCACCCCCAGACTCTGCCTCTTCATTGCTGCCTTCATTATCAATAGCTACTGATATTCTGACATCAGGTGGCAAAAACTCCACAGTGCCAATGGCAGGATCATCTATGATAAAAAGTGAGCAAAACAATGGAATAATCAATGATCAGAAATATGATACCTGAAACATATATTACAAATTAAAATATGCTAATGCAAGGAAATAAACTATCTTTCAGTTACACCATACATCTACCTTTTAGATATTAATAAGAATACAGAAAGTGTACTTACCATGTGCGGGTGGTCATGCAATGGCAGACCTACATGTCCCATCATATAAAAAAGACACATAAAACAAGGATGATAAGCATCACCAAGCAAATGGCATTAGAAAATTGCCATTACAGCTGCAGAATAAAACTTTACTCATATAAATCATTCCTGTTCACTGAACTACACTCCCATCTCCCTCTTTCACCCTCTCCATCTCTCCCCTCCCTGTGTCTCTCTCTCTCTTTATACACATGCACACACACACACACACACACACACACACACACACACACACACACACACACGCATGCATGTACACACACACACACACGTGCGCGCGCACAACATATATGTATATATATATATATATATATATATATATATATATATAATGTATATGTGTGTGTGTGTGTGTGTGTGTGTGTGTATATAATGACAATTATTTATTTAATAGCATACCTGAAAGCTCTGCAGTAGACATGTTTGGGTTGTTTTCTCTGTCAACCTCATCAAGGATTCTGTGCGAACCCTATGCTGAGCTGTCTGGATCACTGACAGTGGACAGGAACTCCTCTGATTCAGTCAGTGAAGACTATTAGGAGGATCACCCCTATGGTAATACATTGATGGGCAATTGGATCTATCTGACATGTGACTACTGTAACCATATCGCTGGCCTTATGTTTTATTTTGGAATATGTACATCCATGGCCTCTCACTGTATTAACACCATTCACCACCAGCTCTCAGATAATGGTCACTGCAGGACTTGTCACCCCTGCCTCTGTTTAATAGGAATGACTCATGGTGACATAGAGCTTGAATGATCATATCATTCTCAGCATCGATGTATGACAATTTATGGGGCACAGGTGTCTTGGGCACCACAGCACTGTATAAGAGAAAACCCAGTAGGAAAGAAGAAATCCATACGTAATAAAAAAGATGGTTAAATATTAAAAAAAAAATCTATGAATGCATGCATCATACACAAAATACACGAAAAAGGAAGGCTTCATATGAGTGCACACATCTTAATATAGATTTCCTCAGCCTCACCCGCCATATCCCTTGTGCAAAGCCAAGAAAGAACTTGATAATAGATTTATAGCAAGACAGACATTTCTGCCACTCTGTCACATTAAAAAATAATGTACACCAGTCAAGTAAAAATGATTAACAGTTTTTGGTCAGATATGCACTTCCTTGACGGCCAGCCAGGTAGATATCAAAGACTTAACAAAATTGTCAGTGCTACTACTGTAAAACCCATGACCTTGATAATAATTACTACAGCAGTCTTCTGGACAGAGTGATCAGCTTCCGTAATTGAAATTTCCATTAAACTGTCATCATTATGTAGAAAAATACTGTATGGTCAAGAACTAACTGTGGTATACATGCCCATACTAATAACTACCGAGAATAATGGAGACAGTAAAGGAATGCTTGCATTGCAAAATGTAATCCATAACTAAGGTTAAAATACATCAATTTGCTTATAACAGCAATCTACATTTGCAGCAAATCCATTGTGAAAGTAGCAATGGGTTTTCAAAGCAAGTAACAATAATTAGCAATGTGGAGTTCTCTAGATCCAATCACCCCTACTATAATACAAGTTCTTTAGCTTCATGATCACCTTTATAAAGTAAAGTGCAGATTCAACTATCTCAGCACTGTGAGTATGCAAATGAGATGTGAACTCATTAGCATTCATAAAGTCCACCATCTGCACTAATTGCATGGAATGTAAACATGGTGCAAAGACCTACATGATTACATGCGATTGCATGCACATACCCTACCTCTGAAAGGATGGACACTTGGGAAAGTAACTGCTAATTGCTTGCAAGTGTGAGTAATTAGTCTGCCTCTTTTATGTACATTTACCAAGGGTGTCAGCAAGAAGGGACTTACAAGACATTTTCTGACTACCATTGACTGACTTAGGACAGCAGAATTCCTAACATCTATGTAAACTGTTTATGACAACTGTTTCTGTCTCTGAGTACAACTGTGTCTGAAATTCTAAGGAAGTAGATTCATCAATGAAGTATATATCAACCACAAGGCAAAGAAGATAGCAGTCTTGTTAGAGAAGCATAGATATAGGAATGATTTTCACAAAATAAAGATAAGAAAAGAGGTACTTTCCTGTGATTCCTTAAAACCTCCTGTAAAAGAGGATAATAGGATATATGCAAATGACCCCTTAAGGATATCAGGTGTCTCAGCTACATGGACATCAGGTGGGCATGACAACCCTGTGTTTCTAAAGGTTAGCCAAACAGTCCACTTATGCTCTGCTGATGAAGTCATATGAAGACTGAAACATGCATGCCCACAGCTAGTGGGATTTGTCTTTACTGGCCTGAAGCTGTCCATGAACAGACTTAAAATGAAAAAAGTCATGGGCATTCAGAACTGCCATATAGCTGAAACACCTGATGGCATTAAGGGATTATTTGCATATATCCCATTATCCTCTTTTACAAGAGGTTTTAATGAAGAACCTTGATCTTAGTATTTCCAAGGAATCGCACAGTGAAAAACAATAGCTTGCCTAGGATTTTCTTGTAAGTCTTTACTAACTGGTTAGGATGTGTGTCCTGTTTACTCTTTTATTTAGTTGTTAAATGGGATATTTTGCAGACATTTTAATGGTTATGGGCATCAGCTGGGTGTGACAACCCAGTGTTTCTAAAGGTTATCCAGACAGTCCAGCTATGCTGTGCTGATGAAATCATAACAAGACTGAAACATGCATGTCCACAGCTAGTGGGATTTGACTTTATTCACCCGAATTTGTCCATTAACAGGCTTAGAAAGAAAAAAAAGTCATGGGCATTCAGAACTGCCATATAGCTGAAACACCTGATGTCCTGAAGGGGTAATTTGCATATCTCCCATAATCCTCTTTTACAAGACGTTTTAAGGAATCACACAGTGAAACTCTAGCTTGGCTAGAATTTTCTTGTAATTTTTTTACTAATTGGTTTAACTGTGTGTCCTGTTTATAGGTTCATAGGTTGATACTAGGCTATCTGCCCTAGGGCATTTATAAGCCTAGCCAGAGTGTGTTTGGCTTTCGCCACCTTTTTAGATTAGTTGACTGTGCCTCTGTATAGTAGGTCACAGAAGATAGCCCTTTTAAGGTTAGTTTACTGTGCCTCTGTCTAGTAGGGACACAGAAGAGATCCCAGCGGTAAACCTATGATCTCCCATCCACAAAAAAAAAAAAAAATATATATATATATATAGAAACAGCTAATCATAATATGAATGTACTCTAGCCCTTAAATGATCCATTTTTTTGTATCTACATGCATACCAAAAATTTTTGTTATTTATGCTGTTTGACAATTAGCACATGTTTAAAATTTTGTAACCAATCAGCATGGCTTTATCTGTTTAAATACAGCATTTCTGTTTTGGCTCCTTGCTGTACACTGAAGAAGGCTGGGTTTTCAACCATTGCCGAAACCGGTTTGTTTTTGGATGCCATTATGCTGTTTGGGTAGTTTTTATTAAACTACTCTTTTTTGACTCAGTCTACTTGCTGCTGGCTTATTCTTTGTTTTTTGAAGCTATTCACTGAGAGCCGTGCAGTTCCTCACGTGCAGGGGAACATTTTGTTTGCTACATTTCCTTTTTGCTCCTGCTGGGGGAAACCATGGTGGACTGTGTTATCGTATCTGTGACCATGCGGTTGGTTTATGGTTTTGGACTTGTGTTCGTATTACTTTTGGGCTGTTCTATATTCCATTCCTGAAGGTGCCTTTGTGCATACTGCTCTTCACACAATACTGTCGCAAGAACATTGGATTTTCTTTATTTTTACTAAATGCAGTACGAGGGATATCATCTCCGGTATTGTTTGTGTATACCTTAGGGTGAGTGGATCATTTATATACAGACTGGGTGAATCGCGATCCTGTTTGGGGCTCTCTGAAGTATATATTTCATATGATATGAAACCAGGGGAACCTAACAAACATTTTTTCAATTATTAACGGCTGTACATGTGTGTGGCCTTATTTTCATTATGGCGATTCAGTATTGATGCTGTGGTCATTACGTGTGAGTAGTGTTTCAATATTGATTGACGACGATTGGGGAACCTTGTTTTTTGGAGCTATTCACTGAGAGCCGTGTACTTCCTTACGTACAGGGGAACATTTTGTTTGCTACACTTCCTTTCTGCTCCTGTTGGGGGAAACCATGGTGGACTGTGTTATCGTATCTGTGACCATGCGTTTGGTTCATGTCTTTGGACTTGTGTTTGTACTACTTTTGGGCCGTTCTATATTCTATTCCTGAAGGTATCTTTGTGCATACTGTTTTTCACACAACATTGTGATTTAATATCGCAAGAATATTGGACTTTCTTCATTTTTATTTAATGCAGCACGAGGGATATCATTTCCGGTATTTTTTGTGTATACCTTAGGGTGAGTGGATCATTTATATACAGACTGGGTGAATCGCGATCTTGTTTGGGGCTCTCTGAAGTATATATTTTATATGATATGAAACCAGGGGAACCTAACAAACGTCTTTTCAATTCTTAACGGTTGTATATGTGTGTGGCCTTATTTTCAACATGGCGATTCAGTATTGATGCTGTGGATATTACGTGTGAGTAGTGTTTTGATTGACGACGTTTTGGGAACTTTATCAACATCTTACAATAACTGATATATTCAACTTTTAAAAAGACAGCAGCCATATTTTTCATTTTTTTGGCTTGCCATCAGTGGATGACATTGGAACAGTGTTTAAATAATCCCATTGTTAAATCTGGGGATTTTGATTCAACTGTTGGAGATATCGGATTCACTTTTCATTATTTTTATTTTTGATGCAACCGATGTGACTTATTGACTTTTGGAACTTTATGCTAATAGTTTATATATACTCTTCTGGAAGGCGGAATTTATACTCTCCGTCTTTGGGGCTGATTTTCAGCACATACATGATTGTTACATTGGCCGACAACTTTTCCATATCCAGGGGTTGTGCGCTATTTTGATTATTTTTTCATGGTGCAACTCCATATCAACATTGGATTTTTGTCAGGGTCATGTTTTTGATCTTTTGTATAATTTGTCACGGCCTATACAGGCTTAGCGCCATTTGCACTTTGTTGTAAGAAGGATTGGACTATATTTCATTCTTATTTTTGAGATAACATTTGTTAATGTTCAAAAGGTATAGGATCTTTTGTTTATATAAATGGACTATTTTTCCAGTTTTTTGCTGGAGTTAATCTGTTGGATTTTATACTGTGTTCACCTTCTATTTTGCCCACTTTAACAATTATTTCTTTTTGTTGGGACATATGCTTATGCTGTGCAACATTATCCTATTGGTTTTTTACCTTTGATTGGATATATATTTTGTGCAAGTTTAAGATACTAATTAAGGGTGAACACTAGTATATCTGGTTGATTTATGATTATTCATCCGGATAGCTCATTATAGACACTGAAGATTTATTATGCCTTTGAACTCTATAGTTAGGAATTTAGTTTATATAACTTCATATAATAATATTACCATTTTGCAGTCTTTACGACTGATTTAATTTTTGTATTAGCTAAACATTGTTTGGCATACTAAGTTAGTATTAGTCCATGACTTACTTCATATGACTTGAACAACAACAGTGCGTTTTGATGTACAACTATGTATGGCTTATGTTTATGTTTTGTTATACCATTTTATTGATTTCTCATTTTTGAAAAGACTTGAAATTTATCTTGTGCCAGTTCAATATACTACTTAAGGGTCAATGTTAACAAACTTTTGAAACAATTAAGTTGATTTATGATCATCTTTCCGTTAGTATATTACAGACATTGTAGATTTATGTTGCTTTTGATCTCCACAGTAAGGAACTCAGTTTATATGACTCTATATAACATCATTATTATTTTGGGACCCATATGACTGATTTAATTTTAGTAGAAGCCAACAATTTATTTGAGTCTGATAGACTAAGTCAGTATCTGTCCAGTACTTGTTTTATATACCTCGAACAACACTAGAGTATTTTGATATATAATAATATTCCAACATAATTTTCACTCCACTGATTCAATGTGTATTTTTGCTTCTTAAGCTATATTTTTTCATTTCTGGGACTATTCTCTTTTAGTATTAATAAATAAATGTTATTTGTGGGCCAAGCATTGGACCTTTGATTATCTTTATATACTATTATACAAAGTACCACTATTGACCTGTATCAGACGTGGCTATAACGAACTAATTTTTAGTTCTATTGTGCATTGCCATTATTGTCTGATTATTATCTGATCATTTGATCTTTATATACAGGCCGTGGTTCCATTGAAGAATAGTTTGGGTTAAACTATGGATCTCCAAAAGCTTCTTTTGGATCTATCATCAGATAAAGATGATATTGCAGCATTTGGCATTGGGAATGATACCACTGCCTCAGGAAATATGATTTCTTTAAAACCTGAACAAAAATGTGAACAACAATTTGCTTCACTAAATAAAAATATGAAGGCCTTGAGATCTAGTGTTTGGCACCACAAATTATTAAAAGCCTATTTGGTTAAGGGCATTTGCCCTAGGGGTCTCAGAGTGAAAATACAGCCCTTGGTGGCTAGTCCAGATGATAATTTACTTTCAGAATGGAACTTTATACAACAGGAATGCTCGATGAAGTTTGTTAAAGCTTTATCCGATCATTACACTAGAATCATTGAGAGTGAAACTACTTTAGTTTTGAATTCTATTGAGGAATGCAATCATTACCAAAATGAAACTTTTTTTCCTGCTTTATTAACAAAATTGAGTACTGAACTGTTAAGTTTTGATACTATTTTGAAAGAAAGAAAACTTAAAAAGTTTTCTCGTGATCTTTCAGATTATGATAAGGGACAACCGTTCAAGAATGTTAGGCATGTCCGATTTCAAGAAGGACATAATGCTAAGAAGCAAGTTTCTAAATCTAAAAGGAAACGTCCACGTTCCATACTAAAAGGGCACAGTAACAATATTGAGTCCACTGATTTTGAAACCTCGTCTGGGACAGATACTGACACACAGTCTATCATGGATTCCCCCACCCCCAAACGTAAAAACTATGTATCCCCTTTAGGGAATACAGGGGGAGGAGGAGGAGGGGGGGTCGGAAGCACAGAAAAAGTCACCAGTCTGCAAAACTTGTTGGAGATACTGACCAAAAAATAAATAATGTATGTAACATTTCTAGTACTACACTAACAGATGAACAGATATCTCTACTAAATAAAGGTCTATCCTTTATCCCTGGCTTTTTTGTTCCAGAAGACTCATTTACTAATGACTTATTTACATTTTGTAGACTTATTAATTTAAAATTGTTTTTTCAGGAACAAGGGGACACTGAACATTCACAAATGGAAGGTTTCAAATATCATACTTCTAAATTTAGCCCTCCTATGCATCCAGCTGTTAATCTCTTTTTGCGAAGTGTACTCAGTGAGTTACATTTTAAGCATAATTATGAGAGACCTATGTCTAATAACATCACTGATGGTGAAAAATCTTGTCTAGAGGAACTTGTAAATAATAAAGATTTGGTAATTATCAACGCGGACAAAGGAGGGGCAGTGGTAGTGTTAGACTGGTGTGACTATGACATTGAAGCACATAAACAACTTAATGATGCTAAATATTATACCAAAATGCCACTGGACCCCACCTTGGTTTTCAAAAAGGATATTGATGACTTTTTGAACTCTGCTGTTGATAATGGTATTATTGATAAGAAAACACTTTATCATTTAACTATTACTGATCCTACTAGACAACATATTTACTTTCTACCAAAAATACATAAGGATCTTTCACATCCACCTGGAAGGCCCATTGTATCAGGTATGGGGTCGATAACTGAACCTCTTTCTGAATTTCTAACTATGCATTTAAAGCCGTTGTTACTATATGTAAGATCACGAATACAGGATACGACTCAATTTTTGAGTATTGTAAATGATATGCAGTTGAATTCAGATTGGTTACTCTGTACCTTGGACGTAAGTTCACTCTATACCAACATTCCACATTGGGGTGGACTTGATGCTATTGAATTTTGGCTCAATGAATCTAAATTATACCAACCTGGGTTCAATACTCTTCTGTTGAATTTGACTGAGCATGTTTTGACTAAAAATGTTTTTTTCTACAACCAGGAATGCTACCTACAGACCAGAGGTACAGCTATGGGGGCATCTTTTGCCCCCATTTATGCTGATCTGTTTATGGCCTATATAGAACAAATTATGATTTATGACGACACTCATAATTTGTTTTTGCCAGAAATTGATATCTGGCGCAGATATTTGGATGACTGCTGGATGGTGTAGAGATCGGATATTTCATATCTTCAGGAATTTATGGAATACCTGAATGATAATATATGGGGAATACAATTTACTATTACTTATGATCGGGAATCCATTACATTTTTGGATGTTTTGGTAACTAGAAATAATGATAACACCTTAACAACTGAAACCCATAGAAAATTCCCCCAATACAATACGATTCTCCACGCATCCAGCTTTCATCCAAAACACATTGCAAAGAACATCCCTAAATCGCAATTTATTAGGATTAGGCGTAATTGTTCTGAGAATAACACTTTTGTCAATCACGCTCAGGATTTGCATAACAGATTCATTGAGAGGGGCTACTGTTCAGGATATGTGACCATGGCTCAGAATTATGCATTGGGTCTACATAGACCTAATTTATTAACATATAAAAAGAAACATACAAAGTCAAATAAACTTAGACTCACTACAACATTTGGTAGAAATACCAACAACTTTATTAAGATTATTAGGGATAACTGGAACATATTGGAGGCTGATGTCAGAATCAAAAACATTATCCCTAACAAATGCCTTTTTTCTTTTCGTAAGGGCAAGAATTTGGCTGGTCACTTTAATCACTACAAACATTATTATGAGTCCACTTTACCACAGGTATATCAAACTACCATCTTGGGTGATAAGCTTATTGGTTCCTTTCCATGTGGTCACTGTGTCAATTGTAAGCATATGTTGAAAACTAAGGAGTTCACCAGTAGGAATACTAATACAGTTTTTGACATTAGATTTTTTGCTAACTGTAACACAGATTGGGCCGTTTATTTGGCATGTTGCACCTGCCACTCATTTTATGTAGGGCAGACATCAAGACCAGTTAAACTACGTATCTCTGAGCATCTCAGTGACATTAGATGCCATAAGATAACCAATGCATTATACAAACACACTCTCACGCATAGTACTGCAAAATTTCATTTTACCATCATTGATAAAATTATTGGTGACAGAACCATTAAGAGTGGTTGGCATAATAAACTCAACCTTAAAGAAAAGAAATGGATTACGAAATTAGGTGCACTATTTAATCCTGGGTTAAATGATTGTTTATAAATACAAATTTGAATATATTATACATGTTTGTTGAACAAATGGTGTTTCAATATCCAGAATACATACATATGCTCATTATTTATATATATTGACATAGTTAATTCTAATACTATAGTATGTACTCTGATTTGTAACGCATTTTGCATATATGCATATTTATATATTTTTGTTCAATATTGGATCATGTATAATTGGTGCCTTAATATTCGGAATACAGATTTTTGTATATGTATTTAAAAAAATATATATATTTAAAAAATATATATATATAGAAACAGCTAATCATAATATGAATGTACTCAAGCCCTTAAATGATCCATTTTTTTGTATCTACATGCATACCAAAAATTTTTGTTATTTATGCTGTTTGACAATTAGCACATGTTTAAAATTTTGTAACCAATCAGCATGGCTTTATCTGTTTAAATACAGCATTTCTGTTTTGGCTCCTTGCTGTACACTGAAGAAGGCTGGGTTTTCAACCATTGCCGAAACCGGTTTGTTTTTGGATGCCATTATGCTGTTTGGGTAGTTTTTATTAAACTACTCTTTTTTGACTCAGTCTACTTGCTGCTGGCTTATTCTTTGTTTTTTCTCCCATCCACTCGTCAAGATTTCTCTTGAAGAGGGTCATTGACGGGCTCTGCCTAACATGTATTGGGATTTTGTTCCAGAGTGAGGGGAGTCTCTGGGATATGAATCTGTCCCTCCAGCATGTCCTATTTATTTTTGTGCTGAGGTTTAAGTCCCTGGAGCATGTAGCTCTAAGGGATTTGGATTTCCTGAGGTGGAGCATGTCCATTAATTCTGGGTTGGACATGGCTTTATACGTCAGGCACAGATCGCCTCTGAGTAGGCGGCAAGGAAACTGAGTAGAGCTGGAGTTTCTTTAGCCTAACTGCACAGGGCATCTGAGTCCCTTGATCCTCTTGGTGAGGTACTTTTGGGGTCTTTCCAGTTGCTGCAGGTGTCGGGTAAGGTACATCCCAAATGGGGCATTGTATTCAATTATGGGCCTGATGAGTGATGAGTAGAGGGGCACAATGACCTCTCCTGATCTAGATGTGAACCCTTTTGTGATAAGGTGGGCTATATAGAAGGTCTTTCTAACCACTTTGGCAACTTGATTGTCAAAGGAGAGATTGATATCTACTTGGATCCCCAAATCCCTGATTACTTCTTCTGTACTTAATGGATTACCACCTATGCAGTAATTTGTGGGCACTTTGTTTTTTCCAAAGGGGATGACTATGCACTTTTTGGCATTTAGCTTTAGGCCATGGCTCTGGCACCAGTTATCCATCTTTGTGAGACCCTTTTAGAGGATGCTTATGTCAGTTGGTGAGTCAATTATGGCACCCAGTTTGCAGTCATCTGCGAACTTGGTCAGCCATTTAGCCTGTACCTCAGAGAAATATATACCAAACAAGAGAGGTCCCAGGACTGAGCCTTGTGGGATGCCACCTGTAACTGGTTTAGAGTCTGACATGGCACCTGCAATTCTGACCATGTGGGTTCTATCCCTGAGCCCGTTTGCAACCCATCTTGTGACATAGAGGTTGATATTTAAGCTGGTGAGCTTATTTATGATGCCCGAGTGGGGTATTGTGTCGAAGGCTTTTGCGAGGTCCAGGTACGCTGTGTGGACTACCTTCCCTTCATCTATGGCCTTGGTGACTGTTTCAAAGAAGTCGACCAGGTTCAAGAGGCAAGATCTGCCCTTAACAAAGCCGAATTGGGTAGGATCCAGTGTTTGGAGGTTCCCAATGTCTTTGTTTATGAGTTCCATGATGATATGCTCGATAGCTTTGCAGACCAGGCAAGTCAGGCTTATAGGGGAATAGTTTCCGGGGTCCGTTGTGGCACCAACTTTGTGAAGTGGGACCACTGTTGCTGTACGCCATTCCTTGGGTACATATCCTGTAGTAAGGCAGAGATTGAACAGCGACTTTATGTGAGGGTTCAGTTCTTCTTGGAGCTCATGTAAGATGCAGCCCGGGACACTGTCCGGTCCCATTGATGCTGTGTTTTTTGCTTTGGAGAGGGCAGCTCTCACCTGTGCATCTGTGATGTCAGGGAGGCTACACTCTGTTGGGATAGACATTTGCTCTTTTGGGGGGAAGGGGGGAGAAGTTTGCACTGAACCTGTCTGCCAGGATGTTGGCAATGTCTGTGGGTTCAGTGTATTTTTTTTCATTTTGCACTAACTCAGAGCATATCTGGGAGTTGCTACCCAGGTTCCTGACATAACTAAAGAAGGCCTTGTGATTATCTTTAGTGTCTTGTGCAATTTTTCTTTCGAAGCTGGCCTTAAATGATTTTTTTTGAGGGATCATAGTTTCTTGTTAGTACTGATCAGAGATGCCTTCCCGTTTTGGGATTTTGCTCTATCATGTAGTAGCTTCCTCCTTCTGTTATATAGCTTATTTATGGCTGGGGTCCACCAGACAGGTCTCCTGCCTTTGGAGGAGTGAGTCTTGGTTTTATTTGGGATGGCACGATCCATGCATTCCTGTAGGTGTCCATAGAATGCGTTTGTAAAGGATTCTGTGGTTTGGGCCATATTTTCCACTGGCCCAGGGGCTTTGAATGATTCCACTTCGGTTTTGAGAAGTGTGAAGTTTGATTTTGAGTAGTTCTTCACCGTGGTTTCCTTGGCTGGGGGTGGGGACGGGATATGGATGTCCAATGAGATTAATTTATGGTCAGATCTTACCAATGAGGGGTATACCTCTGGTATGGAACATAGAGTCCCCATGTTGGTGATGATCAGGTCCAATATGTTTTCCCCTCTTGTGGGAGTGGTGACCAGTTGTTCCATAGCATTTGAGTTTATAAATTCTAGGAACCGTTGGGCGAGGGTGTTGGGGCTTGAGTAGTGCTCCCAGTCTATGTTTGGGTAGTTGAAGTCACCCAATATAATGGTGTTTGGAGAGACCTTCATATTCTCCAGTGTTCTCAGGAAAGCCGAGTAGAGTTCCTGAGTTTGGGAGGGTGGTCTGTAGCAGGCCACAAACTGAAAAGCAGTTTTGCCCACTGTTAGTTGCACAAGGATGGTCTCTGATGCTTCGTGCAGTGCCACTAACCTGGAGGTGTGGGTATTTTTGATGAATATGGATACTCCCCCTCCTTTTGTGGTTTGGTCTGAGTTTTGGGGCCGAAAAGCATGGTATGAGGTATAACCTGGTAGTGCTGGGGTGCTCTTGGGAGCCTTGAACCAGGTTTCTGTTACTGCACAGATATCAATATTCTCAATACTGAGGAGAGCCTCGAGTGTGTGCATCTTGAGGTTTAGACTTCTGGCATTGAGCAGCATTACCCTTAGTTTCTTTTTCCTTGTGTTGTCTATAGAGGTGGGTTTGTCTTTTGAGCCTTGCCTAAAAGAGGCACTATGGGGGTGGCAAGAGCCTTAGCCAGTATTCAAAAGCCCAAGGGTGACAGGTGCAAGCTGTCCCTAGCGAAGTAACGTGGCTTGTAGAGCATGTCATCCCAGGCTGACAGACACTGGATCCCCTTTGAATGACACCAATACTTTAACCAATTGTTAAAATTGATCATTTTGTCTTTATACTGTGGCATCATTCTTGGTGAGGGTAAAATGCTACTCAAGGTCAGGGTCATACCGGCCTGGGCTACATGATCAGAGAGCTCCTCTATGTCTCTTTTCATGTAGTCCAGGGAGGTACATCTCAGATCATTCACACCAGCATGAACAATGACTGAGTCATATTTGTACTTGCTTTGGAGTGACCTGAGTGCTTGTGTTATGTGGCGGATCCTGGCACCCAACAGGCAGCTTACAGTGACCTTCTCCTTGTTCAGCCTGGTGAGTGGGACGTCAGTGTGTCTGACAATAGAGTTACCTATTACAAGTGTATTAGGTGTGTTGTTTAGCCTTAAGGGCTGTGACTGTGTGGCACACTGACTTTGTGAACTATGTGATACTTGGGTATTCTTGTGGGGTAGCAGTTGCTTGGATGTCTGCTTTGGAGGTCTCTGCTGCTTGGGCAGATTTTTATTTAGAGCCTCCGAGTATGTTTTTGTGTGTTTATGTGTTTGGTTTGCTGTTGCGATAGGTCTATGTGAGACTGGATTTGTGGTGTGTGTGGTTACCTTCTCCTCCTGACTGACTGCACCAGTACTGGGTTGAGAGAGCTCAGCCTCCAGTTTGGCTATATAGTTGCATCTCTTACATATATTTGAGCTTGTTGGGAGGAGGAGAGTGTGGTCTGTGTACATAAGGCAGTTGTAACATTGCCTCAAGATTCCCAAATTCACCAGCTGGACTGGAGAGTAAACCCGAAACTGACTTTTGGACATGCCAGAATAGTATAAGGAACTACTTTTTGACTGATCAAAAAGGACCAATAGGGAGCCAAGTACTTAAACGGAGTATAAGAGGGTGTAGTGCTTTAGTTTATTAGTGCTTACTTATAAGATTACTTATATGAGCAACTGCAGGGCTTTAGAATGAAAATAGAATGCTTACTTTGAGATTTAGAACAGTTCTAAGGGAAAAAGTGAAGAGCAGACTTTCTGGAGCCGAGAATAGTTTAAACCCATTTAAGTGGCGTTGCCCGATGCTGCGCTATGCACAAAATCATGCAAAACTGCGCAAATGCGGGTTTTAAAGCAGGGAAACTGAAAAAGATAGGAATTGACCCAAAACGGCCAATAAGCTACTAGTTTTAGGGCTGAGACCACTCCTCCAGGCACAGATAGGCTGCTCAAAGCTCCCCACTCTCACTGGTGAACAGAGAAGCTTCCTCCTTTCCAAGTAAGGATATGGGCAACACAGGAAACTATACCACAGTCCGGAATTCAGCAAAACCTAAAATCTGGACTAATCTAGTTCAGCAAAGGCGGGAAAAGAGAATATTGTTTTTGTTTTTTTTTTCTTTTGTTTTTTTCACGAAACAGCAGAAAAACACACAGAAAACACTGTAAATGCTATAAACAGGCTAGCATACTTTAGTGTGTAGCCTACAACAGTTATACAATACAAAAACGACTTAAATTGATATAAAACAAGTGCAAAAACTGTAAAAAGCAGAAGGCAAATGCAATTTAAACTTTTTAAAGCACAGATCAGTTAGAAATTCGCTTTTTAGGTGGGAAAAGGAAGTCAGAGCAAAAAAACAGAGAAAAAAATGCTTAAATCTGGAAAAGTCTCTCTTGGGTCTCTCTGTTGCCTGTATCACTCTGCAGGACACCACGAGGATCTACGGAGTTGTATACTGGCGCAAAACCACGCAAATGCGAGTTTTATAGCAGGGAAACTGAAAGAGATAGGAATTGACCCAAAACGGCCAATAGGCTACTAGTTTCAGGGCTGAGACCACTCCTCCAGGGACAGATAGGCAGCTCAAAGCTCCCCACTCTCACTGATGAACAGAGAAGCTTTGTCCTATCCAAGTAAGGATATGGGCAACACAGGAAACTATGCCACAGTCCAGAATTCAGCAAAACCTAAAATCTGGACTAATGTAGTTCAGCAAAGGCGGGAAAACAGAATATTTTTTTTGTTTTTTTTTTTTGTTTTTTTCAGGAAACAGCAGAAAAACACACAGAAAACACTGTAAATGCTATAAACAGGCTAGAATACTTTAGTGTATAGCCTACAACAGTTATACAATACAAAAACGACTTAAATTGATATAAAACAAGTGCAAAAACTATAAAAAGCAGAAGGCAAATGCAATTTAAACTTTTTAAAGCACAGATCAGTTAGAAATTCGCTTTTTAGGTTGAAAAAGGCAGTTGGAGCAAAAAAACGAGAAAAAAATACTTAAATCTGGAAAAGTCTCTCTTGGGTCTCTCTGTTGCCTGTATCACTCTGCAGGACACCACGAGGAGCTGTGCGGAGTTGTATACTGGTGCAAAACCACACAAATGCGGGTTTTAAAGCAGGGAAACTGAAAGAGATAGGAACTGACCCAAAACGGCCAATAAGCTACTAGTTTCAGGGCTGAGACCACTCCTCCAGGGACAGATAGGCTGCTCAAAGCTCCCCACTCTCACTGATGAACACAGACTCTTCCTCCTATCCAAGTAAGGATATGGGCAACACAGGAAACTATACCACAGTCCAGAATTCAGCAAAACCTGAAATCTGGACTAATCTAGTTCGGCAAAGGCGGAAAAAGAGAATTTTTTTTTTTTCAGGAAACAGCAGAAAAACATACAGAAGACACTATAAATGCTATAAACAGGCTAGCACACTTTAGTGTGTAGCCTACAACAGTTATACTCTTTCATCATTTGAATGCCATTTGGCATTGCACATTCTAGTCTGGCAGTATTCCTTAACAGTGAACTACACTTCACTGCCTAAACAAAAAAGTAATAATTTTAATTTGGGCTGCCTTCTGTACTGAAAACAAGCCTGGTGCTATTGTGTGGATATCAGTTAGCACTCTGGATAGTACGTAGTGAGTAAATTGCACCTCTCAACTCCCTATCCCTATGGCACAAGGTATAAGTGAAGGGACTTTAGAGAAATAAGACAGGTGATGCAGAGGATGAATACAGTTAACTGAGGCCTGAGTACTTATTTCTGCAAATCACTGTGTTATTGCTAGCAGCATGTGAGCTGTCTGTCCACTTTCACATTATTTGGCATTAACTACAATTCTGATAATGTGTGCCAGAAATTGCATTTATAATGTTGCAAGGAGATTTAGGAAAGATGAATGTGTCACTGTAATGCACTTGTTGCTCTGCTAATTGCAAGGTATAGCCTATGATTTTAGTTTTTTTTTCAGATTTTTTCAATTTTTTTTCTAGTGCCTTTTACTTTTGCACTGTGATCAGCAGTGTGCAAACACGGTTCACTTCCTAATAAAAAATGTACAGAATTTAATTTGGACCACTTTTTGTAATCCAAACAAGCCTGGTACAGTGCATGGCCATCAACACTCTGGATAGCAGTCTAGCCAGTACTCAGGGAATATATTCAACCTGTCAGGTAACTTTTGTTGTGGTACAAGGTGTAAATCCAGTAATCTTAAAGAGTGAAGACTGCTGATGCAGGACTCAATCTAGTTTACATATACCTTTACAGAGAGGGTCAGAATGCCATTTGTTACAATATTTTGTTTAGTAATGTCAAATAAATGCACATGAGTATCATGACTATGTTTATTGCAAGAAATGTATCATTACTGCTTGTTATAGGCACCCAATATAATGTGTGTAAATTATGTTAATCATAACAATGATATTAAATGTAGAATGCACATACATAGGTATGATGTGCACAATATCTTTATTCTAATTATTTAGTTCTCACATATTATAAATATGTGTTTATGACAGTATGTGTTATGAAGTATGTATGTATATAACCTAACCCACCATTTCTTAGGTCAGGCAACTATGTACATCTGAGATGTATTTACAAATACAAACACTGCCTTCTATATAGAAATGTAGCCCCATGACTAAGAAAGTCATAGGCATACAGACCTCTCTTAAGTATGTGTACATTTAGCCTTTAATTATCACTATACCTCTAATTACCATGTTAATGTTAAGTAAGTAAGTAAGTTCCCCTGTTGCAGTGGCAGTTAATGGGCAACATTTAACATTTTATCTTTTTTTCTCTTGGGTTTGACTTCCATGTTGTATTATTCAAGTCTTACCAGTGTTTGACTCCCAACATACCAATATGTCACAATTCATACCCTTTTTCTACCAAACAGCCATGATTATAGCCAACAACACAAAGCATATCATTTTTTAACATTGAAACATGTCTGATTAGTTTGAGGACCACACATGGGCAAATATCACTGCCATTTTAACACCTTCTGTGCTTACTGATGTATTCACTGCCAAAGTGTCTGGCAAGCCATTGCTGTTCTTTCAATTGTGCAAATGCAGTTGACAAGGCTGTGCATCTTTGGACACAAGCTATTACATATGAGATCTGAACTGGGCACCAGTTCAGACCCATATTTCTAGCTTCACTGCTGCATACATGGTTAATGATGGTAGATATGGTGTTCCATTAGAGCACGAGAGTGGGGTTTTGAGTCCAGGATTTTTGTGCCACTCCTTGTGAAGTGCTATAGCTGGAGGCTACTGCAAGAGAATATACTGGGTCTCAGTATAAGGCTGAGGATTGGAATAGCTTGGTCAAGCCTGTCTCCAGTGAAACTGACATCCCACACACTGGGAGTAATGTAGTGACCACTAGACTAACATGAAAAGACATAAAGTTAACTTTTTAGCCAATGAGACCATGAATTTAAGACTGCAGACACCCCTCAGTTATGCAAGTATACTGACTCATAATCTCTCTATTATGTGGCATTAATTAGTCAGCCAATACAGTTATTCATTATGCTTTTATATATATATATATATATATATATATATATATATATATATATATATATATATATTACTTTTTGTTTTCAACTGTACAGCTGCAGCAGAGATAGCAGAAAACTGTGAGGTCAGGAGAGACTAACTTGCCTCAGAAAAGCATGAGTTAAGCATGCATTTCTTATGACTGCAAGGCACAGAAGTATTCTCAGTCCATCGCTGTATATAATCTTGAGCAGGCATACTGTAGCTTTTATATCAAGCCTACAACCAATAGCTCTTGGTTATTGTATTAGGCAGTGAGTATATCAGATTACATGTATGTGGGTTCAATACCTAGAAACAGATATTCAAATTTTTATAGGCTGCTATGTTTAAGATATTTTAACTTCAGTACTGCATAACATTAACAATTTAATATTTGCAAATTCAATTATTACTTTAGAAAGTAGATATCTGATATAGCACAGTGAAGTACATGATTCTATTAGTCATATCATACCATTGTGATTGATTGATTGATTGATTGATTGATTGATTGATTGATTGATTGATTGATTAATTGATTGACACATTCAGGCCTTCCCATCATTTCTGCATGTGACTAAGGTATACTTATGTGTTTGCCATATTATTGGATATTTTAAAATAATTAATGTGACATGCCATTGATCTAATTATTTCTTTTTTGTGTCTTCCCCTCACTATCTCTCCTTTTTTAATTGTTATTTTTAATATACTACTGCTGAAAGCAAAATAATCATTGGCACAGGGAAGTAGGCGGACCATTAGGGTTGACCCTACCATACCTCCACAGGTGACTGCAGTGGCACCACCACAGACAGCAGAGACACTCAGCACAGCTTGGTTAAAACCTGTCAGCACTGCCTCCACAACTCCTGCACTACTTGTTTCAGGTATGTCAGGTAGCACTGCCCCAACTGCTGCTGCAGATGTACCCACCAGGATCAGTAGTAGTGGAGATGGTGATTTTGTCACCCGACAGGAGTTGACAAGGCTGGTGGAGGGCATTTTGATGAGGGGCTTTGGTGCCTGAATCGGCAGGGTAGAAAAAGTGTTGCATTGTATTGCCAAAACTATGAAATTTCCATCACTTACCCATGCATCTGACACAGGAGACAGTGATTACAGTTCTGAGGAGAAGGACAAGATTCTCAGTTTTGTCAAGCTTAACACAGATGCAGTCCACTACCTATCTCCAATCATGTTGTTCCCCAACTGTTGGTGTTTAGCTCCCTTCCTGTCTGACTTGTATGCCATGTATGTGTGCACCTGCTCCATAAACTAATCTTTCAATTTGACCTTCTTAATCCTAAGCACCTCCCAAACATTCTCCAACATTCATCTTTCCAGAAAAATAGACATTTGTCCCACAAAAAATGATGACCTATACATTGCTCTCTACTTTGCCTATGTGTCATCTTGACACACTTGATTTGGTCCAATTGGCTAAGAAAAATTACTCTGTTGCTGTCACTCATCCCTGGTGTGGTGACCTCAAAGTCATGAAATTCTTTCACAATTTTACATTTATATTGTGAAGAAGTCGATAATTGTGGTGCACTCCCACAACCCTCCTGCAAATTTCTTTTCTTTCCAGTGTGTCCTATTCTGCTTGCAACCCCCCATTTTCACTGCTGCCCTATCAACTCCTTTTTCATACATTTAATCTGGTGAAAAAAACAGAATCACACACAGCACACATGGCCAGAAATAGTCCATCAAAAAGCCTTCACTATTTGTCCTCAGCATTTGAGTGGAGGTTGGCGTCACATACCCGTGCTGAGTGATGGTGTATGCTGTTTAACTTCTTATTGCAGAAGCTCAAGATTTTAATTTCAACCACAGTGGTTTACTTTGGTGCAAACTTTCTTAAATTTGCTGTGCTATAGAAATACAGACTAAAGGCAAATTAAAGGTACCAATGTGAAACAGTTACTATAGCAGTTCTTAGGATGCTGTGTATAATAAACTAGACATTTCTATGTGGCTTATTGAGATAATTCCCCTGTCTATAGGCTATTTTTGCATGGCATCATGGGTTTGATTACAGCTGTAGGTCTAATTATAATTTCATGACATTTTATATTCCTGTCATATGGTGAACCACAAATGACTGCATTTATCTCCCTTTCCAATATTTCATTAACATGCCATTTGAATAATGCAGTGGGTAAGCATTTTTGCAAATACATTCCATCCCCATCAGGGAGACTTACTAAGCCACCCTTGTTCTACTTACGTCTTAATCTTGTTTCTGCTCTCCTACCCCTTCTTACTCCCTGTTGCAGGCATTTTATTGTGCAAAGCAAGACAGGTCACTATTGATGAAATAATATAGCAATAACTGACAACGCGGGTGTAGTATATTGAAGATTTACCCACTGTTGGTGTCGTTTGATTAAACAAAGCCAACTGTGGGTAAATCTTCAATATACCACACCATGGAGTCAGTTATTGCTATAATACAATGACATTATTTAAGAAAAATGTTTTTTTTCTTAAATAATCCCCAGGATTCATGACTACTGTGCGGCGTGAAGATGGCGCAGTAGCGCCAAATGCATATTAATGAAGGCGTGCTGCCGCCACAGCCACGTGCATAGGAAAGGAGCTCGAGTGCATAGGGTGTGTCGAAGTGTTGCACGGAGGCGTGGAAATGTCAGCTGTTGACGTGCAACCTAAAATGCTTGCATATAACAATTTGCAAGCAATAGTAATCACATCTGTCAGTGTCCGTGGATACTGAAACGTATGCAAAGCATGCAAGACAGTCCCTGTGAACACAAAATGAAGAAGCAAACACAAATGCATGGTAGGGAATAACGGGTCCCTATCCCACGAAAAAATGAAATGGAAAACCGTGTGCCCGTAGTCCAACACAGTGTAGATAGTTATACCAAGTGGAAGTGAAACGCATCATATGTTAGCGCGCCGCCAATAGGTACATCCAGCCCAATGGTCAGGGTCACCAGCTGACCCATATTGTGAGGGAGGGTACACAGCTGGGCAGATGTGTCCATAACAAAAAACACGATAAATGTAAATATCTAGCAACCGTATGACCGAATTATATCCCACAATGCATGTAATAGTCACATACAATAGGTATGTCCATATTTCACATACCAAATGTGACAGGAAATAGAATAAGCATGTAAACAAAACAGAAGGAGCATATAAACTACTACAACAATAAGGCAACATGTAGGCTGAAAGGAGCAGTATTATCCATAGCACTGTGGGTACGTGTTGTCCAGTGCATTCGGATATGTGTCCGGAATATATCCCATCCAGGACATAGGAAAAGGTGGCATCCTACCAATGATTAGAACAGTCGGCCAAAATCCGCACATCAGCGGTCCAAGCCAAACTTGTCAGGATTTGTCACAGTTGAACGGGTATTACCCGGGTATACCAACCATGTCATGAAAGTTAAGTATGGGCGTGTACCTATGTGTGTGAGGTATAGCATGTGGAAAGTCAAACATGGCAGGGTAGTCCACACAACCATACAGATACCTGACATATATAGGGTATGCAATGTGTTACCTTGACCGTGTCATGGGCCATCAACCAAAGCAGTGATGGATGGAGTGTCAGGAATATGTGTGTGGGGGGGATGGGTAATGGTATAATCCTCCAAGGCGACACTGTGTTGTATGCAGAATAGGTGAACCGGAGGTGTATGAGGGAGCAGCGGGTGAAGCAGAAAGAAACACAAAAACATGGATACACTTCTGCAATACAACCAGACAGGCCATACTGTAGAACACAATCTCACAAACATATGAATATTAAAATGTGCGATACAAATGTACAGACATGTCACCAGCACATACCCACAGATTGGTCCTGATGGAACTGGCCATATCAAATGCAACACACCTGGATGCATAATGGACTACCCAGCATCCCCTCCACAGCACACAATCCACCCCCATACCTGAACGTCCACCGAATCTAGCCATACTTGGCCTACTAGTTTGGTACAGCCACATCTACACATAGTGACCACTACGCATATGTAGTAGGTAGTGTCACCCTAGGCAGTTTCAGGATTGCAAACTATGTATCCCTTGCATGTAAAACCCCCAGCACATTTTTGTAACGCCAGAAGAATGTTCGTTATTGGTCTTATTTTGGTCTTGTTAAATTTTTGGGATATCCCTCATGGGATAAGTAACCTGTGTAAACATTAGAATGGGTATGAAGACACGATGTCCAATCCTGTAGATATCTGGATACAAGTTGGAATGTGCAGTAGTGGTGCACAAGACTATCCAGCCCTAGATGGTCATGCAGAACCTACTACCCAGGATCAAACACCTGCCCGTGATGCATGTGTCCTGAAACGAATAAGCGAGAGAATATATTGCACACATTCACATAGTGGCACATGGTATATGGGTGATGAAGGCACTGACGTAAACAGGATACCCCCTGATCCACTGTGTGAGGGACAAGTAATGTGTGTGTAGGTGTGACCTGACCAACAATGATAGAATGCCAAATGTCCTGTGATTGTAGGAAATAACTATGTACCATACTGCATGTAACAGTTGCCTAAAACTTTCACGTCAGAATAGAATAAATGTAATTCGTACAAGAAACAGGCAAACAACAAAAGTGCCAAAGGTATAGGCTCACAGCTAGGAAACAAATGAATGTTCTAAACCTACACTGACCATGGATGTGTTGGCCCAAACAATCTGGTGTCCCCAGTAGGGTTACCATCTGTCCCACTTTGCGAGGGACAGTCCCTCTGTGGACAGTTGTGTCCTGACAAAATATATAAAAATGGCAAATGTCCTGAGATTGTAGGACATAATTATGTCCCATATGTTATGTAATAGTTGCATAAAATAATTATTTCTGTATCTAAAATACCTAAATGTTACAAGAAACAGAATAAGCAACTAAACCGCTACAACAATAAGCTTTTATGTAGACAAATAAGTAAAGTTCTATCCTTTGTACTGACCGTGGGTATGTGTCAGCCTGTAAAATCTGATGTGTGTTCTGAAAATGTCCCATCTTGGTCATTTGAAAAGGTGGCAACCCTAGTCCCCAGAATGCATCCCAACCTGTACTTATGACAGTGTCAATGTTACCAATGGTCAGAGCATTCACACAATAACTGGCCAGCCTCTTAACCACTCACAAAGCAAGTGACCTTTGGAGGAAATGTGTTGAATGAGAATGACTACTTACAACAATGAAGAGTAATAGACGCATTTAACTGCAGAAAAGTAGTAGTATTACAAATCTGTCAACACGTTCCAAGTTAATAGTACTAATATGGTAGAAGTGTCTGTGATTGTCCCTGAGTTGTCATAGCCTTGTCCCTGTCACTGTAGAAACGAGTCCCCGAGTATTACAGAGGTCCGTACACATAAGTACACCAACCAACTGTCACATATGTTGACAGGACTATTGCATACTTGTAGTGAATTTATAACTGATGTCCAGAATAATATTCATTGTATCTATAAATGAATGAAATAGTCAAATGGGAAGGGAAACATGTGGAAACCCCACTCAACCTGCATTATGTAGTGGAACCACTTCCCGCCCTAAATTATGTAACGCCAACCTAATAATGTTGTCAGAGGTGCCCAAACACCTGTGTCTGTAAAAACAGGTAGAATGTTAAAATCTGGACTAACTCTGTCCATGTGCTACAGCTGTTCTTTGAACAGCGCAAGGGCAGTTCTAGTCACCAGTCGGCTGAGCCTAAACCCGGACCAGCACATGAACACCCTGACAATCAAACACGCGTATGTGCGAGGACTACAAGTGTAGGAGTTCTGAATATCCTTGGATTGAGTAGACATGCAGCACGGGTCCAGAGCAGTAGGAAACAGGGAATTAACTAAGTGTAGTACTGCCGTTTTCCCAGCAGGAGAATGAATGCCTGCCGTGTAAGGGAAGTAGTGAGGCATATGTCCGAGTAGCTATGAACCATGGGTATACATATAAATGAGCCAGAACAACAATAGTGCAGTGGTTACAGCATCCGCCCAACGTAAAGGCATTCCTGGTTCAAGTATGACTATAGCACATATTAATTGTGTAATGAATGCCTCTGTGCTGTAAAGCCAACATTTATACATGTAAAGGTGACCACGTTCGCATGGGTCCATTAACTGGATTCCATCAAAGTGGTACTTTCATAAGGAATAAGGCACATGTAATCCCAAAGAAGTGCCTGTAAACATATGTAACTCAGAATAAGGAGATGCAAGTGCGCCTGCGCAGGTGTACGCAGCTATTAGCATAGCAAATGTATGTTGTCTTGTACAGCTGTAACTTTTATATATATATAGATAGATGTATGTATAGATAAATATCCACAGACACAACAGAAATATGCAATTATATATCTACATATATATCTATATATACACATATATACATATATATACATATATATAAATATATATATATATATATATATATATATATATATATATATATATATATATATATATATATATATATATATATATATATATATATATATATATATATATATATATATATGTATATACATATATATATATATATATATATATATATGTATGTAGATATATATATATATATATATATATATATATATATATATATATATATATAAATATATATATATATATATACATACATATATATATATAGATATGTAAGGAACGCCGAAAGACAAAAGCAATCATAAGGGTTGTGAAGGGAATCCAGAGCAAGTAAGGAATTATAAAGTGCTCGCAGCGTATGTCGCATAAAGCTGCACAAGTGTGAGTAGAGCACCACTCTTCACACCAGAGGCACGGTTATACCAGTGGCCATAACATCGTTGAAGTGCTACATCAACTTTGTAAACAGACGGAATGTAGTACATGTTGTGACCACCTACACTTGTAACCCGCAAATCGTTCGTAATCCATAACACCAGGAAAGGCACGTATGTGGAAATATGAATGGATGGTGAGCCTGTGAATACACGAGGTGGTACAAAATGTGTGTAGGGCCCCAACGCTCATGAGAGGGCAATGTGTAAAGGTGTGTCATGGCTGCGATATCAGGTGTATAATGGCTGTTATGCGTGGAAACTCAACACAGGTGTGCAGGAGAAACTATGGATATGCGATTATGGACACAGGAGTGCTAGGGTATGTTGCGCCGGGTGCAATGGAGTGGCCCGTGGAGGCCAGCTAGTACGTAGGTGTGATTCTCAGATAGAGCGTCGTTTGCATGGAGACATGCGTGAATGGGCATATTGTTGTCGGATGTTGTGCGTCAGGGCTGGCAGCCCGGCACATAAAACCTATATGCCACCCATAAGCAGAATGGAGTTCTGCTGTGACAACCCCAAACCAGGAAAAGCAGAAAGTCACAACTACATGAAGACAACAATATGTTGACGTACAGTCACAGTAACACAAACACTCATCCTATCAACAGTAATAATATGAATGTGCACAGAAACAAGCACAGTAGCAGGAATAATAGGCTGCGCATACGAATAATAGGTCAAATGACACTGTATCACATCCCAGTTAGCAGCGGCACCCCAGACATGAAAAACGTGCGACATCTGTCCACTGTATAACATGCAATATACTGATCACAAGTTCACTGGAGTGAAGTGTCGGTGTCATAATGACTCAGGCAATAGTATGCTGTTGAAGCTGAGATAAAACCCAATACGCATGTGCAAGTGTCCATGTCCGGTAAATGTATAGGTTAATGGACACACACATGTATATATAGATAAAAACGTATATATACATATATCTATATTAATTTACATACACATATATATTCATACAGATATATATATATATATATATACATATATATATATATATATATATATATATATATATATATATATATATATATATATATATATATATATATATATATATATATATATATATATATATATATATATATATATATATACACACACACACAAGGATATACTACGGATATATATATATAGATAGATATATATACACAAAGAGGTATTGATATATACACATACACACAAAACAAAATATACATGTCAGTGTAGATATACACATGTACATAAATAGGTTACTTCACAGCAATTAGGGGCAACATATTTACAGCCCAGGCATATGTGACTGGGAGGTCCAATAAATAAATGTTGTACCCCCTTCATTGCCCAGCTAGGCCGGACAGACATACAGACAGGCAATACAGATCACTACACTGCCGCTGTCCAAAACACCGGTAAGAAAGTACCAGTGGGAGAGATCTGCAAGGTCTACACTTTAAACATGGATAATGGTGTCCCTTGTGGGACCCCAAAAATTCAGGGTACGTGTGAATCTGCTGACATTGATACGAGCAGGATGTAGGTGTACATGGAACAGTAGGTTGTGCAAGAGTGATAATACATGGGTTGACAAAACGTACAACATGTGTCTCGAGATGGGGAGAGTGGGCAATGTGTATGGGTGTGCTCATACCCCATCTGCACTCGCAGTAAGTATTTGTCATGACTGCTGTAGAGGGGTGCCTGGTAGGTGGACCATGGGTATGCAATAATGGTCTTAAGTGTGCAGGTGCTGGTTGGCAGAGATGTAGTAGGCCTGCCCAGTGGAAGTCATTAATATTCCTATGTGGGCATAGCATACGCCTACACCTCCCAAACCTGAAGAGCACATCTGCCAGATAGTCTGTAAACCATCAGGGGAATACATAGGGACCATATCAGTGCCGTGTACCTGATTAGCATGGACATCCATAGTTATGTATCAGAATGTAACAAAGTCCAACTAAACACTTACAGAACTAGTGATATTAGGTGAACAGGTGGTGGAATACAGGTAATGAGAGATGACAACATGTATGAGTCAGAAACAGCATGTACCTCAACAAACATGAATGAATACATATGCTCTGTGACTGTGAATGTGTCTGGTTAATAGAACCAATCATCTAAGTGTGTTCCACAGGGTGTTATGCATTGTTCCTGATACAGTGTTCATTCACACCCATTGGTATGTGAGTTCTGCTACTGATGGAATGTGCATAATTTGCTGACCACCTTAGGTAGATGATAGCATAATAGAAGTGGTTCAACACCGGTACGCCTGCGAGGGACAGTTGTGTCCTGCAAAATGACAGTTATGGCACATGGCCTGTGAGTTCGGGAATGGAGGCTATATAGTGTGTGTAGTGGTGTCAGACATTAATTTGTTGTATCAGAAACAGCTACATGTAATAGGAAACAGTATTATCAATTATAATGCTACATGAATAACCTTAACGTATGCAAACCGTAGAAGTCGTCCGTTTACTACTGGCTGTGGGTATGTGTTGCCTTGACACATGTGATAGCTCTACATATAGGGTCTATAGAGCTGCCACCATTCTGAATGGCCAATTGGAACCTGCTCTGTAGAAATGTCAGACGTACCAGGGCAGAACATACCTACAGCCATGCATAGTACAGAAATATACATATTGGCACAAATCAAAGCATAGTCTAGCAGCAGTAAAGTTGCTTATGCTACTACATATGACATATCGACTTGTCAGGTATACAAGACCTGTAACAAGCAACCAGTACAGACACGTACAACATGAGAATGTCCCCTAATCAGGACAGTTGCAATGTCTAGAGTATTGTCCATACCTCTCAACTGTCCCAGCATTTCAGGTACGTCCCCGAGTTTGACTGAAAGTTTAACTCTGTCCCTCTTAATCCCTCCTAAAATTAGTGACTGTTGAAGGAAAGGTGGTGAATCACACTTACTGATTAATGACAATAAGTAAGAGTTATAAACTATTTTTACTTCAGAATATGTGTATTGGGTCATATGCTCTGATTCTGTCAATGTTTCAAGTTAATAGCACTACTTTTGTAAAAGTGTCCCTGATGTTTTCTTGACCTGTCCCTGATTCTGTAGAAATGTGTCCCCAATTGGTGGAGAGGTCTGGTATTGTCACATGAGAAATGCCTAATGAAGGACTGTCCCATGCATAGTGGGAAAGGTGTCACTCCTACAGTCTCCCGTCATGCAATCTGAAAGGTGGACAACGTGCAGTAGGTATGTGGTAGCATGACTCGGTGGACAGCTGCGTTAACAAACTCAAGTCACATGTCAGCATTGCAGAGTATCGTTTCCCATGTATCAGGCAGATGGGAGCAGATCATATGAGGAACACGCATATAATATGATTACGTCACTGGACAGGCCATCGAGTCCGTACAGTCGAAAGCCTGCCGTCGCAAAATGGTTACACATACCCGATAGTGTAGTCATGTAGTCCGATGTAATACGCATCACAAGGGATCTCACACACCCAGCGTGAGTGACTAATGTAAGCGGAAATGTCGGGGAGCGAGCGGCTGTAAGCGTGTTTGTCTACCAGTATGCCAGTAGTGCACTGTCAAATAAATGTGGAGTCTAAACATGTATAATGTGCTGTGACCAGAGATCAGCAGTGCTTAGCACTGTGCAAACCCATGCACAACTGCTTCCACCTGCTGGAATGTGCCTTACCCAGTCCGTATCCAAAGTCGTCGGTCTGTCCGCAAACAAAGAACCACCCTATTCACGTGTTGGTAGCAGTACCCTGCGCACATAGCTCATGTGAATTAACAATAGACCATGGCATATGTACAGACAATAGACCACACACACACCATACAGCACAGTCATCCAACAGTATAGCAATGTACTGGCAGATATGTCCGGACCACTGGTGTATGCATGCCTGGCCGTCCTGTGTTTCAGTGTGTGAGCATGCCCAGTATGACTGTTACGCATGTTGTCGACCAACATTACCATCATACCGTCATGTGTGTGAGCATGCCAAGTATGGTCAACTGTATCGCATGTGTCACATGTCCAGATAGTTAGTACTGTGTTGCTGACCCCTCCGTTCTACACAGACAGGTGTCATGCTGTGTCTGCAGGGTAGCTAATGGTCATGTGGCATTGACAGTTGCTACATGTCTGCATAGCGTGGGGGGACATCCAACCACAATCACAGTCCTATACAGCACCGTGGGTGGCGCATATGACTCATGACTCTCACATGTGTAGGTTTGATGGGGGGCACAGCTAACAGTTGTACACATCTGCCGCTACTGTACTGGTATGCCTGGTACTCCATGTCAGTGTGTGGACCTACCTAAATTGCTGGTTGGAGGGGATACCAGTGTACGTCAGTTCCCAGCTTTAAATACCAGCACAGTGGTGTTAGACGTTCTAGCTTACGCAACCTACATCAAACTGTCTGGCCTGCTGTAGTCTGTGTGTGCCTTAGGGGGTTGGGGTCATTCATTGGGCATATCCATAGGCCATCGTATATCATTTGTCTGTATTGGTCCACATCTATCCAGTTGCATGGAATGTGTGTGGGCTGTACGGACACACATAATGGTCAGCCCATAATCTGCAGTGGGTTAGGACACCCTGTGTACTACAGGCTACCATTGTGACCCCCCATATGTGCTACAGAGGTCATGGTGCCACTATGGATGTGTACTGTCTGCTGCCCTAACATTTGGCCACCACAGTCACTTGTATGCTCACATACATACCATAGCAATGGATAAATACACATTCTAATACAACTGCCACTTGTTAGGTCAATAGACATACCTTGGGTGTGTTCTGGACTTGAGGACAGTGCTGGAGGGCTGCCTATGTTGGATGCACACAGTGAACCTCCTATACATGGCTGAGCACAGGTAGTGTCATGTTTGGCATCCATTGTACTGTGTGCGGGTCAGAGAGGCAAAATCCGTGGGTACCTACTGTGTCAGTGCATATGCCTTGTGTTGCCTCTTTGCCAAGGGCAGGTCATACTGTGCATGGGCTTTCCGCCCTGCTCAGGTAGTTCCTTCACCAAGTCACACCGTGCCTGTACAGGCCTTGGCAGTGGTGTTGGGCTGTGTGGCCCTGCCCCATGCTGTTCCTGCTGCAACTGTTACTGCTGGATAAGATTGTGTAGCATAGCAAATACCATAACAACTTGTATGCATGTAGCTTGTGAATACTGCAGAGCTCCAACAGAT
The DNA here is from genome assembly GCF_019279795.1 of Protopterus annectens. Lineage (NCBI taxonomy): Eukaryota > Metazoa > Chordata > Ceratodontiformes > Protopteridae > Protopterus > Protopterus annectens. The sequence continues at coordinate 1,763,778,209 of NC_056739.1, forward strand.
GTGTCTGGATACCAGAACTGTGAACTGAGCATCCCAAACACATGCACAAGTATATGTCTTGCCTGTGCATCTGCCTCAGTATGGTGTGAGTGTTCATGTGTGTGTGCATTGCTGATGGGTGTCATCAGCCACGACACCAGTGTTTACTCAGCATCCCCCACTAGGAGACTGTAGGGGATGTCCATATTGGCATTGGTGTGCCAGAGGCCATATATTGGAATCATCATAGCTTCCAGGGCAGACAGCACACACATGCAATCTCATGCCCTGGCCATTGCATATGGCCTAGCTGTTGGAAGGTATGCCCCTGCAGTGACTGTAGGCCCTACCCTGCTCACGGGGTGGTGCTACGATGTGTATGTGGGTGCAGGCTATAGCACCCAGTACCCCAGGGTAGTCATCCATGTGGTTGAACAGATACATATTGCTGGTCTACTAATCACGTGTGTTGATGACATGTATGTGCTCACTAGCATGTGCTGACATGGCGTCTGTGAACTGGTGCAATACTCTGGATTCAGATGCCTGTGAGATACCCATGATATCCCCAGTTGTGCTATGTGAGGTACCTGTGGCTAGTACACCTAGGCCAACTCATAACATGGTATCCACTGTGATGTGTTTCCCTCGGCCTGTTTGATGTATCAGGTGTGGCAGGCACAGGTCAACAAGCTGCTGTAGGAAGTCTCTGTCCACGCCATAGTGCTCTACCATCCCCAGCCCATGTAGCCCCTGGTAAGTCACCCTGGGTCTATAAAGTCTTATGTCACCACAGTAAGGGTTGTTCGGCAGCATACACATCCTCACTGCCTCCTGCACATATTGGTATATGTTGCCTGCTGCAGCCCATCTCATTTGGTTGGACTGTGTTGTGAAATGTCCCTGCAGGTATACACCGGTGGTGTAGAGTGTGGATGAAACCTGTGTGTATGCTGCTTGCTCGCATTACCGTACTGTTCAGGTGCGGGCTGGCCATGTCATCTGCTGATTGTGCTGATCAACACCTGTTTGTGCAGCCTGTACACTCTGACTACCCCACCACTGCTGTCATCCCTCCCAATGTCACCAGGCAGGTATAGACACACCCCTAGCTTAGGTGTGCTAAGGCAGGAGCACTCCTGAGGCACAGTTCTGCAATGTACTTACAGTATGCCTGACTCTCCTCCCATGCTGTCAACTATATTCGAGACCTGCACCCGGCTGACTACACACATACACTCCAGGGACCAGCATCACACCCTGGTGATATTTGGGATACACTATTGTCAACCTCATCTGCATAGTATAGTCTTCTAATGAACAGTTATATGACCCATACCGAACCTCCAAATTAATAGCTCAGTGTCGCTCAGATCCATACACAACTGGCAACAGGTGCCTTACTATCACCATATTCGATGTCCCATGGTCTTCCCAGCAACAAAATAACTGGTGTCTACATGACTACAACCCGTGACCCTGCACACTACAGACGATGTGCATTACCACCACGCCATGGCAGATATACATAGATCCCAGGTTATCACATACAGATCATCCGGCACAAACATTCAATAATGCTGATGCCCCCACACATATATGTTCACATCTATGTCCACCTCTATATCTACATATATCATATATATTATTTGAATACATATATACATGGACATATATATATATATATATATATATATATATATATATATATATATATATATATATATCTATATATACATACACCCATATACATGTATACACATATGTAGCTATGGCATTTATATCACAACAGCGGACCACATGACAGCAATGCATTGGACAGGAATGAAAAGGAAACTACATGTGCCACCTGCATCATGTACAGTTGTTACTATCTAGGCACGTGTGTTTTGTTGTGTCACATGGGTCAGACCGTATCAAGGGTAAGAGTAGGGCTGCTGACAGCTACTCACCAGACCTATTGGTGAATGTATGTGTTGACAACCCAGTGTCTTGGCAGAATATGTGGGCTGTGAACACTATATAGTTCAGCAACAAAACACACTGAACATATCCTGCAGCTAGCCACCCACAGATACCAACACATACGGTATAACTGCCAAACACACACACCTGCCATGCCTTGGAATCAAGCACCTACCTGTCTAGTTTACCACACTACAGCATTATGCAGTAACAGAACGTGTTACCAAGTTCCAGCATCACCGCACTCCCACAGGCATACATCTAGGTGGATGACATCATCCTCAAAGGCAAAGATGCCGATAGGGAATGTATGGGCAGTGAGCCGTCTAAAAGCATCACTCTGTCCCCAGGCAGCTGGAAACACACACACACAGACACACACTTGGCAGGGCTGGGAGTCAAACATACACCTAACTACCTTATCACACTACAGCATTACACAGTTAAAGAACGTGCTACCGTGATTACTGGAACACAGCACTCCCAGAGGCATACTTCTAGGTGGATGACATCATCCGCAAAGGCAAAGACGCCAATAGGGAATGAATGAGGAGTGAGCCATCTAGAAGCATCACTCTGTCCCCAGGCAGCTGGAAACATACACACACACACACACACACACACACACACACACACACACACACACACACTTGGTAGGGCTGGGAGTTGAATATACACCTAACTGCCTTATCACACTACAGCATTATGCAGTTACAGAATGTGCTACCGAGATTACTGGAACACAGCACTCCCAGAGGCATACTTCTAGGTGGATGACATCATCCACAAAGGCAAAGACGCTGATAGGGAATGCATGGGGAGTGAGCCATCTAAAAGCATCACTCTGTCCCCAGACAGCTGGAAACACACACACACACACACACACACACACACACACACACACACACACACACACACACACACTTGGCAGGACTAGGAGTTGAACATACACCTAACTACCTTATCACACTACAGCATTATGCAGTTACAGAACGTGCTATCGAGATTAGTGGAACACAGCACTCCCAGAGGCATACTTCTAGGTGGATGACATCATCCACAAAGGCAAAGACGCAGATAGGGAATGTATGGTGAGTGAGCCATCTAAAAGCATCACTCTTTCCCCAGGCAGCTGGAAACACACACACACACACACACACTTGGCAGGGCTGGGAGTCGAACATACACCTAACTACTTTATCACACTACAGCATTACGCAGTTACAGAACACGCTACCGAGATTACTGGAAAACAGCACTCCCAGAGGCATACTTCTAGGTGGATGACATCATTCGCAAAGGCAAAGACGCTGATAGGGAATGTATGGGGAGTGAGCCGTCTAAAAGCATTACTTTGTCCCCAGGCAGCTGGAAGCACACACACACTTGGCAGGGCTGAGAGTCGAACATACACCTAACTACCTTATCACATTACAGGATTACACAGTTACAGAACACGCTACCGAGATTACTGGAACACAGCACTCCCAGAGGCATACTTCTAGGTGGATGACATCATCCGCAAAGGCAAAGACACCGGTAGGGAATGTATGGGGAGTGAGCTGGATAAAAGCATTACTCTGTCCCCAGGCAGCTGGAAGCGCACACACACACACACACACACACACACACACACACACACACACACACACACACACACACACACACTTGGCAGGGCTGGGAGTCGAACATACACCTAACTACCTTATCACACTACAGCATTACGCAGTTACAAAATGCGCTATCGAGATTACTGGAACACAGCACTCTCAGAGGCATACTTCTAGGTGGATGACATCATCCGCAAAGGCAAAGACGCCGATAGGGAATGTATAGAGAGTGAGCAGTCTAAAAGCATATTACTGTCCCAAGGTAGACGTAGACAAACACATGGCAGTGGTGTGAGCGGGACAACCGCCTATCTACGGAGCACTATTACAACACTACATAGATATGAGACGCACCACAGACAGTACACCCTTCAAGATAGTCAACCAGTGTGTTCAATGTAGGAATCCATCCTGAGGTGGGGTATGGACATCTGTTGCCTGGATGACCACCATCGCTATACAGGAAGTCAATGGCCATGCCCATACACAGAGGCACATCACCGACACAAGGTGTCACTGGGCATGCTCACACACTTAGTATCACACGTCCGTTTGGAATGTACTGTGTTTCCATCTATACAACGGTGTACTGGGCATGCTCACACACTTAGTAAAAGCAAAGGGCTGTCTTGCATGCACATGAATTCTAAACACGGAAAGGCATGGTTTGGAATGTACTGTGTGTCCATCTACACAACGGCATTCTGGGTATGTTCACACACTTAGTAGTAGCGAAGGGCTGTCTTGCATGAACACGGATTCTAAACATGGAAGGGCATAGTTTGGAATGTACTGTGTGTCCATCTACACAACGGCGTACTGGGCATGCTCACACATGTAGTAGTAGCAAAGGGCTGTCTTGCATGCACACAGATTCTAAACATGGAAGGGCACAGTATGGTGTTACTGTCCCTACGTACATGAAGGCCACTCACATGTACTGACCAGTACACAATCAAGAGCCATCACAGATGTCTCAGGTGCAGATCACAGAGGTAAATTCCACGTTCTACTATGTAGCCCTCAGACATCACTATGTCCTTGGACCAGCAACACACATCCATACATTACCACAACACCATGTGACTCATGACCAGTGGACTGTACATAGGTCTACAGCAACTGTGCAGACTACACATGTACTGACAGGGTTCCATCATGTGTTATGCAATGCAATGATACCACTGTTCATAACCAGGTCAGCTCTACACATAACAGGGTCCCTGGGTCTTACACAGCTGTAACAGATGACCATCGCTATACACCAAATAACACACATGTTTGGATACAACATACATGTAATCACAGTGGATATGTACATGGACCACACGCACACACAACACATATGTACATAGCATAGCTTTTGCTGTCCTCCATGCAGACAAGTGGCTACAGCAATCACACGCATGCACATAGAAGGTAGGTCCATGGCTGTTGAATGCTAACAGTACATAAGGTAGTAATGTTGACCGATATAACATTCCCTCTGTACTAGTTACCCATGACAACCATCATATCATACAACAGTCCATGTGTTATGTATGTCATCACACATGTCCGCCAATTGCAATGCATACAAAAATGGCTACATGACAGGCATGTAGGGCCAGCACACATATACATGCAGTGGTGTGCATGCAGCTACCATTCATGTGCAGTAGCTGATGCATGTAATTCATCTGTGCCTAACTACAACATGCAGTTGCAATGCAGCCCCATCATTGACACCTGTATATGGTGAAATACTGACAGTACGGTAGGATGTACATCAGGTATGGATGGATGTGTGTACATAAAGTGGTGATCCACCTTTACAGATGGATGTTTGCTGAAGACGGCTCACAGGTGTGTCACAAGCCATCCTACCATTACATGCGCAAACAGTATGCTATGTTACTGTTACTTGACGGTGAAGACATACAACCTTCACAGTGGTCAGGCTGTTACTGACTGTAAGTCACTTGACACCTGTAACACTTACATCTTCCCATGTGCATATAGCAGCACAATTGCCAAAGGTAGCGTTGGTACACATAATGCGGCCAATACTGCTACATGTCTGTCAGACATATCATCATATAGCAGGTGTATTATTCACAGTACTGCCATGTGTGTTTGCTTGTGTGATCATGTATGCCACATATGGTGGGGAATACATACCAATTGTTACACACCCCCGTACACTGTTGTAGAGATCTGTACATACTGCAGTGTGGAAAGCATGACATAGGCAGGGGTGGTGTGTGTATCACACATGTCAGCTATCTGTATGTGAATGACATTTTTGGACTCCACAGTGTGTGTGTGTGTGTGTGTGTGTGTGTGTGTGTGTGTGTGTGTGTGTGTGTGTGTGTGTGTGTGTATGTATGGCTGTCTGGTGCATGGAGTGAGGGTGTATGCTACCATACAGAACAGACAGGATCCCTAACTCCTCATGGTGATGCAGTCTACTACCCTGTTGATGCCATCGGTCTCAGCCTTACTGGCTACCTGTACATGTTCATTCTCTGTGTCGTGTGGGTGCACAGTACTGTGAGGGTGATTACCACATAGGCAGTGGTCCTCACCTCAACACTATCGAGTGTGCGTTATAGTGTTGTTGACCCCGTGAGTGTGGGCATGTTACTGTGTGTTTCAGTGTATGTCTGTGTGTGTTCTCATCCTGTAATGTGACAGGGTATTACTGCTACACAGTAAGGCCTCATGCTATCAAGTGGCCTATAACATTATCATCGGCCAGACTGCTGTGTAAACCCCCCACACCATGTCAACATACCTGTGATGTGACCTGGTATGGATGTCACGTCTCTAGCCACTGTAGCCTATTAAACAGCCCACATGCTTCTGGATCAGTAGATGTGTGGACATCTGTGGAATGGTAGCCTTTCTAACAGTGAGGTTGAGGCTACGTATAGCATGCTGGTATTGCCATACATGCCTGTGCGTACTCCACATTTACACATGTGAAACTGCAAACACTGCTACTTATTGGCACATGCAAGTAGACCTTAAGAGGGGAAGCAGGGCATCATTACCAACATGCTGTTACTGTTGTTAACAAGACACATACTGTGAACATACAACAATGCACTCCAACTTCAAACCCTGTAATGTAATGGCACATGCAATTGGATCTTAAGGAGGGAAGCAGGGCATAATTACCAACATGCTGTTACCATTGTTATATTGTGAACATATAACAATGCATTATAAACCTTACTACATGGTATGTCTGGTGCGTGTCAACAGTGCACAACTAATGTCATATACACTTATCTCACTATTCTGTTCACCCTGTGCATCAGACCATATGAGCATGTCCCTGCACCAATGGTGTGGATGATAGGGATGTGGCACAGGCATCATCATATGCACAGGGTAATAATGTTTGCCAGGGGCATAGGCTGCACCAGTGGATGACATCATGTGTGTGGGTAAGGTCCGGTGATCTGATTGGACACGTGTGGTTGATATGCATGTGGCTGTTGTGGTGCCCTACAGATGTTTCTGCTGTGTGTGTGTATGTGTGCACACAGTTCTGCCTTTTGTCAGGCCTACACAGGGGTATTATTGACAGCTCCAGATTGTACAGACCAGGATGTAAAGCTCACTGTGTCCAGCCATGGCCATGTGACATGTGCCTGCCAGGGGTTGCGCGGGCACTACCAGGCGGAGGTACAGATTGGCTACTGTCCGATGACACTTGTCCACTGGAACCATGTCCCCACTGGGAACATCCAGGGCCACATCCCCATGGCCTGCTGTGTCCTGGTGTGGACAGCGCAGCACCAGCTGCACTGCTACTGCTACCAGTACTATGGGAGCGGGCATGTGAGGTGGCTCATTCACAATGACCTGCACTAGGTGGTGTAGCTGGCCTACGTCCACGTGGCCTATGCCTCACTCCTACCAGATATTCCAGCACAGACAGCTCACGCTCGTGGATTGCCATGCCACAGTCAAGGATTCCAACCATGTCACCCAATTGCCTGACCAGAGCATCAGCAATCTGCTGTTGAGCATTTGCCAATGCCAGGATGTTGTCATTTAGAGTACGGATAGCAGCCCTCTGAAGCCTCTGCCTTCACTGTTCTGCCGTTCAGCATGTGCCTGTGCTGCCATTACAGTCTGGAACGTGCGTCTGGTGACACCAGCCGCTGCACCCTGTCCTGCACGTGCATGTCTGCCAGAGGTCCTCCTATGAGCAGCACTGGCCACATGCCTGTGTGGCACATCTGCAGTCATTACACTGACACCATGGTGTGGAGACACACCTTCAGTAGCCACCACATGTTCCTGTTCTGAGCTAACACACGCTGACTGTCCTTCCTCTATGGCCACCGATGATGGGGTATGTGTTGGCATGAGAACTGTGTGCGGGGAAGAAGAGGACATAGCTGGGATGGCAACCATTGGCACAGATTCAGCCCCTGACAACCCTGCCTGTACCTCATGCATATGTTCATCACTGCTAGTAGCTGTGGGGACACTAACATCAGATGGACCGCAGGAGGGTAACGCACTTACATCACCTGTGAATGCAAAGAAAGACTCTACATCAGACACACAGACACACAGACACGCAGACACACCATGCATGTGATGTGACAGATGTCATGCAGCATGCATGTGATACAGAAGATGGCATGCTCAGACATTAATAGTGGTAGTTAGCATACCTCCCTGGGTTGCACACAACAGCAAGCAGGTGTCATATCAGTAGCAGACGGCATGCAGCATGCATGTGATGCAGCAGACGGCATGCAGCTCAGACATTAATAGTGGTAGTTAGCATACCTCTTGGGTTGCACACAACAGCAAGCAGGTGTCATATCAGTAGCCATGCAGTTCACACAATCATGGTAGTAAGCATGCATCCCTGTGATACACCATGTGGACCAGCACAGGTTAACAGTACACATGGCTGAAGTGACCTTGACATGTAATCTGCTGATGTGTGCATTGACATGCATACATGTCTGACACAATGGTGTTCTGACACATGTACAGCGTTGTAATGGGTATCACATTGCAGTGTTGTCTGTATGCCCTACAGATAGAATGCACTTTTAGCAAATGTGCATGAGCATTGAAGGGTAGTGTGAGCCATCCACATTGCTATACAGTGTGAAGTACAGACACTGTGCCATTGCATGGCATCATGAGGTGTCTATAGTGCTATACAGTGTGTAATATGCACACAGTGCATAGCCATAACTGCATGCATACACATTACATAACTGTGGATTGTGACCCACATCGCTGAGGTGTATACACACCAAACCATGCTGTGTCATGTGACAGGTCACTGGAAGACCTACGGAAGACACCCCTGTACAACTACTGCAAAGTCTTAGTTGTCTGGCAACCATGTCCACACATGGCAGACTTGTTAATATACCATGTCCCACATGACATTAATGTACCACACACAAGAGGTGCACAGCTGACAGTGATGTCCTACAGCAGCAAGGGAAATGTACGGTATCTGTGGCCTGATGTGGTGTTAATGTCTGTGGAAGCTGTACAGCTGACTACTGTCATGCTATGACACAGTCGTGATGTTCAACACATCTTATATGGTCGACTTAAGTGACACCTCCACTAGCTGTGCACAGGCGTTTAGGATGCCCAGTGTTCCACATCAAATATATAATCAGTCAACTAAGGCTATAGTTGAACCATGTGTGGACAATGTGCAACAGGGTGTATACACATCACAACTACTGTGTTGCTACATGTCTCTGGCCATCCTCCATGGCCATGTGTGAACATGTGTTGGCCAAATGTTTGTGATGGCCATCTATCTCACATGTCTGTGTTGTCCCATATGACATACACCCATAGATGTCAGATATGTCACTGTCCACAGGGCTATGCAGACAATGGGTTGTATGTTTGATATGTGGGGTATGTACTATGGGATAGTGAGACAATATTGCAGCCAGAACACTACATGTCTGGGCCATGTCAGATGGCACATCACAATGTGTGCACCCATTGCAGGGGCATATTACACAATGGTGACTCCTGTGGGCTGCCCATATCCCAGCTCACTGTGTAGTACTGTTTGCGTACCACACATGTGTTGTTCCAATGTATAGTACATATGCCTACATTGAACACCTCCACCATTGTATGCACAGCTGACAACACATCTAGCAATGACAGGTACTGTGGTTTCATGTTGGTGTTTCATTTAGTTTGTATATATTGCACATGAGTAGCCAGTGTGAATGATGACAGATGTGACCTGTATATCGTGACTGGACCGTACATTATGTGTACATGTGTTAACTGGCCACATGGCATATAGATATATGCATTAACATGCCTGATACTGATAACTGTCTCACCTGCAACGGACTGATGTCTGTGTGGCATGCCAGAGGTACCTGTATAGGGGTGACACAGCAGTTTGAACATTATCCATGACTGTATGACAGCCACAGGGTGCACTGTGCATGTTAACACATTCGCCTGTACAATAGCATATAGTATGCACATGTGTGCATACACAGGGTAGCATACTGTAGTATGCAGCATGTGTGTAAACATACCTTGCATATGATGTTACATTACATATTGCACAGTGACACATGCAACTAAATGGGATATAATAGTCATATGTGCAGTAGTGACTTACCAGGCAACTCCAGGCTCATTGGTTGGGAGACACCCACCTCCACGATGGCAGCTAGTGTTTGTGGATGCTGTTCTGAAGGTGTTCCCAGGCTGGCCAGTAGCTCCTCGGTGTGTGCGAGTGGGGGCTGGGTTGGTGGGCCACCACCTGTTCCACCTTGTTCCCTGGCAATTGCATTGGCATGCTGTTTTGCATGTCATATCAGGTCCGTGCAGTGTCTGCGCACCTGCTGGTAGGTGCGGTTATGGCCACCCACATCATTAACCCTCCTGTAAAGATCCTGCCACAGGTTGTCACGCTGCTGGGCAAGCAGTGGCACATGGCTGAACAGCACCTTGTAGTTCTCATGGAGGTACGGGATGAGGGCATCATCCTCCTGGCGGCTATACGCTGGCAGGCGTGAACGAGGCATTATCTGGAAGACATAATGATGGAGACAGGTCACAGTATCACAGAGATGTGCAGGGATACAGCTGCACATACATTTGTATTAAATCTAGTACATCTGAACATTTATCTTTGTAAATCATCATGACACTGACATGACTGCCATGTTTGTGTCACACACATGTAACACCCGTTATGCATTGGATATCATCACCATATATGTGTGCCACCTCATTACATTGTTCATACTCCATGTGAATGCTGTCTTGATGTGGGCATGTCTCTTTGCCTGTACTGGTGTTCTTACCTATCAGCACATGCCTGGATGTGTCCACAGTAATGCTGTTGACCTTGATGCTGTGTATATGTCACATATCAACACATACACTGTCTTAATGGACATGAGCAGTGACATGCACACATACACATGGAAACCTTTACATGCATGTGTTTTGCCATATACATCTACATGGCACTGTACAGCAGTTCAACATCCTACCACATATCGTCTGTGTTGCACATGTGATAGACATGGGACAATGGCTAGCCGGACGTCATTTGCAGGGATGGTTATCAACTATGGCATGTACGGGCAAGGTTTTCTAGCTGTATCCAACAGCCATTTTGCCACTGCTGGGTGCATCAGTGCCACATTACTGATCCAGACAGTTAATAATACATCTACCATGCGGTCATTGCGCCATGTATGACAGAGATGACATGTGCAGCTTTGATGGACAGGGTTGCATGGTATGGCAGGAGTATGTAACATGTATGGCCCAGGGATCTGTCCAGCATGTGGCAATCCTTGTAGTAGGATGGTGGCTGTCCATGACGTATGTCTTTCAGATCAGGAAATGTATGTGTAGCATGTCCAACATCACAGTGTAGCACATGTCTTTATGCAAGGTAGCTAGCATGCTGCATAGTGGAGGTGAGGATTGTGAAGGCTGGTATCGCCCATCCATGCATGGCTAATACCCCTTAAAGGTGATATGTGATCTGATATTGGTCATCCAAGTGCTGAGTATGCCTGTGCAAAGATCTCCATGCTCATGGATGGCACCCTGTCATGACATGGGTGCCTCGTATGACTACCTAATAGGCCTGGAGACGTCACCAACTCAGGGAGGTGAACTGCACAGCACCATCCCTTACACAGTGTCCATAATGTTGACCGCTGCCTAGGTGGTAGTTAATGGGTACAGGGTTATTCACCTAGCGGTGAAAATGCTATTATCAGCTGTCAGATTGTCCACATATGTCACACACCTCACCCACAAAGCCCATTCAGTATGTTGTCCACAACACTGAGACAGCTATTGCTCCTAGGTCATGGACATTCGCATCCTTATATACACAGATGCCTCTCATTTGTCTGTGTGGTATGGGCTACACTGAGGGGGGAGTACATAACATTAACCCTGTTTTACGGTAGCTGCCACTGGTGTGATATGCACATGTCACTCAGACACCTTTTGTAGTGTTGCTTCTGTCAACAGGCCACTGGTAGAACACTCCTGTGACAAACAAAGGTACATCTAGTATACTCAGTGTAGCTGGAACACGGTATGGGTGATGATGGCCTATGACCTGTCACAGGTATGCTATGCAGTGTGAAATCATCCGTACTGTCATCTACTTCTGTACTGCTAACATCTACGTTGATAAAGGTTCATAGACTTGCAGACCATACTCAGCAGGGTAATAGTGCAGTGCCTCCAATTATGACTGTCGTCTCCACTTGTGGGTTGCAGTGGGCTGATATTATCCAACACCCTATCTGTATTGCATATTCATGCTCAGCACTTGTTCAGAACATGTGAGCACTTCATGAGCTACTGATTACTATAGCACCCATTCCAATTCATGTCTTACAAGTACACTGTCTGTCCTTACATTTCCAGCATGCTTACAGTACAATACAGTACAGTACACACATAACTCACATATCTTGTGAGACATGGTTGAATATACAGGCATGTCCAAGTGTCACGTACCAGTGTTATTGCCTGTCTATATGATGAATATGGCAAACATGTGGCAATAGAGCAATTGTCTCATGTACACAGTCAGTGCTCACCTCCCAACATATGACACTATAGCCTGTGGGCGATGCACATATATGGCCATGCTGGGGGGTAATGCTCTCACCAACCCAGACTGGACCTGACATTCATGTGGGGATGTTTAACATTTGCAACACACCCCACTCATCACATAGTCTCACTAGATCTCCACCACCACAGGCCACACATAGTATGAGTACGACATTTGCAGAACCTCTCCATACTCTGTGTAGGCACCAGAGGCAGCCCCCATTACCAAACACAACAACAATTACTTATAGCCCACAGACTCATGTGTGCCCATCAACTACAGCCAATAGGGTGTTATAACATGCCCAACACACCGGTCGTAGGTGACTCTGTAGGGGGTCCCACTGATACATCAGGGATCACTGCAGTGGCTGTACTGTACAGAGGTGCAGGTAACACATGGCTCTACTGTTTACAGACAGGACACTACCCTAGAGAGGTGCCGCCAGTGTAAACACTGTAGTTGGGCTTACACATAGACTTGCCAGACATCATAGTACCTCACTATGTACCTGTGAAGCTATTACATGTCCTTTGTGCATGGTTAATTGAGTTGCTCTTCCATTTTGATTAACTATCATGCTGTTACAGTGTCCCATGACTAGAAGCCATATGTATCCTGTTATTGTGTATCGTACATGCCAATTGACGATACCTTTTCTTTGCATGATGTAACAGTCGTGCTGTGTAGAATATCTGACATATCTACCTACAATACTGTACATTACACATATTTTACACATTATCCCATAATGCAAAGCATATTTGCAAAGCAGGACCACTTTAGGCATGTTATTGTCATTATATGCCCATACACATGCCTACTGTGACGGTATATCAACATATACTATCCCCTGCTATGGTACGTACTTGTTCGACATACCCTACCACTGACGGCGGGTGGTGTGGAATTGTTCTGTTTAAAGCCCTCATGTAACATCCCTTGTGGTGTATGTGATGTTTACCTTGTGGCCCACAGCAGGGCACACAATTTCTACAAGCGTTGCTATGCTCAACAAGACATCACTACAGAATACCTTTTCCCACTTTATGCATTGCGTACACTTTTAATTAATACAAAACAGGCTCTACGTACACTAACATACTGAGTGGTCTACATACCTTGTTAGCGTTCCGAATCATCGTAAATATCTCTCTTACACCTTTACTGTTTAAATGGTTCTATGGTATGAGCATACGGTTTGAATGTATGGCAAGTCATCCTTATATACATCGATACCTGTAACATGTGGTTTCCTGCCACCAATTGGTGTTCCTGAGCAAATTATTACATGCACATCAGCTGTGCAGCTACTCCATTCGCCAATTATGCGGCAACAGTGGGGTATAATTTAATTCTCCACTTGGGCGTTGCCCTTTTGCCCTACCATCGGGGAGACGGCCTGTATGTGTTTTGTTGTGAGGAATTGCAACTGATATTTGTAGAGACACGGATATTTTGAATTCATGTCCCCCATGGATTGTGTGTGACGGCTAGAGTATGTGGTTCTACATGTGAGTGTACCTGTCATCTCAACCATCTGATAAGGGACTATTGCAAACAAATCCTGTAACATCACCATCTGTTCCATTATACAACAGCTACGATTTCACATGGCACCTTTACAAATGTGTCTCTCACAAGGTATGTTAAAGATTCTGCAGATGTAATTGAGTGAGTGGATGTTTGTGATGTTATTACAGTCTGTATTGCAATTGTTTTGGGTGTGGGGGAGATGTAGGTGGGTGTACATAGCATATACAGGTTTGTGGGGACTGCATTCCTACATATGTCATATATGTGTGTGGGCTCCTTCCCTAATTGAAGACCTATCACTTAGTAGACTGAGCTATGGTTGTTACGGGCTTATACATTGAGCCATTGTTAATTGGTTTCTATATAGTATGCAGGTGAGGTTGATACTTCCATACCTCCGGAAATACAGCGATATGTAAAGGAATGTTACTAAATGACAGCTGTCTTGTGTATTTCTGTCACAGATATTTGCACTCATTGCAGTTGTGTTGGTGACTGAGCCTCTTTGGCATGGGTTGCCACCTTTTCAAATGGCCATAGTGGGACATCTGCAGGACACACATCAGTGTTTACAGGCCGACACATACCCATGGTCATTACACAGGAGAGGACATACTTTTATCCTGAATACATACTTATTCTTGTAGCACTTTAGCTACTTATCATGTTTCATGTAACGTTTACATTTTGTAGATACAGGCATAACTATTTAATGCAACTGTTACATAATATATGGGACATAATTATGTCCTACAATCTCGGACATTTGCCCTTTTTAATATTTTTTGTCAGGACACAACTGCCCAGGGAGGGGCTGTCCCTCTTACAGTGGGACAGGTGGTACCGTATGCCTATGGCCAACTATGACCACACCTGCCGTACTGCTCTACCTCCGAGTTAGCACTAGCAGACACATGATGCAAACACACACACACACACACACACACACACACACACACACACACACACACACACACACACACACACATTACAGTCCCACGGAAACGCACACGGCACCCTCAACACACACATACACAGACTACAGCAATCACAAACACAGTTGAACGCAGTACCTACGTGGACCGCAACACCGGCAGCAATAACTAAATGTCCTTTAATATCGTGATAATATTACACGCGGTTCCAGTGTTCCGGTACTGTGTTCTTTAGGTCTTTAAGCCTTGTGCTTACGCATGTCGGTATGTGACACATTCCATAGTTGGCAGTATTCTATTTATTTCTACCTCCATGGCTGTGTACATGTTGTTGACCTATCTATATATTTGCAGATATAGGTGAATCCGTATATATCAACATATATCTCTCTATCTCCCTTTCTATCTCTATTTTTTATATATATATATATATATATATATATATATATATATATATATGTATGAGAGAGAGAGTGAGAATACACCTTTCATTGTGTACATGTCGGTGTATGCTGTTTCATGGACTCCGCACGTTTGTGTTTGAACCTGTCACATTGCACACCTGCCGTTGGTACATCTTGGGTAGCTTACTGTTAGGTGATTGTGTACATGATTGCGTGTTCTACTCCTGGCATTGGTCATTTTACCCTTCAGAGCAGGCACTATTAGTACAGGGGTGAATAATGCTAGTTTCACCTGTTCTGGACATCATTGACCTTGATCTGCACGATATTCAGAGAAGCTTAGCCCTGTTTCACGCATATCTGTATGGTCATGTTTAAATGATGCTTACCAGCACTGGGCAATGTATATTCCCACTAACATGTGCTAAACCTGATCAGATGACCTGCATCCACAATCCATTATTCGTGCCTTCGGGATTACGTAACGTCCCTTGCAGGACATGGTACGGGGAACACGCACGACAGTCAGTGCATTTACCACTTGGGCATCTGGGATTTGTACACGTGTTATAGCATTTTGTATGTGGACTGTACTACGGCTGTTACTCCATACTGCAATCAAATGGATAACTCAGTTAGTTTACATATGGATGAGACCTATTAATGGTATGTCCAAGTGATGTTTAATGGATGTGCCCCAGCATTGGGAATGTATGTCACAGTGAGCCACACACTATAGTGTGCTACACCTTCACACAACCATAGGTGTAGCATGCTGGGGTGACAGATACCTGTCATGGGTACACCCCATGCTTTGCCACTACATCAATGATTACATTGTATGGAGCCCCTCATTTGCACACCAGGGAATCCATTTAGAGTGTGTGGGGAACAGTGATTGCACACATGGATCCTGCAATTGGCTCTGCTCCACTGAGGGTCAGTTGGTTACTCGATGTGGTGGCGACAGCTGACACTGTTTGCCTCGATTGATGAATGGCCTCTGACAATCGGGCGTGTACCTACTGATGTACCTAGGAACCTATACATACAGTGCCAACATATGCTGATAGGTGCGTGTACTCTTCAGGTGTTGACATTCCTTGTTCCAATAGCTGTTGTGTGTGCAATGGTTGAGGGCTGCCTATGTAGGATTCACACAGTAGGCCACCTATACATTACAATTTACAGGTGGTCGTGTGTGTGTGCCATCCATTTTACTGTGTGTGCAGGTGGAGAGGTGTGTCAGTCCGTAGGGGCCTACACTGTCAGAGTATGTGCTATACGTTCCCTCTTTGCCAAGGCATAGACATATTGGGCACGCCTCCATCTGCCTACTGGGGCTGGCACAGGGTGTTTGTGGTCTGAACCCCTCTGTGCCTGTGATGGCCTTGGCAATTGCAATGGGCTGTGAGGGCCTTCACCATTATGTCCCTGCTGCAGCTGTTTCCGCAGGATCATATTATGTAGCATGGCACATACTATGAAGATGTGGGCACATGTGCCTGGAGAGTACTGCAAGGGTCCACCAGATATGTCCAAGCAATGGAACCGTGATTTCAGCATCCCGAACACACGCTCTATGATTATTCTGGTTTGTGCATGTGCCTCATTATGGCATTCTTGCATGGGTGTGTGTGCATTTCTGATGGGAGTCATCATCCACGGCTCCAGTGCATAGCCATCATCCCCCACAAGGTGGCCATGTGAGATGTCCCCCCTGACAAATACCTGATACAGCTGTGAGGCACGCCAGATGTGGGAGTCATGGTAGCTTCCAGGGCTGCCAGCACACACATCCATGATAATGCCCTGGGCATTGCACATGACCTGGCAGTTGATGGAGTGGTATCCCTTGTGGTTTATGTAGTGCCTGCCATGCTCACCGGGTGGTGACTTGATATGTATGTGCATGAAGTCTATCACAACCAGTACCTCCGGGTAGTGTGCCACATGGTGGAAGAGACGCATATTGCTGGCCAACTCCTCCCGAGTTCAGGAGAAGTATATATGCTCATTGGCATGTGGTAACAAAGCATCTAGGAACTGGTGTAATACCCTGGATGCTGATGCCTTTGAGATCCCCATTATATCTCCAGTTGGCCTTTGAAAGGTACCTGTGGCTAGTATTCACAATCTTACACTTACCTTCGTGTCCACTGGGATGGGTTCCCCTCTGTTGTTTCTGGATCTCAGGCGTGTCTGGCACAGCTCAACTATTTGGTGTAAGATGTCCCTGTCCACCCTGTAATGCTCTACTATCTCCAGATCACGTAGCCCCCTGGTAGGTTACCCTTGGTCTGAACACTCTTCTCCTCCTCCGGGGCCTGCGGTGGTTGTCAGCATCATCCTCCACAACACCTTCAGTCACTAACACATGGTGATGAATCACAGCTATGGCAGCTCCCAACATGTACATTGTAAAAGTTCCCCGTATGTTTACACCTATGGTGCAGTGTTTGGGAATACACAGGTGTGTGTAAGGTGCTTTCACACTTTATACTATTGTGCTGTGAACACTGATGATGTCATAGGGTGTGTATGTACGATCGTAGCTACAGGGTATCTTATGTGTTTTATGACAGGAACTACTATTGTGGTGCCTTTGGTGTTGAATTTCATTTGGCTGTTGTGGATTACCTCTTGCCCTTCTCTTTACATTTCTTCACGTTTCACCTCCCATTTTCTGACATGCATCCAGCAGCCTGCTTTCATTTGTACTTTCCTAAACCTGGCTTATCTTGCGTAATGTGTTCTATGGCTGGTCTACTGCAGGTTTGCTTTGCTCTGCTATGACAGTTCTCTATTCTTTGCAATCTGACACCTCCCCTATCCTGTTTTGCAGGTTTCTGCGAGCAGACTTGTCAGCTGCCGTCGATTGCCCGCTGTGAGTTAATAGATGTTAATTACTCAGTTGTACTCCAATTACCCTACTGCGGCATTTCCTTATTTTCTTCCCCTGACCTTCCTGTTTGAGCTATGGTGTGCGGCGCGTGCGTCCGCTTACCGGGTTTCGGGCATGTTTTCATCCCCGTATACATGCGCTTTCAGGCACCATATGTGCTCTCAGCTAAACGATGCTATACCTACCTCCCCACCCCTGTCCTGCGGCTTTGCTTAGCAACGGCCAGGCTGGATTTGCATTGCTCCAATATGCTTACAGCTACTGTGGCACACCCCACTGCTGATGTCATATATACCTCTAAACCACTCCTTGGTGTTGTAGCGCTGCGCCGTATGGTACATCCTTAGTCCGGCGGGACGTTTGCGATTCACTATTACCTACCTCATTTGCATGGCATTGACTACTAATTCCTAGTTACCGCACCGAACACTGTCACAGACCCTTAGCAACCCTTGCAGCTTGGTTGTGGTGTACCATGCATACCACTGAGTATTATGGTGAAATCATGATTTGTATTACATTGCGATTTTATGACATTTGTATATATTTTCTTTGTGTTCCCATTTGCGCACACATGCCCTGCGATTGTACTTTGCGTTACTGTGAACATGACATTAAATGTTGTTTTTTAGGTGTTGTGCATCTTTTCTTATGCCATTGGCTGTATATTTAGCCATTGGCATATGTTAACTTTGTAATACATGAGTCTGGTCCGCTTTCATAGCTCCGATGTTCTGTTTGGAAAAATGTAAACCGTGTTTTTTGGTTTACATTTCTGTGGGCTTACGCTATGCCTGCACCACTTCATGAATCTCTATGTACCTTCATTTGCATGGTGCCGCACTGCGCATGGGGGGATTAGCATACCTAAGCCAAGGGCTGCGCAGATCTGGCGTACGTCGGTAGTGCACGTGGAATTGGATCGTTCCTGAATCGCTCGGTGGCCATATTTGGCGTTATACTGCCTACGCTATGCCTGCACCTGGCGCAAGCTTCATGAATCCCAGGGAAAGTCTTTGTATAATGGTGCCATGGGGTTTTTCAGCATTGTTTCCTGATTCTGCCCTTTGATAATGTACTGTGCATGCATATGGGACTTGCGTTCCCAGACTTACACAGTGCATCACTGCTTTAGCAAGCAAGCAGTGGAGAAAGGATGCTCTCCATTGCTATTTCCTTAAAGGAAAAAAAAAACTGTAATCACCTAACAGTTTAGTGATTTCTCCATTGTAAGCAGCGACTTGAAGAAACTGAAGGGGGTGGGATGTCTTTCACTTTTATCACTCATAAAATTCTTTCTCCAGTATTGTGAACTAACTGCACTTGGGTCTTTTAAAAGAAAGAATCAGCCACTTCTGTCACACACTAATAGGAACATACAGTAAAACTACTGAGTCAGCATTAAATAAGCATGGAGATTGCTGAAGTTGCTGTAAACCCATGCCGGCAATAACTTGTATGTCTAAAAAAAATTAAATGTTTGCCCACTCCTCAAGCCACACATTCCAGGATTTTCAAAAAATAATGCTTGTGCAAGAGATAGCAATTTAAAAAAAAAAAACACTCTGGTTGGGCTGACCAGTCAGTGTGCTACTTTTTGAATGTTAATAGCCAGTCATTGTATAATTAAGAGTAACATACCACACAAATGGTCCTGGATGTCCCACAAAAATAATGTTGCTATTCCTCACTCCATCTCTCTCTTTCTCTCTCTGTCTGTTCACCCCTCTGATTCAGTAAGTTGCCACTATCCTTTAATTGTGAGATTTAAAGTGAGCAAAGTAGAAGTTCTTTTGTGGTGTGATGACATAATGCGCAGATCGTTACATACATTTTTGTACAGTTTGAAAGATTATAATCCAGGCATTAGTTAACTGTTACTGTTTTAAGCACATGGTTTTATGTGTAACTGTATTATGGGCCATCTTTATTCTGCTTCTGTTACAAGCTACTTGTTGCCTGCCTCCCTCTTCCCTTGTCTATGTTTTTTCTCCCTTCTGTGTCACTTGTCTTCTTCCTATGCATTTGCACAATGTCTGGCTCTTAGCACCAACTGCAACTGAGGCTAAATGGAAGTACACACCTTATGGCAAAATCCTGTGAGTCTTTGCCTTCAACCGCATTACTCTAGTGGCCTTTATGCTTCTGTGCTTAGCTATATATAGTCAGGCTAATCTTCTGAAGAGTTCACTGTACAGCATACAGTTGTTATGAAGGTAATGAAGAGTAATGCATACATTTTCCTTTTCTGCAATCTATTTTCATGCTGGGTCTTTGTGAAGTAGGACTTCTTATGGTATATTCAGATAATATTCAGTTCTGTAGATTTTTCTTGGAACAGTATTCACATTCAAATCCAGCTGTATGCCAAAGTGTTTTTGACTGTTTGGTATGACTCCTGTGGGTGTAACTGTTGGTTAGACCATTTCATAACACACTGTTATTGTGCTGCTGCATTAATGTGCTTGCTCCCAATTGTGATGTCTTCTACCAATCTTGCATGAATAATTGGTATGATAAAGATGGCAGTAACACAAATATGTGCATACAAGAATCATAGGATAATCACTTAGTGTCTATGCGTGTATTCCTGCCACCAACAGTCCACCTCTTCCCACCCCTTCTGTCTCATCAAATAAACCTCACTGATTCCAAAATGTTTCCATAAGCCATGTTTCCACCAGCAATACCATGCTTCATCCCTCTTGTGTAATAATACACTCACAGCATACATACAAGGGCTGAAGAACTGCAACTGTCCTGACAAATGTCTAAATGATTATACCTGAAAAACCATCATAATACATATCTGTTCTGTAGTCCATCAGATTCAGACATGGTTGAATGTGAAGACTGCTTATTTGAGTGAAAGCCAGCATGGAGCACCACAGACTACTACTAATTCCCATTCTAAGTTCAGCACCTCAAGATATGATTATGCAGGCACTAAAACAAGCTTGAGAGTGCTGTGCTTCAGGCAAGAGAGTCAAAAATTATTTACAACACATAATCGTCTGTTAGGTTATCCAACATCTGTGAGTTTATTTGAATTTGGAAAACTAGGTATATGAATTTCACAGTGATGTTGACTCAGTTAAGTCAATCTATTAATGTATGTCTGCACTGCAATAGTTAAATTTGCAACTGTGTTACACTGTTGGGTAAGCTATTTATGCATAATTCATCACTGCTATTCTGAAGTGCTTGTCATATTTAGGAAGTGTCTGTTTATATTGTCAATGTACATTGTGCAAGCATGAGACAAGACAAGTGACATACATACCATAAATGTGTACTATGTCCATGCCATCATCCCAGAATGAAGTGGCAGGAATGCTTGTTGGATAATTCATTGTTTTACAATTGTGATGGTCTTTGGCATCCTTTACTGTGAAACAGGTGCATGTCCCTCAAAGTAACTCAATGTACTTGAGGAACAATATATAAATCTTAGCAGAGAAGTATGCCATTGCATGAGACAAGCACGGTGCTTTTGTGTTGGCCTGTCAAAGCAAATGCATCTGTTCCAAAACGTGTGATACATAGTACTAGCTGTTCCAAACAGTGAATTGTTGCTAATTAGATATGTGCTTTTCACATCAAGTTTAGACTTTTCCTGTAGCAATTGTGACTAATACTGTACTCATTAGATTGTATAACTAAATAGGTAGAAGGTTCAGTTCCCATTGTTGGAACTTCTGCACGTAGCGACTTGGTGGGGAATGTAATGCCTCACTGTCAAATGTGCTGTGTCCATTTTCACTGAGGAGAATACATTTAACATTGGACTCAGCTCCCTCTGCACTTTCTCCCATTTTTAACAGAAACATCATATCTACAACACAGTGATGAGGTCATCCTGTGAAATGTGCACTACTGTATTCTTTAGATTGTGTAACTTGGTCTGGAGGAGGCTCAGGTCTCACAGTGGGGAAACTTGTGTGTATGGTTGCAATGTCAGGTACATATAGCCTCCTGAATAGACATGCTGTATCAACATCCAGTCAAGGGAGACATTTAACCTGAGAGAGTACACCACCACCCCCTTATCCCAGTTTTACCACAAACATCTCTGCAACTCATTGATGAGGTCATCCTGTAAAATGTGTACTATATCCCCATAAAAGTCAAACTTCCCTTGTGTTGCTTGTAGTTAAAATTCTGTTTTCTAGATTTCTGTGTGGTTCTAGTGTCATGGAAGTAAAGCATTAGCAACAGATGTGCTGTATCCATTTTCACTCAGGAGAAAACTTTAAAATTTGGACACAGCTCCCTCTTCAGTCTATCTAACTTTTAATACAAGCTTGTTCTATGCAACACACTGATGAGATCATCCAGTCAAAAGTGTACTCTTTCTTTTAGCATGTCAGACTTGTCTTGTGGCACTCAAAGCTAATGCTGTATACTCTAGACTGTATAACTCGATAGGAGGTTCAAATCTCACAGTGGGGATGTGTGTGTGTGTGTGTGTGTGTGTGTGTGTGTGTGTGTGTGTGTGTGTGTGTGTGTGTGTGTGTGTAACATCAGTTACCTATACCTTCCTTAACAAGCATGCTGTACCAACTTCCATTCAGAGGAAGATTTTAAAATGGGAGAGAATGCTACCATTTACTTACCCATTTTTACCTCAAACATCTTCCTTGCATCCCACTGATTAAGTCATCATGTCAAGTGCACACTGTGCCCTTACAACTGCTGCTTCTCCTGTGGCACTTGCAACAAATTGTGTGTTGGACAGATTGTGTAAATAGATAGATAGGTGGTTCAAGCCCAACACTGGGTAACTAATACGAGTGTGTGCACTTTTATGTACAATTGTGTCCATGAAAACACCTCTTATATAAGCTTCCATTTTGGAGATGAATTTTTTACTGGCAGAGGATTACCCTATAGATTTGTATTACCCCACAGGCAATAAACAGTTTTGGAAATACAGTGCTTGCATCATGGTGTCAAAAATGAACCACATCATAGTGCTCATATGAGTTAGCCTGTGGCTTTTGCTGTTGAAACTGTGCTCTCTAAACTGTGTAAGTATAGAGGAAGGGAGTTTGAATCTAGCAATGAATGGCTACTGTCCATGTGTGTTTGTTTGTTGTGGTGTGTACAGAAGGCTTCTAATGAATGTAGTGTGTTAAGCTGTATAGTGGTACTGTGCATTTCAACCACTTCCATACATTATTAGAAGAACATCAATGTATGAAAGAATGATGTCTTCCATTCAAATGTGCAGTGCCATAATTGTAAATGAAGATCTCCTGTGGCATATGGAGTTCAGGCAGTTATTGCACCTTGTGACCTTAGGTAGTGTGTTCAAGTCCAGCCAGTAGTCCTTAGACTCATTTGTATAAGTATGTATGTGAATGTGCAAGTAGGTAACAATGCTGACAGCCAGCTATCTGCTATGTACATGTATTGCTGGGGATTCCTACTACAATGCTTTTTGCTAATTTTTCACACATAATGCTTTCTTTGATAATGATGATGCCATGGGATACCATTTGTCTTTCCCAGGAGAACTACTAAGGCTTTTCCTGTGGCATAAAGACATGGGACTATGCTCTTTATGCTGTTCCTTTAGTAAGGTGTGAGTTGAAGTCCATGATTATCCATGTGTTTTGCATGCTTGCTATTTTCCCATCACAGTGAAGACTATATTAGTGTCACATGTGTCTGGGTACACTTAGCAGAGGCAATGCCGTGCATGAAACATACATCTCATAATATTTAAAAAAAATGAAAGGCACACATCCCTTGCAGTGATAACATGAAGTTGTGGCTTTAAAAAAGAACAAAGTATCTCACAACTGAAGCACCAGCGGCATTGCAGTGTAATCATTCTTCTCGATATCATGCAGCTACTGTCATCGTATTGTATATTCACGTGTTCAAAACTCATATTGGTTGACTGTAAAACTTGCATGTTCTAATGTTGATATGCATGAATGACACCCACAAGTATTATAATGTGTAGAATTACAGTGGGAGACACCTCCTGCAGGCCTTTTAGCTCATACAAATTACAACACATTCATATGGTGAAATGACTTGACATAGGTGGTGTCTTATACTGTAGCTTTGTTAAAATTTCCACTGTGGTGCATGTGATTCATTCATATGTTTGTAGTTGATGGACTTGCATAGCTTGCTGTTCAATTCCAGCCCAGGGTAACATTCTATTAATGTATTGGCATTACACAAACAACACTGCATATTATTCTCAATTTTGACTTTGGACAAAGAAATATCAAGTAATTTTGTAATGTTTTGTCAGTGAAACAGTTGTTCTGCAAATGCCATGGTGTGAGTGTTTCTGCAGCACATGCATTCAGTAATGCTTTGTATAGCATATCTACACAGATACAGTGTGTTTCAAATCTGGGACGATATTGTTGGACAAAACAACAGGAGTGGCTTTCTTGGCTGAGAAACAATTGATACTGCATTACTCACAGTTGTATGAACATTAGCATAGTTACCTCCTTATCTACATTCTGACAAAATCATATTCTACAGATTAACATCAAATGTCCTTTATTACTTCACACATTATTTTCATTTCTTTGTGACAAGATCCATTAATATGTCATGTTGCAGACGTAGTCAATGCACAGCTCTGCAGTGTGTGGTGTGATAGGCAGGGGTCTGAATCTGGTTACGTCTGTCATTCACATAACTGTGTCAGATAGGGGTGGCTTAGGCAAAGGAAGTATTTACAGCACAGTCAGAGGACAACATTTTTAAGGCATCAGCTTCCTTGATTAGGAATCCATATCCATTACAATAAGAACTTGCTATAAGCCCTTCATGTGTGTCTGGCATGACACACACATTATGCCTATTTCTGAGGTGTCACACATTGATATGCATCTTTCTGACATCTGTCCTGGCATGTGTTTCAGTCTGGCAAGATCCAAATGTTGAGTATGTCATTGATTATTCACAGACATCACTTAATTTATAAATAAAAATGCACTGTATTACGTCTTCCTCAAAACATTTATGTCTCATTGTAATTGTTTTCTTCACACTGTATAGCTTTATTGGACTTGAGGACTTACATAGCATGTCTTCCTGTATGCAGTGATGCCAGATATCATAAAGTGTGATTGGGCCTGTGTTTTGATACTTTCTTGTGGCTTCTGTTGCTTCTGTGCTTTTATGGTAGTGTTTGCTGTAATGTCTAATGATCATGCCAGTAAAATCCTGTATTAGAAGTACTCTGTTTATAAATGAAGACTATCAGCTACTGCAATGTCATCAGTTATGTGTTGTCATTTGCCACTTGTGTATTTTGATTGCAATTATATTACTATTTATGATGAACAGGTAAAGAAAACACATGCTTGTCTAAGACATGTGTCAATGTAATATTCCCCGATCTATGGCTGTCCATTGATAGCAAATGTTAAAACACACCTCTTTTGGCTTTGCATGGCACAGCTGATGTATGGGTCATACCTTATTTATACAAGATATAGAGGAGGATACAGCACTAGTCAGTTATCACACATACATTCCCTGTATATACATGTCATATTCAGGTTCATATTACATTATCGAAACGTAATCGAACACTCAAAACATCGAAACAGCCGCATATCGAAGCTTTTATTGTGGGGGGCTGCGCACTCCAAACCCCCCGCTAGATATTTATTCCAACTCTGAGATCGCACTACAGAGAGGAAAGGGCAAATATCCCAATCTTCACTGTACTGTGATCCCACAATGCGATCTTTGAAGTGCGGCCGTTTCGAAGTTCTGAGCATTTGATTATGTTATCTTTCGATAACGTAATATGAACCCTCATATTCAATAACTGCACTGTATGTGAATGGCCCCCAATGTATCCACAGATCTTGCTGTTATCTCAACTCAACATGTTATCAACATTCATATCACATTTACTTCCCTTTCTTACAAAGTTGCAGTGCACCTGTCTCACATACATTGTTAGTATGTCTGTTTTTAAGTTATGTATATCGGTAAACACTTGGGAACAGGATAATTTATTATTACCATCAATGCGGATGTCTTTCTGTTGAAAATGTTTCTTTTTGACATCATCATATTTGAATGAATCAACGGAGTACATTTTTTTCCCATTTACCCATCACTTTTAATTATCCATACACTATTAATATTGTATTCTGTGTAAATTAACCCAGTTTCACATACCCTATATTTACATGATTGCAAGTCACTTGCCTTTACTTTGTATAAGTTAACGGCTTGTGTTTGCATAATACATTTGCCTACAGGTAAGTAGATTTGTTTACATTGTATGTTAATGCTCCCAGCACCATTTTGTGGCCATCATCACTGCATCTAACCATAGAATGTGCTCATAAATGTGTAGGCACACTGTGCAGCATGCAGATTCAATGGGCACTACTGCTTGTTTGTGCTAGCACACTATAATCTTGTAGGTTTCATGCAAAGCCTACACAATTATTAATAAATTACAGAGTCTATACCCAGCAGCCCGAGCCATATCCACCACTAGGCGACATAGGCAGTCGCCTAGGGCCCCATGGGTATCGGGGCCCACTCTAGCCAAGAGGCTTCAACATAAAAATAAGTAAATAAATAATACTTCTTAACACCACAATGCTGGCATCATCTTCTTTAAGAAGGACCACGCATGCATCGCATGCATGCACACCAACATGGATGCAAGCCCATTCCATACTTGCAGGTGGAATTTAAACTAGCTGTTCCATTTATAGAGAAGGTAAGAGCATGTGGGCATGTGTGTGTTTCTGCGTGTGTGTTCATGTGTGTGTGTGTGTGTGTGTGTGTGTGTGTGTGTGTGTGTGTGTGTGTGTAATTTAAACTAGCAGTTCTGATTTTTCTGTATGAGAGAGAAAGCGTATGTATGTGTATGTGTGTATGTAATTTAAACTAGCCATTCTGTTTATATGATAGATAGTGTGTGTATATTGCTGTATGAGAGAGAGGGTGTGTTTGTGTGTGTGTATTGCTATGTGAGAGAGAGTAGGTGTGTGTATGTGAGTGGTGCTGTGTGAGAGCAGAGGGAAGATAGGGGTATGTGTGAGAGTGTGTGTGTGTGTGTGTGTGTGTGTGTGTGTGTGTGTGTGTGTGTGTGTGTATGTGTGTGAGAGCAGAGAGAAGGTAGCTGTGTGTGGGTGTGTGTGTATGTGTGTGTGTGTGTGTGTGTGTGTGTGTGTGTGTGTGTGTGTGTGTGTGTGTGTGTGTGTGTGTGCTTAACATACCTATGAACTGTCCAGATTAAGCCTCATAATTTTAGTCTGTTTCTCATAACATTTTTAGTTTTCTGTCAAATCACAGAGGACTAAAGTCATTAAATGAGGAGGTAACATATATATGAGTTTCCAACTTCATATCCTTCAGAAAATGCATGCTAAGACAAATACTGTTATTCTAACAATTTTCTAAGTCTATAAAAACAATATTTATAGTCTGTCTGTATTTTGGGACCTTTGTCCCCCCCATTATTTTATGCTTTGCCCAGATTTCTTGTACTAAGAAGTTGAGAGGTATGGAGGTATTTTATGTAATGCCCTAATTAGGGGGATGGGGGGTGCAGGTTAGTCTATTAACTTTATCAAGCTTGACCCTGAAACTTGGTTACAGGAGGCAAGAGCCTGAATCCTCTACACCAACTACCAGACTGCTGAAGGAGTTGTGAGCTTCAGTGGAGACAAGAGCCTGAATCTTCTATACCAACTACCAGACTGCTAATGGAATTGTGAGTTTCAGTTTTAGTACATTTTTAGGGAAATATGAGTTTCAGTGCCCTTTCAAGGGATTATGAGTTCAGTGCATTTTCATGGAATTGTGACTGACGCAAAGAGAGGTTTATTGTTGCTCACGCTAAGTCTGTTTTCAATGTGCAACTAATGGTTTTGTTTAGCAAATAGCAGCCACTGTTTGTGGTGTAGAATTTGAAAGCAGTGTTAATAGCATAATTGCCTTTGGTGCAGAAGATTGTAGATTCTGCTTCCACACCATGTAGATGAAGTGCTGATATTGCAGTACCATTTTGACTGAAGATTATTTGGTGCATTTGAAGGGGGGATAGGTGTTATGCATTCCTGAGTGTGTCCTCCTTTGTATAAGATGCCTAATAACTATGAACTTGTCGTTGGTTTGTCAGTCATTCCCTATTGCAATATTACCAGCTTACCATTTTTTTTAATTTAACATAGACAATTAATTCTTCAAGGGCAGTAGGTACTGAATTAGTAGATGAAACACTAAAATGTGAAGTTGTTTGTCAGTAGCAACCTCTTCATTAGTTACAGATCTCTTTAATGCGGAATTATTCAGATGACTTTTACTTCTACAAGGATTGTGTGCTTATTGACTGATGCTGGTGGATTGTAATGATAGAAGTCTAAGTGGCCTTATATGGTTAAAATGTTCTGAAATGGGCAGTTTTGTCATTATTGGGTCATACATTTTGTTTCATTGCTTACTGGAAAATGTTCAAAACTACAAATTTTAAACACTCTAACAACTGGAGTTTCATTATACAAGGAATCTAATTTATAAAATCAGGAAGATAAATCAAAGAACACATACATGTATTTGTGGCCCAAAATGTGTGCAAGGAGCCTATGGTTTGAAAACAGACCAGAGGTAAACTTAATTCTCCACTGGCCAAATGTATTTTATTTGAATGTGGGTTTTAATGCCATTTCAATGAATGTGTGTTTCAATGGCAGAGAAGTTAAATGTTCATGCTAAGTCTATTTTCATTGTGAGACTGCATTGTTTGTTTAGCAAATGGCTATCAGTGTTCATGTTATTTTATTTCAGTATCTGTAATCATTGTAGAAGTAAATTAGAAAGCAATATGCACACTGATAGGTTTGAAAAGTGTTTATGTTAAATGGGGAGAAATAGCCAAGTAATGGAACACTGGAATGGCTGGTGGGGGATTGCTGCAGAGGGCACTGCTCTGGGGTGGTCCCAATCTAATACCTTGCTTAGGGCCTCATTTGACCATGATCTGCCTCTGCCAGCATAGTTCATAGGTAAGTACTAGGCTAACTGCCCTTGTGGACCTTTTGAAGCCTAGCCCATTACCTCATTTGAGAATCAAATGCTGCTCCTTGTGTCTGTAATGTAAACACCTTACCCATTAAGACAACCTCCCACCCCATAAACTCCCTATACACCATTGTAATGTGTAAATCCTTCATTTTGCCAGACCTGTGCCATTTTCTGAGTATTTACCAACTCTTATCATTTTCTAAGATTTGGGACAGGGTCCTATGTGTGGGCTTCCAAAACTTCTTATATCAAGCTACTCTGAAGTCTTTGGTATAATGAAAGGGACAATGAAGCAAGCATTATTCACATGTGATATGCAAAGGGCTTTCTAGCATTGTTTCTTTCCATCCTATTTGATCATCAGTGATAGCTTCCAGGCTCACTGTCTTCTTGCACCCAGCTGTGACCCCAACACAGAGGGCATAATCACCTGAGTTAGACTGAATAACTTATCGGATAGGAGGGCTTTAATGGAGACACATATCCACAAAAGTTAGCCCAACCTATGACTCATGTAACCTCCACAGAGTTGTACAAAAATGTTTTGTAGAGGAATATACATACACTCACAAGAATTAATGTAATTCCAGAAATCCTGAGTTTGCGGGAATGTCTGGAATATAAAAAAATAGAGGACCATGGAGAATGGTCATAGAGTAATTGATTTTTGCTAAGCTAATGATCCGGGGGCCTTTCTAAGCCTAGCCAAGTTTTCCCTGAAAGACTACTGATGTTGTGACAGCCTCTCTAAACCAGAATCTTAGCTTTCTGTTGTACTCTATTAACATTCACACTGGTAGAAATTGTATGCAAGTTTTTCTCATTTGTAAGCATATTTGCATGCTTTTCTGTAAGCTCATGTATTTGACAAATCTCACTGTCTCAAAGCAAAATCTTTCTCACTGCATCTTTATTAACACCATACACAAGTATGTCCTTTATCAACTCATCTTGCAAATCACCAAATCTGCCCATTTTAGTTTTATTTCTCAAGTCAGTAATATATGCTGCTATAGTTTCACCAGGCTATTGATTCCTTGTGTAAAATATGTGCCTTTCTATTGTAATATTCATTTGAGGGTTACACTTTTCTCCAAATTTTATGATTTCAGCACTCAGGGTCTTCCTGCATTTCAGCCTGTATCACAATATGGTGGTTCTCCCACTCCCCTGCATACACAGCAGGTGCATACACAAATGAACATTCCCTCTCAATGGCTTCAGAGCCTGCTGAATTAAGATGTATGAAGGCTTTTGTACGTGTCTTTATCAGAAAAAGCAGCTTGTATGAAAATATCATATTCTTGTTCAAACACTTGCCAATTTTCAACAATATTATTATCAAACATCAGCAGCTCATGTCTGCAAAATCCCTGTGCCATCACAACAAAATACATTTAAACATAAGCATATACCAGGTACTTGTAATTGTGCTCAAATACACAACCATCTCTTTGAAAAGGCTTCACTTTGACACTGCAAACACTGCAAACATTACAGAAACTTTGGACACTTCAAATATCTTTAAATAATGTGAAAAAGTAGTACATTGTGAAGAAATGTGGTCATTTTAGCCTTTTCATACAATTTAAACACTTTGAAAATTGCTTTGAACACTTTTGTATCAAATACTTTTATCAGTATGGTGCAATTTTGGACATTTTGTTAATCTCTGTAATTATTTTGAACATTTTGAATGCTTTGCCAAGTGTGTGGTGACTGAAAAATCATTTAAATGAGTTTAAGTACCTTTGAATAACAGATGACCTGTTTCAAGCACACCCCGGTATATTCCTTCACTTTTAACCATGTGCTTCATGCTTTTGTGTTGCTTCAAGTTCGGATCCCATTCTGGCACCATGTCACTTGTCTCTTAAAAACAGACGATGAAGCGGTGTATGGGTTCAAGATATTTATTGTATATAAGCAGGTTAGGAACTATAATTATTTAAGCTAACTGAGTCACTCATTACTTCAAACACACTCACATGTGCATCTCCATTCATGCCTGCATTCAGTCTGATGGGCTGTACAAAATGGCACTGTTCTTGCATGTGCTCAGTATTTATATGCAAGTGCTATCTAGCGAAAGTGGCCAAATATGAACAATGCACTCAATGATCGACAATCTAGTCAAATAACTCAATCTGGTCTAGACAATCTAGTCAAAAATGGCATTTTAGCCTCCACTAATGTGCATCATACATATGCAGACTGCACTGTACAATTGTACTATATGTGAAGGGTACAGCATACTTATACTTATGTATCCATAAGCTGGGAATGCATAGTGGAAATTTCGATAGCTGACATTATAAGGACAGTATTATAACTATGTGACAGAGACACCTGGGTAATATACAAATTGATGGTGGTAACATCCCTAAGCTGTACACCAACAGAAAACTGATTATTATCATCTCAGAGTCTCACTGTTTGTTACATCATCTATGTACTTACCTGAATCTTTATCACGTCATCAACACAGCTTATTATAGTATCATTTCCCATAAACCTAGTTGCAATAGACATTAAAGTCAGAAGAGTATAGCTACATATACGTCTAGGAATAATGTACTAGAGATAACTACATACATTCAACAACCTGACTATAAATGCAAAAAACACCAGACTGCTGTTATGCATTTTTCACTGGACCTGAAAATATATCAGACACATGCCCCACTATTCAATACATTCAGACACTTATGATAAGCAAAGATATAATACATTTGTGTAAAAAAAAGCTTACAGTCTACTGTGTTATATATACATAATATTCACTAGATATGTGTTTGCTAAACTTTTCTGTAAAATTAATGCATGTTCAGTAGATTTCATTTTACCTGTATATACCTCTAATGGGATAGTCAGGGTATCACATTCTCCTGTCATTTAGTCCTATAACCTTTCCTAGAATTATGCACCAAGTACTCATGGGTGATTGGACAATATGCTAATCATAACTATTTAGTTCCTAACATATTAGCAGCATGACATAGCCTTTTATAACAGTATGAGATTCCAGTTAGTACAACTACAAGTACTGCTTAGCAGTAGTATATCACTATATTG
Source organism: Protopterus annectens (assembly GCF_019279795.1). Lineage (NCBI taxonomy): Eukaryota > Metazoa > Chordata > Ceratodontiformes > Protopteridae > Protopterus > Protopterus annectens. The sequence goes on from NC_056739.1 coordinate 1,763,810,791, forward strand.
TTACATTTTAACTTGTGTACACAGAAGTTGCATTGACACTATATAAAACCTGTGTTAGGCATTGCATTATACTGTTCAATATTGTACACACATAGTCATACCGGTTAGACTATCTTATGGTTTCCAGCTCTGAAATTGTACCTTATTGGCCGTTTTGGGCTGCTTTCTATCCCTTTTAACTTTCTGCCTTAAAAGCCCATGTTTGTGTGGGTTTGCACTTGTTTTGGCTCAATGGATCCTGTTTTGGCATTCTGCAGACTACAAGAGCAGCAGAAAGGATAGAGACTTTGGTTGATTCTAAGCATCTCCGGTTACTTATTCTTGCTGAAATTTGCTTACTACACTTTATTTAAGTCATTTTCTGCCTTATTACATTTATTTTAACTGCATTTACTATTTTATGGCTACACACTTAAGTGCGCTAGCCTGCACTGTGTTTAAAGTGAATTTATTGCTGTTTTAAGTGTATTTATTGCTGCTTAATAAAAAAACAAACAAAAAAAGAATTCTAGCTCATTTGCACCATTTTCTGTTACTAGAATAGTTTGGATTCAGATTTGCTGTATTCAAGACTGTATTGGAGTTTCTGAGTTGTCCAGATCTTTCTGTGATAGAGGAAAGCCTTTCTGCTTATCAGTGGGAGTGGTAAGCACTGATCAGCCTATCTACCACGAGGAGTAGTTTCCAGCTCTGAAATTGTACCTTATTGGCCGTTCTGGGCTGCATTCTATCCCTTTTAACTTTCTGCCTTAAAAGCACACATTTGCACGAGTTTGAACGATGCACAGCGCTGCTAAGCTAGGGTAAACTATTACCGGTGCCTGAAAGTCTACTCTTTAAATTTTCCCTTAGATCATCTTTTCTGCACTTAATTTTCCCTTAGATCCTGCTAGTTCTCTTCTTTTCTGCAAACTAGCTTATTAAGGCTAGCACTTGTTCAGACTTCTCATAGCAATTACTGTAGCTCACTAACTACTACCAGCATTAAACTTTCCATAAAAGAAACAGCTTCAGTACTTAAGAAATTACACACCCCTCCAGACATGTCCAAATGTCAATTCCCTGTGCTTTCTCCTATTAACCTGGTGAACCTGGGCATCCTGAGGCAATGTAATAATTGCCTCATGTACACTGACACCCATCTCCTCTTAACCCCCAACAGTCAAACTTGTGAGAGATGCACCTATATATCCAGATTGGAAGCCATGCACTCTCCAGCCAAGACTGGAATAGCCAGTCAAAAGGAGATGGTCAGCACCATATCACAAGGAACACATAGCCAAACACCATCACAGCTATCACATAATAACACAAAACACACACCTACCTTTGCAGAGGCTCTCAGTAAAAATCTACCCAAAAGACAGAGAACTCCAAGGCAGAAATGCACGCAACCACCGCATCACAACACAAACCATGTGACACATAGCTCACACAATCAGTGTGCCACACAACTAAAGCCCCTAAGGCAAAACAGCTTACCCAATACACTTGTCATAGGTGACTCAATAGTAAGACACACTGAAGTCCCACTCACTAGGTCGAATAAGGAAAAGGTAATGGTCAGCTGCCTGTTGGGTGCCAGGATATGCCACATAATGCACGCACTCAGGTCACTCCACAACAGGTACAATTATGACTCGGTCATTGTCCATGTTGTTGTGAATGACCTGAGACACATCTCCCTGGACTACATGAAAAGAGACCTGGAGGTACTCTCAGATCATGTAGCCCAGGCGGGCATGATCCTAGCCTTGAGTAGCATATTACCATCACCCAAAATGATACCACAGTACAAACAAAAAATGATTGACTTCAATAGTTGGCTAAGTTTCTGGTGTCATTCTAATTAGATCCTGTATCTGTCTGCTTGGGATGGCAAGATCGATAGATCCCGATGCTTTGCCAGAGATGGCCTGCATCTGTTGCCCCTGGGATTCCAGATACTGACCAAGGCCCTTGCCACCTCTATAGTGCCTTTTTTAGACAATGTACAGAAGACCAAATTACCACTGTAAAAAATACAAGAAAATGTAATATGAGGGTTATGCTGCTCAGTGCTAGAAGTAAAAACTTCAAGATGCACTCATTTGAAGTGCTCCTTAAAATGGGGAACATTGACATTTGTGCAGTAACTGAGACCTGGTTCAAGGCTTCTGAAGGCACTCCTGCACTACCAGACTATAACTCATACAATATCTTTCTGCCCCAAAATGTGGCCCGAAGCCCTAAAGGCATTGGTGTCTCCATATTTATAAAGGATATGCACACCTCCATACTAGTAGCTCAATACAATGCATCAGAGATATTCCAGGTACAGCTAACACTAGGTAAGACTGCACTGCAGGTTATTGCCTGCTATAGATCCCCCGCCATGTCCCAAGACTCCCACTCCACATTCCTAAGCACCCTGGAAAATATTAAGGTCCAACCCAACACACTCATACTGGGTGACTTTAACTATCTATCCATTAACTGGGAAAACTACTCAAGTACCAACACACTTGCTCAACGTTTTCTGGAATTCATTAATTCCAATGCCCTGGACCAGCTCATTCTTACTGCCACTAGGGGTAGCAACATCCTAGATCTGGTCATTACAAATATGGGAGACCATTGCCCTACAATTGTCAACTCCTCCCTGGTCAGATCTGACCACAAGTTAGTCACTGTGGATATCCACATCTCCCGCAAAGGTAACCACCATAAAAAATTTTCCAAAGCTAACTTTGGGCTTTTAAAAACTGAGGTGGCTAACTTTACGATGCCCATGCTACTGGATAATAAATGCAGGACTGATGAATCATACTCCAATGCAATGTATGAACACGTACACAAATGCATAGAATGGGCCATACCCAATAGAACCAAGATGCTCTCTTCCAAAAAAAGGAAGCCAATCTGGTGGACCCTTGCCATAAACAAACTTTACAACAGAAGGAAGAAACTGTTGCAGAAAAAGGCAAAGTCCCAAGACTTGAAAAACTTCCTTGTTAGCCTCAACAAAAAACTAAGATCCCTCATCAAACCCTCTAAAGCTAGCTATGAAAACAAAATTGCAGCAGATATTTAAGATAACCACAAGGCCTTCTATAGTTATGTCAAAACTCTACAGGGCAAAGACCAGATCTGCTCTGAGCTACTACACAATGGTAACTCTTATACTGAGCCAACAGACATTGCCAGTATACTGCCCAACAGATTCATTGCCAACTTTGCCCCCCTTCATCACCTAAAGGGCCAATAGCAATACCAGAAGAATGCCTAGTACCCAATATTACAGTTGCACAGGTACAAATTGCACTGTCCAAGGCCAGGAATACAGCATCCATGGGACCTGACAATATTCCTGGCTGTGTTCTACATGAATTACAAAATGAACTGGCACCACACCTGTGTGCCCTGTTCAGTCATAACCTCACTTCAGGCTTTGTCCCCACCGAATGGGGCACTGCCACAGTCATCCCACTCCACAAAGAGGGTGTGACTACAGACCCTGGGAACTACTACCCCATTAGCATAATGAGTTTGGTATGTAAGGCTATGGAGCACATCATCATGGACCTAATAAATAAGGACATAGGGATTCTCCAAACTCTAGACCCCACACAGTTTGGATTTGTGAAGGGTAGATCACGTCTGCTCAACCTGGTAGACTTCTTCGAGTCTTTCACCAGAGCAGTGGATGAAAGCAAGGTAGTTCACACAGCCTACCTTGATCTGGCCAGGGCATCTGATACAATTCCTCATGCAGGAATCATCAATAAACTCACTAAACTAGTCATCAACACCTATATCACAAGGTGGGTTGCAAACTGGCTCACTAATAGAACCCACACTGTGAAAGTAGCGGACTCCAAGTCAGACTACTGACCAGTCATAAATGGAGTCCCACAGGGATCAGTCCTGGGTCCTCTTCTGTTTTGCATCATTATTCCCTTTGGGAAAAACATGGTACCCATGAATTACCACATCAATGGTAGCCCACTGAACACCGAAAGTGTTATAAGAGATCTGGGAACACAAGTGTACAGCAACCTCTCCTTTGACAATCGCATTGCCATTGTGGTCAGAAAATCCTTCTATGTGGCTCACCTCATTTCAAAGGGTTTTGCATCCAGGAAGGAAGAAAGAGGTCATTGTTTCTCTACTCTTCCTGCATTAGACCAATTATTGAGTACAATCCCTGATTTTGCATGTACCTCACTAGACATATGCAACAACTTAAAAGGCCACTAAAATACCAAACTAAGTGGATCCTAGTCCTTAAATACCTGCCCTATGTGGATAGACTAAAAAAACTCCAGCTTTTCTCTGGTATCATATTGCTTACTTAGAGGTGATCTCTGCTTGACCTACAAAGCCATGTCAGACCCAGCACTGTTAGATATGCTACATCTAAAGAAATCCCAATCCCTGCAGGCCACATGCTCCAGAGACCTCAACCCCATTACCACAATTGATAGAACTTGCTGTAGAGACAGGTTCCTATCTCAGAGACTGCCCATGCTCTGGAATAGACTTCCCTTACACATCAAGCAGAGTACCTCACTAGACCTGTTCAAGAGAAATCTTGAGTGGATGGTAAATAGAAAATTCACCCTGGGGATCGTTTCAGCAGCCCTGCTTGACAGAGGCACAGGGAAATAATGTCGGGCAGCACAATGCCAGGAAATCCTATGGGCTAGGCTTATAAAAGCTCCAGGGCCATTAGCCTAGTACACGCCTATGAACCTATGAACCTATTAGCATGTATCAGCAGTGTGTATATCCAGGTATGACCAAAGTGCACTGTACTGTAATTGTCTAAAATAGTCAAAACATATCCAAACAACACAGACATTTTTGTAACTCTGCTCATCTCTCACTCTGGTTAATATATCCTGCATTATACACTTGTTTATCTGCAGGACTATTTCTTTTGTAAATCAGTGATGGTTCTGTGGGATTTGGTGATTTCTGAGGAAGTATGGCTCTCCTGAATCTTTCTATCTGTGATACCAAAGTTATCCAGCATTATCCAGATATTTAACCTCCCAACCAGTTCACCTTGTAAGTACTGACAGTCCCACTGGGCATGTTCCTACACTTTGCTAACTTGAGTGCAATTCTGTTGCCTCTTAATCACAAAAACCTGCTATGTGGAAATACGTTTGTACTACAGACAGCTATGTATACACAACTGTCTGTCCCTATCCACCTCTCACATGATTAGTGTACCTGTCAGTATATACCCCAAATACATATAATACCAATATATATACTATGGACATGACCTTAGGGGCTATTCCCCCTGCAATGCTTAAGCACGTTTTGGCCCTGTGACTAGATACTGGCCTCTAAGTTGCCCTTCTCTACAAGGCCTGCTTATGTCATCGCTGGCTGACAGTCTAACATCAGATAAAGTCTGTGGTGTATGTGATAAGTACTGCAAGCTATAGTGTCTAATGGTAGATAGGTAGAGGTTCTAATCTCATATCCTCCAACTTGGTGTGTGTGTATATCCATACCACATTTATATGATAATCGTTGTAACATACATATTGGTAGGTTTCACATTCTTTTACTGTTTGCGGGTGATGTGGCCTCTCAAAAGAATGACCACAACATGGCTTGCTGATATCAACAAGCACAATGTGTCATACATGGATAGTAGTAGCAGACATGAGGCATAGGGTATGCATCCAGTATTGTTCTCTGTAGTGTGTACCACTACATAGGTAAATGTTCCACTGTACATGCAGCCAACATGCACTATGTGTGTGCTGTGGCATGCCCTGTATACAGTGAGTGGAAGTGATGCTAGCCTGAATGTGGTCATGTGTGCATGTCAGGCCGTGATAGCACTGTACATCATGTCACAGAGCAATAGGAGATGTGCAACTTGATGGCCATACAGCCATTACAATTGGAGACATCACTACTCCTCATCACAGGAACAGCACATATTGCCCAAGTCCATGAAAGACACAGCCACACCCCCAGTGTTGAGATGATATTCACCCAGCTAATCATACAGATGGCATGTGTGGAGGTGGGCTGAGGTGCTCTCTGTACCATACTAGTAGGGAGGGTGTATATCACGTGTACATTACATCTGCTACACAAATGTTTCCAACAAGCATGTACTACTAATGTCACATAGTGTGTTAATATCCGTAGAGTGCCTAATCCATCTACTATGCTTCCTAGAGATATGCAGCATATGCAATCAACCAGGGTCACACCTTGTCCTGTAAGCATGGCACAGATCACCTATGAGTACTCTGAATGGCACAGGAGGCACTGATATGCATTGCAGTTGAACAGCAGTGAGCACATACTGAAGATGTGATGTGGCCCTATGAGGGGCCATACTGTCACGTGCAAGTGCCACTACAGTTTGGAAAGGTACGTCAACAAATGGCCGTTGTAGTCAGATAGTGGCATGCTGAGGGAAGAGTACATGGAGGATATGGGCATGTTACCTACTGCTGAGTTTGGCTGTAGCTATGCCATATGATTCCTGCCATACCACTGTACAGACATGTTGATGTGTGGCACATGAGTTATACACCTGTGTGGCCAGGTCTGCGTGGCTACCTGTCAACCCTAACTATATGTATATCACATGTAGGGACTGTTGTGCTACTAACCGGGGAATTAGGTCTTCCTGATGGAAAGGATAGTACATATATATTCAATTGCAGTTTATGGCCATTACTATGTCACCAGGCATGTATTTGTAATACCATCATGCAAGACACCAACATAACACAGTGACTGTACAAATGCTCACAAGTAGCAGGCAGCAGCCAACATTGTTAGACATAGTCAGTCACTACCTGCATGTACAGTGGTGACATGCAGTCCAAGCAGTAGTGGACCCAGGACTGCACCCTGTTGAGTACTGCTTCTTACAGAGCAGCTATTGGAGTCAGATGTCTCTATGTTGTGTATGTCTGCCATCAATGGGCCATGTAGTGACCCTTACATTGACAGTATCTTGGATGCCTAAGTGGGTGCTTTGTAAATGTTGCCTGAATTGCCAGTATAGTGAGATGGCTTGGCTCAGTCTGGGCATTATATGCCCTTATGTACCCCCAGCCATGTCCCTGCTGACTGCCATGACAAGGTTTATGGGAATATTAGACCAGCAGTACATGCTGCCAACTGTGTATGCCATTTACAGACTGGTATGTCAGCTGGTGTATGCGCAAGTGTCTGAGAGTCATACCCTAGGAACATACCATCAGGAGACTTATGCTGCACTGATGCCACTCACCAGTGGGGTTCACCATCCACCATTAATGGCATATGCCTTCTAGGTATTCCCTCTCTGCAGTCACAGCCACAGTCAGTGACATCTGACTGATACATTAGCAGGTGGTTGCATGTTAACATGCCTTATGTTCTATAGCCACTCCCCCACTTTCTAGATCCTATCTGCTTTCATCTGGGATAATTCCACCCACCCCCATTCTACTACCTACATTTTAATAGCACCTATTAGCTTTCATCTGGCATTCTCCCATCCCCCTTCCAGTACCTTTACCTCACCACTCTATCTTCTGGTGTTGCATCACCAGGTAAAACAGTTCCTTAACTCACTAGCTGAATCACAGATAATGATATACTCCTCTTTACTACCCCTCTTGTTCACACCATACCTCCTTACCTTGTATGAAAACCAGTTTCTCATGGGATTTCAGGTCCCAAAAGGCCATACTATCACCCCAGCTGTAAATCATTCCACCTTCAACCATACTTACAGTACCAGATCCTATCCAACATCTTGTTCAGTCAATCAACATCTCAACCCCAGGCACATTAGCTCTAGATCCAAACACTGCCACAAACTAATAAACAAATTCCTGAAGTTCATCACCAAGTATAGACTCAACCTAATACTTGGTGGTGATATTCACCCCAACCCTGGCCCACTCACTTCAGATACACATACCCCCTCTACTTGCAATCTAAGCTACAAACCTACAATTAATAGGCCAGCTAACTCTCTCCTAGTGTGTCATCTCAATATTAGAAGCATTAATAACAAGGCACATGAATTGCATGCACTTCTGGATGTCCACTCCCCTGAGATTCTCTGTTTATCTGAAACCTGATTAAAACCTAACACTAAAGACAATGAAGTGTTACTACCTGGGTACAACATACAAAGGCTGGATCATGCTTCAAGGAAGGGGGGTGGGGTAGCTGTACTCTATAAATCTGAGTTGAATGTCACCATAGATGTAATACAACCTCCTCAGATTAATAACTCAGAGAATCTTGCCACCAAATTGCAACTTAATAAAAATAAATGCATTAATATCATCTGTATGTATATTCCCCCAGGTAACAATATATCTACATTTGAAGATATCCTGCACTGGCTATCATGTCACTACCCCCAAGAAACCCTACTACTTGGAGATTTTAACATAGACTGGGGCACCTGTTCCTCAGAATCCCTAACCACCCATATTAACCTGCATGCAATTACACAAATCATATCCACCCCTACCAGGATAGGTAAACCCAACCAAAAGGAAAGTATACTTGACTGTGTACTCATAAACAGTCACCCCCAACTGTACACCTCTGGTACCCTCCTTAATGGCCTAAGCAATCACCTTCTCACATATCTAATTAAGCGCAAAACCATTAATTCCCAACAACCCTTACTCAGATAGGTTAGAAACAATAAAAACTTTGACCCTGCCAAATTCCAACAAGTACTAAACTCATGTAATTGGTCTATTCTAAAACACCTCCCCTTAGAGGAAGCAGTAGCATACTTTAACAACAAATTCCTTGAGATCCTCGATTTGCATGCACCTGTTCGTTCAAAGAGAACCAAAGCAAAAACTGCACCATGGTTTTCTATAGAGTCTAAACTCAAAATTACCCTTAGAAACAAAGCATGGGCTTTATGGCATTTTTCTAAAGACCCTCAAGATCACATTAAATACAGGCAATCCAGGAACGAAACCAAAAAATCAATTTTACAAGACAAAAAAACAATACTACTGTAATTTACAGACAGTAAATCAAAATAACCCTCAGAAGTTTTGGGCAGGTTTAAATACTCTACTACATCCTGGACAAACTTCAACCCCAATCCCTGCCTGCTGCTACTATTGATAAAACCCCTGAAGATGTTTCTGATAGTTTTAACCAATTCTTTACTGAGACATTTCAAGCCCTAGCTAGCCAACTACCTCCTAGCTCCCCTGGTCCTGAAAGTAGCACCCCTAGAAACCTACTCACATTCAGCTTCCAACCAGTCACCACTTAACTTATCTGTACCTTGATCAAAAAAATTAAAACCCACTATATTTTCTGCTGATCAACTCCCTGCCGAGTACCTACAAAAATCAGCTGATGCTATTGCTTACCCCGTCTCAATATTAATCAATCAAACCATAGTAGAAGCTAAAATTCCCACCATCTGGAAAATATCCTATGTAATCCCACTTCACAAAGGAGGCAGCTCTACTGAATTCTCCAATTATAGGCCAATAGCTATACTCTCTCCACTAGCAAAGATTATGGAAAAATGTATTCATAGACAACTCATGCATCACCTAATCCAGAATCGCCTTATGGCAGACACTCAGCATGGCTTCCGTCCTCATCACAGCACTACTTCAGCCCTCCTAGCCTTTACTAACACCATAAACCATAATCGCAACAATAATTATATATCCTCAGCCCTCTTTTTGGATCTTTCCAAGGCATTCGATATGGTTGATCACCAACTTTTAATCCACACCCTGAAAACATTCTGTCTAGATACTGGAGCCCTCCAATGGTTTCACTCCTACCTGAATGGTCAACAGCAGGCTGTCCTCTGGCAGAGCAAACTCTCTAACCTTCTACCTAACACCCTTGGAGTATCACAAGGCTCTATACTAGGGCCCTTGATGTTCTCCATCTTCATTAAAGACCTTTATACTGTCATCCCAAAAGTCAGCTGTATCCAATATGCTGATGACTACTCTGATTTGCTCAGCTACATCTCCAGTAGAGTTATGGTCAGCTACCCAGACCACCTTTAATACAGTAGAAAACTGGCTTTCTGAACATCGTCTGATCCTAAATCCCCCAAAAAAACTAAAATGCTGTTATTTTCACCAACACGTAGGTCTACCGCTTTCACCTTTACCATAAAATCAAATGAAGGCACAATAAACTCCCCTGACCCATCTACAAAACTATTAGGTGTCATCATAGACAATAATCTAAAATTTGACCTACATGTTAACCAAACTATCAAAACCATCAATAAAAAACTAGGGTCACTTTACAGAATAAAAGCCTTCCTAACCCCTCCAGCTAAAATTGCCATAGCTCGCTCTCACCTTCTTTCAACCCTTCTGTATGCATCCCCTCTACTCTCGAATTTAAACAAGACTGTCCTTAACAAACTCTCAATTTGCTACAACCACATTGCCAGGTTTTCCACTGGGCTGCCTTTTAGGACACATCATTGCATCAATCTAAATCAGCTTGGGTGGCTTGAACTACCCAGCCTAATCCAGTATAATCAACTGATTATGGCCTATAAAATCCTCTATAATCCGGATAATACTCCTGCACTTAAAAATATTATCACCTCCTATAACAATCCTAGACCGCTTCGATCCTCTAACAAACTACTAATTCAGACTAGCAAAATTAATAACACAGCCGGTGATTCTCTCTTTAAAAACTCTGTAAGTGGATCCTGGAACCCTCTTCCAGCTGATATTACCTTACTTTCCACCTTAGGTCAATTTAAAACTAGACTCAAACAACATTTGTCACTTAACTGGCTATGTCAATGTATCAAGCCTGGCTAATTCTCTAGAATGTGTAAAAATCTGTTAACCAGTTTACTGTGTAATTTAATTTAATCCTGACTTGTGCTCAGGATTAACTGTAACCTGTGGAACTTGTTTAACTTGCTTACTTATGTAATCTCTGTAAATAGTCTGCTTGTAATATGTAATGCTGGTATTATGTTATGCTGTATCTGCTTACGCTTGGAGCTTTTCTCCCCGGGCCTCCGCTGAAAATGCACATGCATTCAGTCTGACTATCCTGGTCAACAAATGTAAAATAAATAAATAAAATAAAATAAAATAATAGCCATCACTGACACCCATACAGACCCAACAGTTATTCATGATGGCCTAAACCACAGTCAGGTGTTGTCTGTACCACTGACACAGACGACATGCCAACCACTGCACATTACTATCCTGTGGGACATCATCCACCGCAGCACAATAATGTAGTGTCTGTACACCACACACACTGGAGCCATGACACATGAAGGTATGGATACAAAGTGCTGTACCCTTTGTCACTGTTTATGGGGATGTAGGGTTGCATTCACTGTTGTGCCACAAATATTGTCCAGGTGTGTCCCTGTGTGCTGTGGCAGGTTCTGCCTTATGTTCTTACACCCAGTACTCCAGTCTACTGTGGTGTGTCCCCTAAGGGCAACCTCCCACTAATATGTCATATGACCACTGCCAGACAAATAGCAGTGTGCTAATACAACCACTATATGGGGACAGTCTGGTAACACCAGTGTGCCACAATGACAGAAAACAGTGCAAACCTGCTGTAGTATACATTCCCTATAGGCATCATACCTCTCAACTATACAGATGTTTGCAGACTGTCAAGATATTTGCCTAAGATTTTTGGTCATTTTCACACAAAATTGTGGATTTCTGGCAAATCATTGAGAGTTGGTGTCAGAAAATAAAGATACATATCTGAGCTTCAGACGTCATACTCTTAAGTAAACAGTCATGCTACCTTAATACCTGTTATTCTATTAACTTTCTTAATTCGTAAGAGCAATATTTAAAAAGTGTCCCTAATTTTTCAACATTTATCCCTCCATTAATTATGGCTTTGTCCAGATTTCCTGTTGTAAGAGATTGACAGGTATATTAGGAATAGCTGTCAACCAAACAGGGACAAATGTCAACAGAATCATGGACTTAGCCAGAGTACATTAGGGACAGTCAGGGACACTTTAAAATGTTTGAACTATTTATGTGAGAGATTGACAGAATTATAGGAGCTGAATTACAGTACATAATTTGATGTTACAGGAGTGTACACCCTTACTTATCTTCACTATGTATTGCATGTAATTCACTAGCTTTCCAACAAAAGCCATATGTTGTAGGAGGGATTAAGAGGGACAGAGCTAAGATATGAGTGAAAATCAGGGAACGTTGAGAGGCCTGCCTGTAGGTATGGGACAGCAGAGTATCAATGATATGTGAGTACCATAGGTGCAAGATAGGCTTACTACTGTAATCCCTATTCCCCATACTTCCATCCTCCCATCTACATCCTGTTATATGGAGAAATCTGTTACATACCTGGTGGAGTGCAGTACTCCTTTGTTGAACTTTGCTTCCAGTAATGTTTGGCAAAGACATTCTCTGTCTGATGTAAGTCTTATCCAGACTTATTTCCCATAACCAGCTGCTTGCCTTTTTAAGGTACTGCTCATTAGCAGGTAGTTGCCTACGACCCAATCTGTGGCTTGGATATGCTAATTGCAGCAAAAATAGCTGAATTGTACTATCATTAGCCTATGACATGCCACCGCAGTGCAATATATAAGGACTTCATGTAGACCTGGACCCCTTACTTAGCTGTTAAGATGGACATTACTGAGGTGTGGATACTACAGCATTGCAGATAGTAGGTATCATAACTGTCAACTGTAGAGATTTATGCAGTATGTCCACATTTTCATCTCATATGTGTAGTCAGTGTCCCATGACAATTTTTTCATCTGGCAAATCACTGGGAAATCATTGTTAGTTGAAGTCAGTAATGAAAGACACACATCTGAGTGTCAGACTTCATACCCATCAGAATATGCATGCTAATGCAATAGTTGTTATTCTATCAACTTACTATCTTTATAAGAGCAAACTGTAAAACGTGTCCCTATCACTGGGCTTTTGTCCCCCCATTAAGTATGGCTGTGTCTGGATTCCTTTTTCTAGGAGGTTGGGAGGTATTGTAGGTCTGTAGCAACTACCTTTGCATGCAGCTGTGTGTGCTACAGGCTGCAGCTACTGCTGCAGCCTAGAACACATGGGGGAAAGTGTGAGTTATGTGGAGGACAACAAGCTGTACATGTCAGTGTGTCAGCTGTGTGAGGTCTGTTGTTATGACAGAGTCAGGGTAAGGGTACCCTTTACAGTCCATTTGAGGCATGTGATTAAGATACATCTGTTATGCAACAGTACCAATAACAGAGTAGTAGGTGACATATAGTTATGTTATATGGATATCTGCAGTGTGTCCCTACCTGCAGGCCTTTGACTTGCAAAATGGGATAGCAGTAAATGAATTATCAGTAACTTGTGTGGATAAAGTTTGTGTGACTCAGTCATTATTTGCTCTCTTCACAATAATTAAACTGAACTGCAACACAAGACTGGATTTGAACTCAGGACTGTGTCTGGCAAAATGCACTGCATGCAAGGCATTTAACAAACTGAGCTACTGAGTCACTGCTGCAGTAAGTCTATTTTCAAGGTATATGTGCAGACATACAGGATGTGACACACATTGTCTGCATCCATCAGTATGTTCATGCCTTTATATGGCTGCATTTCTGCACCAGGGTCCAAGTTGAATATGTACTTTGCCATTCATGCCTTAGCAGGTGTCTTTCTACATGTTGCTGATAAAAAGGTGCATTTGCCTGCTATCACAGGCCTCACTTCCATCCATTATTATGTTTTTGGCTGTCTACTGGTGTATTATTGCACCAGAGTCCAAGGTACACTCCGATTTTTCCCATTAGATTTTATTCCATTTTAAATGGTGCAGTGCGGTGTGCCACGCAGCTGTGCTGAGACACACCTAATGACTATAACTGGCAATCACTGTGTTTTAATTAAAACATGTGTTTTAATCCAGATTTGTGTACTGTGGTGGGTTAATGATGTGAGCTGTACGCATGATGGGCTTGGGTTCAAAACATGGCAGAGGTGCTTATTTTGTACATGTGTCTGACAATGGTATAAACACATTTAATCATTACAGCTCTATTTAGCTGAGCTAATAGACGCTCTCTAAAGAAAAGAAAAAGGGGGTGATAGGAAAGTGGTAATATGGGGGAAAGCAGGGGGAAAACATAGTGAAGGGCAGATAGGGTTGTGCAGGAAGTGTGTAGGAAAGAACCATAGCTATCCATTTCTTGTACAGCAACAGCTGTGTACTTTGATCGAATTTGTAGATAAATTTGGACTCTCAAACCTGAGAGAGTGGGGTGAAGGCAACATAACTGCATTGTCAACTCAGTTGGACCAAATTACATATGTCCAGTGGACACATGCAAAATGGAGAGCTATGTATAGGACAAAATTTCTTTTTGGGACAGATAGGTTCATAGGTTCATAGGTTTATACTAGGCTATCTGCCCTAAGGCATTTATAAGCCTAGCCCAAATTTTTGTGGCTTACGCCACCCCTTATATGAAAAAATACTGTGCCCATTAGTTTGTTGTGCCTCTGTCCAGCAGTGACACAGAGATGATTCCCGGGGTAAACCTACGATCTCCCATCCACAGGTCTAAATTTCTCTTGAACAGAGTCAGCGAGGTGCTCTGCCTCACATGGACCGGGATTTTATTCCACAGCATAGGGAGTCTCTGAGTGATAAATCTATCCCTCCAGCACGTCCTATTTATATCCGTGCTAAGGTTTAAGTCACTTGCTCTAGTGGTTTTGGTGGATTTGGATTTTTGAGGTGGAGCATGTCCATTAATTCCGGGTTGGACATGGCCTTGTATGTCAGGCACATGTCACCTCTGAGCAGACGGTATGTGACTGAATAGAGCTGGAGTTTCTTCAATCTGGCAGCATATGACAGATTTTGGAGTCCCTTTATCCTTTTGGTGAGGAACTTTGGGGTCTCTCCAATTGCTGCAGATGTCGGGTGAGATACATCCCGAATGGGGCATTGTACTCGATCATTGGTCTGATAAGTGAAGAGTACAGGGAACAATAACCTCACTAGATCTGGATGTGAATCCTTCATGATCAGGTGGGCAATGTAGAAGGTCTTTCTAACCACTTTAGCAATGTGAGTGTCAAAAGAAAGGCCACTGTCAACCTGGGTCCCCAGGTCCCTGATAACCTCTTCTGTGCTTAGTGGATTGCCACCTATATGGTAGCTTGGGGTTACCTTGTTTTTCCCGAAGGGTATGACTATACATTTTTGGCGCTTAACTTCAGGCCATGGCTCTGGCACCAGCTATCTGTTTCCGTGAGTCCCTTCTGAAGGATATCCGTGTCTGATGCACTTTCCACTATGGCCCAGTTTGCAGTCGCCTGCAAACTTTGTCAGCCAAAGTCCTCCTATGTTGGCCTGTACTTCTGAGAAGTAGATGCCAAACAATAGGGGCCAAGGACCGAGCCCTGTGGGACACCACTTGTGACCGGCTTGGAGTCTGACACAGCGCCAGCAACTCTAACCCTGTGGGTTCTGTCCTTAAGCCAGTTTGCAACCCATCTTGTGACATATGGGTTTACATTTAAGCTGGTAAGTTTTCTACAATACCCGAGTGGGGTATTGTGTCGAAAGCCTTTGCAAGGTCAAGGTAGGCTGTATGGACTGCCTTTCCCTCATCAATGGCCTTGGTGACTGTTTCGAAGAAGTCAACCAAGTTCAAAAAGCATGATCTTCCCTTGACAAAGCCAAACTGGGTCGGGTCCAATGTCTGCAAGTCCCCTATATCTTTGTTTATGAGCTCCATTATGATCCTCTCCATAGCTTTGCAGACTAGACTTGTTAAGCTTATGGGGCAGTAATTACCAGGGTCCGTAGAGGCGCCGCCTTTGTGGAGTGGGACAACAGTTGCCGTACGCCACTCCTTGGGCATGTATCCTGTGGTATGGCTGAGATTAAACAGCTGCCTTATGTGCGGGTTTAATTCCTCATTTAGCTCGTGTAGCACACAGCCGGGGACACCATCCGGTCCCATTGATGCTGTGTTTTTAGCTTTAGAGAGAGCAGCTTTCACCTGTGCATTTGAGATGTCCGGGAGGCTACACTCAGCTGGGATAGTTATCTCTCCTTTAGGGGGGGAGAGGGGGGTGAAGTTTGCACTGAACCTGTCTGCCAGTATGTTGGCAATGTCTGTGGGTTCAGTGATTTTTGTATCATTTTGTACTAATTCTGAGCATGTCTGGGAGTTTCCACCCAGGTTCCTAACATAGCTGAAAAAGGCCTTATGATTGTCCTTTGAATCCATGGCAATTTTTCTCTCAAAATTGGCCTTAGTTGATTTTATGAGTGCTCGATTTTTTACTAATAATGATCAGGGTGACTTCCCTTTTATGGATTTTGTTCTATCATGTAATAGCTTTCTCCTCTTATTGTAAAGTTTGTTAATGGCTGGGGTCCACCTGACTGGACGTTTGCCCTTTGTGGAAAGAGTCTTGGTTTTATTTGGGATTGCCTGATCCATGCAGTCCTGGAGGTGTTCATAGAAGGCATTTGTAAGGGCTTCCGCAGCTTGGGTTGTGGTTTCCACTGGCTCAGGGGCCTTGAAGGATGCCACACCAGTCTTGAGTAGTGTGAAGTTTGCTTTAGAGAAGTTCTTCACTATGGTCTTTTGTTTGGGGTGGGGCGGATGTGGATTTCCAGTGAGATTAGTTTATGATCAGATCTCACCAATGAGGGATATACTTCCGGTGAGGAGCATTTTGTCCCCATGTTTGTGACAATGAGATCTAGTATATTTTCTCCTCTCGTGGGAACAGTGACTAGCTGTTCCATGGCATTTGAATTTATGAACTCCAGGAACCATTGGGCTAGAAAGTTAGGGCTTGAGTAATGTTCCCAGTTTATATTCGGGTAGTTGAAGTCACCCAATATGATGGTGTTTGGAGATACATTTATACCCTCCAGTGTCTTCAGGAAGGCTGTGTGGGGTTTCTGAGTTTGAGAGGGTGGCCTGTAGCATGCTACAATTTGTAGAGCAGTTTTGCCTATGGTTAGTTGCACCTGGATGGTTTCCAAGCATGCGTTGCCACCAACCTGGAGGTGTGGGTATCCTTTATGAATATGGATACAACCCCTCCTTTTGTGGTGTGGTCCGGGTTTTGGGGCCGGAACGCATGATATGAGGTAAAACCTAATAGTGCCGGGGTGCTCTCAGGAGCCTTGAACCAGGTTTCAGTTACAGCACAGACATCGATGTTCTCCATACTGAGAAGGGCCTCGAGTGCGTGCATTTTGAGATTTAGACTTCTGGCATTGAGCAGCATTACCCTCAGTTTGCCCACTTTTTTTTAAGGTGAGAGTGGAATGTTGGGGAAGGGACCTAGGTATGTGTAGTGGATATAAGTTGGGTAGGTGAGGATGCATTTGGAAACAGACAAGACAGCATACAGGGGTGGTTTGTGACATATGAGGGGGGTGAGCACCTTGGATAGGGAGGGTGTTATGAAATACGAGTCCCATGTGCCTCCAGATGGCAGCAGCATGACTCACATCCTCACCCATGGGACTGCTGGCACTGTTCATTCACTGCCCCAAGTGTGGCTGTGCTGGAGGCTGGGTACCAGAGTGATGCTGCTCCACCAGGTTGGTCAACATGTCCTCAATCTGGCACAGAGGTTGGTTGGTCATAGCCATGGTGGACTATCCTGCACACCAGGACTGCTAGCTCTTCCCAGGTGACTACTCTCCCTCTGACACCACTCTCAGCAGGGGACTGGGCCCCATCCCCCCTGGTGCGGTACTACCCAACACAGCAGGTAGTTCAGGGGCAGCAAAGGGAGCACCACCAGTTTGGGTCCCAGATGTGCTGGTACTAATTGCCATGGCCAGTTGACGCAAGGTAGTGGCATCAGCCAGAACCAGCCTACCTTCACGTGCTTTGGTAAATGAGGTAAAGCAATAAGTTATAGTTAGTAACAACCAAACCATTGTTAGTAGTAACAGAATGGAATATTATATTTATTAATTTGGATACATATTAATGCATATTATGTGAGACAGAACATTATGTAACATAACAGTCAGTATGATAACAGCACACCAGTGTGAAGTAAACCATAAGGCCAACAAAACAGTTAGTTTAACAAAATATGTTAATATTGAATTATAATAAAACATAAAAATAATCAACCACATTTTCCAAAATATAGTTAGTTTAACTAATTATGTTAATATGAAATCATAATAATACATTACGATAATGAATAAATTAAGATAAGGAGTGGGGAGAGAGAGGAAAAAAAAACAGTGCATTAGTGACATTGCACATGATATCCCTGCCAACATTGGTCATACATACTTCTACAGGTGTGTACTGACAGTTGTGATTACAGTGAATACAATTCTCCTATAGCTGTTGTAGCATGTACATACCTTTCAAGTTGATAGCATGACACAATAAGGGCTAAGTAATAACAAATGCAGGTACAGAACTACTCATAATGGTTTCACACAATGTGGACTTATATAACTACCAGGGTGTTCTGCAAATGGATTTGGTAATACATTGCATTCCGGGTAGTAATGTGTCTGGTAAACATGTGATATATGGATTAGTCAGTTCTAATTACATTATGAGAAATCATGACACTCGAGATGCATGTTTGTGTAAGTAATTAAACTAGACAGCTGTCATGGCTTAGTTGACAGGCATGGGAGTAGAACCCACTAGCTGTGACTGCAGGAGACATCCGCAAATAATTTAATAATTGACTTCAGCAGCATGGTACAGAAATGCAAAAGATACAGCTATACTGGGATTATTTTAATGCTGAATCAACAATGCTGATGAACACATTCTTGCTATTGAATGTAACATTCCATGAGATCTAAACACAATATCTGCACATAATATGGCTTAACTCATCCATAACATTTTTGTGTTCTTGGGGATAGACAAATTGTGAGCATTACATGACTGATACTGAAAATGCAGTGCTACATAGCACTGGATTCAAACCCAGGACTGTGTGTGGCAAAATGTACAGTGTACAAGGAATTTAACAGAATGAGCTACTGAGTCACTGCTGACCATCAGTGACTGATACTTACCTGGAGACCACCTGGAAACATACTATGAATTGTGCAGTACAAATTACAGGACTTTTCTCTAGCATTCTAGTACTGTTACATTGTTATACTAGACTGCAATGCCAATAGTACACACATGCATGGTATACAACCATACTGCATATATTACTAAAGCTTTATTTTGTTTTCATCAATACTATTGTTATTGGTTTGCAATATCTGTGAAGTCCACACACACAATATCTGGCTGTGGGATACCTCACCCATATACCTTTATTACCTGACATCTGTGGAAGGCAGAGCATTATCTGACCAGTATTTGCCTAGAGAAAGGCTTGAAGAGTACTATGAGTTAAGCAATACAGTTTGCAGCCATTAGATTTGCATTCTACAGCTATTACAGCATTATACTTGACTGCAGCAACCTTACCTTACAGACTCAGTGCATACAGCTCTACTGCAATGGTTATGAAAAACAATTCTGATGTATACATTTTCTTTGCTGTTATTGGTATTGTTTTTGTTTTTATTGAACTGCAATTGTTATTATTCAATTATTACACTGCAGCTCTAAAGTCCACATTTATTGCACTACAGACTTTATTGTATACACTTTATTGCAGTTAATGCTTTACTCTTTCTTTCTTATTGCACTACAGTTGGCATAATACATCCATACTCACCAAACTCATGGAACAACCTGGCCAGGTGCCTGACATGAGATTCAACATTGCGAGCCATCTTAGCTGCAGCTGTTGGGAGAGAAGCACACCATTATGCATACCAGTTTTGCAGACATTCAGATTATATATTGGTACAGGGGAAAAATTACTTACATGTTTGTGGGCCATTCCCTGGTCTCACTTCTTGGACCCAGGTATCCAAGGTTCACCTCTTTCACCTTTTCAGGTTGTCATGGTGTTGACAACACTGCTCACCTGTGCGGGGATACCAGTAACACTGGTGAGTTTTCTGGCTAACCAGTCCCAGGCCTCTGCCTTACACTCCAAGCCTTGGAAACTGGCCTGCAGCAGCCTATCTTCATGGTCTTTTACAAGGAGCCCAACCATAGACCTGGACTCCTAAATGCCCCACCACTGCACCTGAAAGCATACATCTTCTCCAGCACCACCAGCCATACAGACAGATGATTGAACTTTAAAGGATTCTGCAGAATTCCCACCTAGTGTGCTTAATATAAGCTACTTTCCTGCCCTTACACATCACTGATCAACATTCAAAAATGTGTCGTGTTGCTTAGCAGCGCACAAACCATCCAAACAGAGCTGAGCAGCCTGCAAACACGCACAATCATGGTTTTAGCGAAACTGAGTACCACACAAACATTGGCAGCCATTACCATGTTTATACGGGCTTAGCAGGTTTCTGAAATTATGAAACGTTTTATTCTAATAACATGCATTCATGATACATGGTGCTGAAGAGCAAAACTTGGTAGTCAGTATGCTATATAAGTCTGTAGTAGTCTAAGATGCTCACATACAAGGGATTACCTCTGTAAGAAGAAATAATGATACTAAGTTATGCCCACTTACTTTATGACACATTAGTTGTGCTGTATCACTTTTTAGGTCTGCGTTTGATATGTAAATGACTATAGTGCTTCTGACATGTATTTGCTGAAGCTGAAGACTTGCATGGAAGATACTACCTCTATAGTAGAATACTGATAATATTTATGAGGCTTCCATTTGAAATAACTCCATGTAGATGGTCATACTTCCAAAGATGTGTTTTCTGTGAGCATGTTTTCCTGACACCGATGCATATTTTTCCACACAAGTATACTGCTCATAGCTATGTTGCAATCTTAGTATAAAAAAATTTGCTATTCATAACAGCCCATAACAGTATGTATATTACATGACTACCCAGTCCACAAGTAGTTGCATATCTTGATATCTGTATAGAAAAAATAATCAGTGTAGGTTCATTAAAAAAAAAAAAAAAATATATATATATATATATATATATATATATATATATAGTAATTCTCTCCCCCATTCTTCTCTCTCTCTCTCTCTCTATATATATATATATATATATATATATATATAAATATATATATATATATATATATATAAATATATATATATATATATATATATATAGATATATATTTATACACACACAGATCCCCTTCAAAACATCTAAAGTTCATAACATCGAAGCTCAAAACAGTATTTGTATGTATGTATTACATATCATTTCATATATATATATATATATATATATATATATATATATATATATATATATATATATATATATATATATATATATATATACAGAGTGCTCTTCAAACTCTCTGGAGATATATAGAGCTGAGTATATTTTTCTGGCACTTCAGAGTTGTGTACTGGTAATTGTTGTTTGACTAATTTTATATCATTGCTGGCTGACTTCAGAACTGTGCACTGTTATTTTTGCTTCACTGTATAGTTTTTCATATCTCTGCTGAAGGTGTTTTTCCCCCCTCCCCTATTTCTCTGTGTCTTAAGTTGGTATAACTGGTTTTACATCCTGTGTGTTATCTGACTATCTCAAGGATTACTTGCATAAAATTAGACTCTCTTTGTAATTGTTGTCTGACTAATTTTATATCATTGCTGGCTGACTTCAGAGTTGTGCACTGTTATTTTTGCTTCACTGTATAGTTTTTCAGATCTCTGCTGAAGGTGTTGGTTTGGAGGTTTTTGCAGTTGCCCGCTCCCACTGTATATTTGATCTGGGACACTCCCCCCAATCCCATCTCTTTACCTCATTCTACCTAATAGACTCCTTCTTCACTTGTTTTTAGTCATTTTTAATTTAATTGCATTTTTTAAACTGTTTGGTCTAACACTGCTACATACACAAGTGTTCTAGATTGCATTGCATTTGAATTGTTTTTACTGCTGTTTTAGCTACTTTTTTGTATATATATATATATATATATATATATATATATATATATATATATACATTTCCTGTAATTAGTGAGGTCCAGATTCAGATTTGCTGTATCCAGGACTGTATGTAAGCTTCTGAGCCCCCCCCCCAAGCTTTCTGTGTTGGAGGGAAGCCTTCTAGCTTATCAGTGGGAGTGGTAAGCACTAGGTAACCTATCTACCACATAAAGAGTGGTTCTGGCCCAGAAATTGTAGTTACTGGCCGTTTGGGCAGTTTTTCCATCTCTCTCAACTTTCTGATTTAAAAGCCCGCATTTGCACTTGTTTCCCCCTTTCCTGTAACTAGTTTAGTTCAGATACAGATTTTTAGTTTTAGCACTTAAATTTGCTTATTTGTGATCAGCACTTGTTCAGAACTTGTAAGCACTAAATAACCTACTAATTACTACGGCACTCAGCCTTCCTCATTACCTAGAGGAAAACAGTTTTGGTACTTACTTTCCTCACTTGCTTAGAGAAAAACTGCTCTTGTACTCACCTTCCTCACTTATCTAGAGGAAAATATTTTTTTATTCAGGCATGTCCAAGGGTAAGCTCCCAGTGATCTCTTCTGTCTATCTGATGAATCTGGGCATCTTGGGGCAATGTAGAAATTGCCTCATGTATACAGACAACCCTCTCCTCCTACCACCCAACACTGCAACTTGTGAGAGATGCACTTATCTAGCCAAACCAGAGGTAAAGCTCTCCAATCAAGACTGAACTTGACAGTCAAGAGGAGAAGGTAAACACTTTCACCACACCACACTCATCACATAGTCTCACTAAATCTACATCACAAAAATCCACACATAGAAACACAAAAGCATTCACGGAAGCTCTCAATAATAATCTGCTCAAGCAACAGAGACCTCCAAAGCAGAAATGCAAGCAACCTCCACCCCCCCAACACAACCCAAATGACACATAGCCCACAGACTCAGTGTGCCACTCAACCACAGCCAATAAGGCAAAACAATGTACCCAACACACTAGTCATAGGTGACTCTATAGTCAGGCACACTGATGTCCCACTCACCAGGCTAAACAAGGAGAAGGCTACTGTCAGCTTCCTGTCGGGTGCCAGGATCTGCCACATAACCCACATACTCAAGTCACTCCACAACAAGTACAAATTTGACTCTGTCATTGTCCATGTTGGTGTGAACAACCTGAGATGTACCTCCCTGGATTACATGAAAAGAGATATGGAAGAACTGTCCGATCTTGTAGCCCAGGCAGTTATGACCCTAGCCCTGAGTAGCATTCTGCCATCACCCAGAATGATGATGCAGTACAAGGACAAAATGATTGACTTCGACAATTGGCTAAGAGTCTGGTGCTATTCTAAAGGGATCCAGTATCTGTCTGCCTGAGATGATATGGTCGACAGGCCACAATGCATTGCCAGAGATGGCCTGCACCTGTCACCCCTGGGATTCCGGATACTGGCTAAGGTTTTTTCCGCCCCTATAGTGCCTTTTTAGGCAAGGTTCAAATGTCAAATTCACCACCATAACAGGAACAGGCAAGCAAAAACTGAGGGTGATGCTAATCACTGCTAGAAGTCTAAATCTCAAAATGCACTCACTCGAGGCACTCCTTAAAATGGAGAACATTAATATCTGTGCAGTGACTGAGACCTGGTTCAAGGATCCACAGAGCACCCTTGCACTACCAGGCTATAACTCATACTACACTTTTCGGCTGTGTAACCTGTACTGGAACACCAAAGGCAGAGGTGTGTACATATTCATTAAGGATATCTACACCTCCAGGCTAGTTGCTCAGCATAATGCAGCCGAGGTTATCCAAGTGCAACTAACTCTGGGCAAAACTGCAATCCAAATTGTAGCTTGCTACAGATCACCCACCATGCCCCAGGATTCCCATTCCTCTTTTCTTGATGTACTGGAAAATATTAGGGTTCAACCAAACACCCTAATAATGGGTGATTTCAACTACCCAACCATTAACTGGGAAAACTACTCATGTACCAACTCCTTCTCTCAATTCTTTCTGGAATTCATAAACTCCAATGCCCTGGATCAACTTATCCACACCCTCACCAGGGGCAACAATATCCTAGATCTAGTCATTACCAACATGAGTGACCGGTGTTCCACACCTGAAGTCAATGCCTCATTGGTCCGATCCGACCATAAGCTAATTACCCTAGATATCCACATCCTGATCCCACCCCCCATTAAGGAAACATGGTAAAAAAATTCTCCAAAGCCAACTTCATGCTTCTTAAGACAATAGTGGTGAACTTCATGACACCCATGCAGATGGACAGTACAGTTACAACTACTGAATCCTACACAATTGCACTTTATAAGCACTTACATGAGTGCATGGATCGTGCTATCCCAAACAGAACCAAGACACTATCCTCCAAAAAAAGGAAGCCAATCTGATGGTCCCCTGCCATAAGCAAACTGTACAACAGAAGGAAGAAACTGTTGCAAACAAGAGTAAAATCCCATGAGTGGAGGAGCTCCCTGGTCAGCCTCAGTAAGAAGCTGTGATCCCTGATAAAATCCTCCAAAGCTAGTTACAAAAACAAAATCACCACTGATTCTAAAGACAACCACAAAGCATTCTCTAGCTGTGTCAAGAATCTCAATGGCAACACTCAGATCTGCTCTGAGTTACAGCACAATGGCACTAAATATACAGATCCAACTGATATTACCAACATCCTGGCAGATAGGTTCAGTGCTAACCTTACCCCCCTCTCACCCCCTAAAGAGCCCATCTCTATACCGGAAGAATGCAAAGTTCCTGTAATCATGGCTGCACAGGTAAAAACCACACTCTCCAAAGCCAAGAACACAGCACCCATGGGACCAGACAACATCCCTGGCTGCATTCTACACGAACTACAGAATGAACTGGCACCCCACCTAAGTACCATGTTCAATCATAGCCTCACCTCAAGCTTTGTGACTGCTGAATGGTGCACAGCAGTGGTTATCCCACTCCACAAGGGGGGAGCCACCACGGACTCGGGAACTACTGCCCCATTAGCCTGACAAGCCTGGTTTGCAAGGCCATGGAACATATCATCATGGAACTTATAAACAAAGACATTGAAAATCTCCAAACTCTGGAACCCACCCAGTTCGGGTTTGTAAAAGGCAGATCATGTCTCCTAAACCTGATAGACTTCTTTGAAGCAGTCACCAAAGCTGTAGACAAGGGTAAGGTGGTTCACACAGCCTATCTAGATCTTGCCAAGGCTTTCAACACCATCCTCCACTCTGGAATTATAGATAAACTCACTAAACTAGGTATAAATCCCTATGTCACAAGATGGGTTGCCAACTGGCTCACTGACAGAACCCACACTGTGAAAGTAGCAGACTCAAAATCCGACTTCAGACCAGTGACAAGTGGAGTACCACAGGGTTCAGTCTTGGGTCCTCTCCTGTTTGGTATCTACTTCTCTGAAGTACAGGCTAACACAGAAGGTCTTTGACTAACAAAGTTTGCAGATGACTGCAAACTAGGAGCCATAATCGAAACTCCTAACAATGTGGACATCCTACAAAAGGGCCTCACTGAGACAGATGCCTGGTGTCAAAGCCATGGCCTCAAGCTCAATGCCAAAAAGTGCATTGTCATCCCCTTTGGTAAAAACTCTGTACCCATGAACTACAATATAGGCGGTAGTATACTTAACACCGAAAGTGTGATAAGAGACCTTGGGACACAGGTGGACAGTAGTCTCTCCTTTTATAATCACATTGCCACAGTAGTCAGGAAATCCTTCTACGTGGCACACCTCATCACAGAAGGAGTCTCATTCAGAAAAAAAGAGGTAATTGTTCCCCTCTACTCATCACTCATTAGACCCACAATAGAGTACAATGCCCCTTTTGGCATGTACCTCACAAGACATCTACAACAACTAAAAAGGCCACAGAAATACCTCACAAAGAGGATTACCGGCCTCAAACAGATGCCCTACGTAGACCGTCTAAAAAAACTCCAGCTTTACTCTGTTGCATATCACCTACTCAGAGGTGATCTCTGCCTAACATACAAAGCTATGTCAAACCCAGAGGTGTTGGACATGCTCCACTTAAAGAAATCCCAATCCCTCCAAGCTACACGCTGAAGGGACCTAAACCTTGTCACCACAATAAACAGAACATGCCGGAGGGATAGATTCCTGTCCCAGAGACTTCCCATACTCTGGAATAAACTACCTATCTATATCAAACAAAGCTCCTCATTAGCACTCTTCAAGAAAAATCTTGATGATTGGATAGGAAATAGGAAATTCACCCCGGGGATCACCTCTGTGGCTCTGCTTGACAGTGGCACAGGAAAATAATTTTCTTGGGTGGCAAAAGCCATGGTACCTTTTTGGCTGGGCTTGTATAGGCCCCAGGGCCTATAGCCTAGTACCTACCTATGAACCTATGAACCTATATATATACTCACATACACACACACACACACACACACACACACACACACACACACACACACACACACACACACACACACACACACGCGCACACACACACGCGCACACACACACACGCACACACACACACGCGCGCACGCGCACATGCACACGCGTGCACACACACACACACACACACACACACACATTTATATCAGTTACAACCACTTTGTTGAGTAAATACACCTCACATGACTCAATATAAAGAAATGAATAAAAAACTTGTAGACTGCAAGACATTGTAAACCTCTTCCATTACTCCTGTTTCTGATTTTGTTGCATTGTTCTGTTGAATTCTAATTTGCTACACACACACACATGCACACACACACACACACACACACACACACACACACACACACACACACACACACACATGTGTAAAGGTCATGTTTTGCTTTCAACAAGATGTTTAACATGATTTCACAATAAATGTCAGTGAACTAATTAGACAAACCTGCAATATATTGTAATAAATGAAGGTCACTCAAGTAAAATAATGGAAATTGATAGGGCCAGTATTGGGGAATGTCCTTTTCATTGCTTATGAATGCAACATTACAAAAAAGTCAGGAAGGCCAGTTATGTTTTACTTTTATTTTTGATGGCACAAAAATATGCAATAGACTTAATACACAGTAATGTACAGGAAGGAAGAACAAGGCTGTGGAAAACATGGAGAACTGATATAAAAAGTAACAACTTTAATGCAATTAAAATGCAGAATTCATACCTCTCAACTGTGCAGATTTTCGCAGAATGTCCAGATTTCTGCCTCATATTTTTGGTCCATTTTTCATAAAATTGTGGTTTTTCTGGCACATTAAAGGCAAATCATTAGAGAATGAAGTTAGAAAGTAATAACAGACATTTGAGTTTCAGACTTCATACCCTCCAGAAAATTCATGCTAATGCAAAACCTGTCATTCTATCAACTTTCTAAGTTTGTAAGAGCAATATTTAAAAATTGTCCCTATTTTTGGGCCTTTGTCCTACTTTTATTTATGCCTTTGCCCAGATTTCTTGCTCTACGAGTTTGAGAGGTATGAGAATGATGTGTCTTGGAAGCAGTACCATGGAAAAGGAGTGTACTGGTAGAGGGAAAGTAATGGCACCACTAGAAGTGAAACCAGTCCTGGGATGGTTGTATTACATGATCTTAGACTAACATCACACCATGACATGACATGTTTCCCAGTTAACAAAGAATTGAGCAGGCAAGATGGGCCAAGCATTCCTTGTTGCATTCAGACTCTATCCCTCAAACTAGAGCATCAGCAATGTATTTAATAATGCTTGTAAATTTATCCTAAACAGGATATCATATTAGACACTGTGACTTATTTTTCATGAAGGTCCAGCAGAGAGTAATATTATATCCCAACAATATGAAGAAGATTTACTCTGTACCTTCACATTTTGATTACTATAATGAAACAAGGATTCTCAAGGCCAGATTCCATAAAGGTCCTGGAATCTGGCACATCATGCCAATATCAGTGGCAGTCACAGATAATATAATATGCAAATATACCACAGTGAACTCCAGATATCTCAGCACACAACAGAGTATCTCAGTGGTAACAGTGCACTTTATATTACTTGTAAGTAATGAAAATTGATGTCAAAACATGATATAGGGTAACAAGGTTATGGAAAGAATCTCACAGTCTAAGCAGCTTGACATTTGTAAATAAATATCTATAACAGAATCTCTTAAGTAAGTTTATAGACAACTGTAGAATATCCCTGTAATTTTGTTATTATTAAAATATGCCATCTACTACATATGGATTCCCACAGAATCTTTAAATTGTCTAATAAAAAATTAATCAAGGTGAAGGGCCATCATAACTACATCACCACAGCTAACATTCACTAACAAAGGGTATGGGACTTGTGTAGGGAACACAGGTAACTCACACACCCAAGGGAATTTGGAGATAATAAAGCAGACATGGGGTATGGGTGAAGAAGATAGACACATAAGAGGTATGTTGAAAATGGAAAATCTGAGTGAAAGTCAGAGGGGCATGCACAATTTATTTTTTGTTGGGAATAGGCCCCATTTTCTTTTAAGAATAGAAAGAAAAGTAAAGATAGGGAAACAGGAAGAGAAGGCCATCAGAGCAGATATACCCACAGAACAAATATCACAACACAGGTTGGAAAAAAAACAGTAAGGGCATTTAAGTTACACAGACAGCAATGAAAAGTTGTCAAACAGGGTAGGGAAGCATACTAGCCATGGTGAAATGCAGAAAAATATATATAAATAGGCACTATCATGTTATGACATGTTGTAAACTGTGTAGCAGTCATACTAGGATGTGTATGCCCAAAGGTAGGTGCGTGCTGTAGGGTAATAAATAAGGATCACAGTACACATTGGCTAAATAAAGACATATTGAAGACGTATGTCAGCAGTGCAAGTTAAGCAACATCAC
Organism: Protopterus annectens; assembly: GCF_019279795.1. Lineage (NCBI taxonomy): Eukaryota > Metazoa > Chordata > Ceratodontiformes > Protopteridae > Protopterus > Protopterus annectens. Next base: position 1,763,839,728 of record NC_056739.1, read on the forward strand.
AGATGAGTAAACACAGATCTAGGAAGGGTAGATGCTTCCAGCAGAGGACAGAACCAAACCACTGACCATGCATGTAAAAGGCAGACAACCAAGCACAGTGCCAAACAGCAGCACTGCAGCAAAATCACCAAATGGCTTCTAAATGCACAAGTGGGTGTACAGAATCCAAAGAAACGTATACTGGAATGCATATATGTGACACACATATGCCATGTCAAAGGCAATACACAGGTGTAGCATATATGTATGACTGTTAGTGGCTTCAATGGAAAGTACATAAAAGCAATGTCAATATACATAAACACACCAATGACATATGAAAATATTTGCACAAATCTAACACTATAGCTTAAAAGATAACAATTAGTGCACTTGAATTTCAACAATGTACAATGGTTAACACACAAGTATAATGAGAACAAGGATGTAAAGAAAGCAGTAGCCAGCAATTTGTGTGTGCAGATGCTCTGCATCTGTAAAAATAGCAACACATTTGGCACATTGTTGACCATGTCAACAATGTAATGCATGACAATGGACAATAACTGCAAAAAAAGGCAAATGTATGTATATTACGTAATTATGAGGGTGGAAGGAAGGTGGACAACATGGGCCCACATCAAGGAAGACAATGATAAAGCAGGACAACAAAGTAAGGTTACACATTTCAAATGCATGGGTACACCACACAGGGTGCTGTTGAAACTAACACAAAATATATTTAAGCAAATGGCAAACATATGTCACATGTGCAGACTGCATTGCTGATGTCTACCAAAATGGGCATGTATAAATCACATATACACAGTAATGTGCAATCATGTAACATCAGCAGGTACAGGTAAGCAAGCTAAGAATTTCAATCACATACACATATACTATCATGCCAATGTGCAATAAACAACTGCAGGTGCATGCCCTTTACCCTGCTCACGACTGTGCAGAGCACACCCCTGTGAGCATCATTACAGTACATTGATGATAAGTCAATGAATGCTCACATGTCAAATGTACATGGTGTTTCACTATGGATCAGAATATGTGCATAGACATGCACAATCATCAGGTAATGTGTAAAAATATTGCCAGAAGATGTGAAGTTATATGAGAAGGAATGGATATGGAAATGGAGGATACAGTAAACAAGAAATACTGTACTGTTACTGAATAAATTATCCTTATCACGGTGTGTACATGAATGTGAAATTGGCATTCAATGCAGCCAGAAAAGGAAGACTGCCCACATGTATGACATACCTTCATATGACCCCACATGGCATCAGCATTGCCTGCACATGGCATACAGCATGACATCATGCCAGAGGAACAAACACATGGGCAATGACATGTAATTATGTTGCACATACATGATATGGCAATACACAAATCTTAACCATACCACTGTGGTAGTGCTGGATGATGGGTAACATGTTTTCTGTCAGTTTACCTCAGTAAAACACATTTACAGGGTAATTGCTGCAAAAGTAGATGCAGGTTAACTGTCACAATGCATTGGACAGCTGAATATGGAAGGAAAGTATAATGTGTTAATGTGTGTCATATACACATTGAAATATAAATAAATGTCACATTATGATATCTACATTGTATGTTTGTACATGTAACACATAGGTATGACAGCTACATGGTATGCATGGACAAGAGTACATATACAGTGTAAGCAATTATATGGCAAACAGCATGTGGGCAGTTACACATTTGAAGCACACAGACAATACATACGGACCTGAGGGACAACCCTGATATGGATGAACATTGAGAATGACCTTTCAGTCTATCACCTTGAATGAATTGTGGATAGCCTGTGCCATGTCCTGGAAATATTCCCCATCATGTCTCTAATCTGTGTTTGAAACACATCAGTCACAACTACCCAGTTCTGCTCTCAATAATCATCTCCCTGTTGTTCTTGACATCATCTCATCCAGGGTACAGCAGGAATGATGGGTGCACCAGGGATGATGGCTCATACAGGTGAGTGTCCATCTTCTTTGTCGTCATCCTCAGCACCATCTTGGCCATCATCATCTGAGGACTCCAGCATGTGCTTCTCGTCTAGGTCTGATTGGTGATTATCCACAGGTCCTATGCTCTGTCAATATGAATAGCAAAACAAAACAGAAATTACATATACATACCTGATACAACCAGTTTGCATAATATACCCACTGTGATACAATGATCAGGCAGGAAACAGTCCTCATGAAATGTTAAAATATGTTATTACCATAGTCTGCTGTACTGCCATTTGCGATGTATGTTAATAATGAAAATCAAATGACTGTCAGGCCACACAGTCTGATGAAAATCATAGCTGGCATTAAACTGAAACTGATGGACATGTCTGCAGTCTAAGATATATTAATTAACATCCCTTCCACATGTGAGTTCTGCATATAACACTATGAGAATGAAGGTGCATTAGGTTGCCCCAAAGATCTCATTTAAAACACAGTTTAATTGATTATAAATGTGCTACTTGCTACTGTTTGCACCATTTTAACTTGAGGAGTCATTTGCTAGCAGTAATTCAGTTAATTATAATTGTGCTACTTGCTAATGATCTTTAAAGAGCATATGTAAGCAGTTCAGTCAAGACAGTGCAGTGGCGTGTATAACACAGCTTACCAATGGAAATCATGACATAACCTGAACATATGTTTATTGGCCAGCATTAAGTATGGCAAGCATATGCTGAACAGGCACATGTAACATAGCCAGACATTAAATAAATAAAACACACACACACACACACACACACACACACACACACATATATATATATATATATATATATATATATATATACATACACACACACACACACACACACATATATATATATATATATATATATATATATATATATATATATATATATATATATATATATACATACACACACACACACACACACACACACACACACACACACACACACACACACACACACACACACACATATATATATATATATATATATATATAATACTCTGTATAATTGAATTGCCTGAGGTGTTTTTTTTGTTTCCAGGTCTCTGCTTGGAAGATCCTATAACTGATTGTTACTACTATGTTACTAAAATTTAATAAATTGTTTTATAGTCCTGAGGAGCTTTTCTCCCCGGGTCTCTGCTGAAAATGAGCCAAAAGCTCAGCCAGACTAACCCGGTTAACAAATATAAAATACAATAAAAAAATAAATAAATTTGAATGGAATCATGTCAAACACTGCCTCATATAACATTACCATAAAGGAAATTTGACAAAAAAAAAGCTTGTAAATGACAAGATAACATTATTATTGGGACCTGCACTATTTAATAATGCTGTCTGCCTCAGTAAACTGCCCAGCTAAGTGTCCGGCAGGAATTCGTTATTTCCATTCTTTTCCCCTTGCATGTCTTCCCTGAGCAGTTATGTATGTGCATGAATGTAAACTGTAATCTCTGCATATAATGAGTCATATGAGTAGCCACCAACTAATGTTAAAATGAAGACAGAGTGAGATGTCAATATTGTGGAAAATATGAAAGCCATATGGTAAATATCTGAGCCAGAGAGCATGGTCATTAGCTGACTCTAGACCAATATTAGGAATGCATCATTAACAAATAGTGATAATTTTTTAAGTCATAAACACAGTCACAGACTGTGACATGTGAGAATCTAGTATATGTTGTACAAACAGTGCTGTCTATATACAACTGTTTGCATGACTTACCTACATTTATTAGCAATCCACAGCCTGCGAAATGCAAACATCCTGATGATGCTTGCTGATTATGAAATGGTACAAATAAATGCCTATGTACACAGTTATCCACAAACACATGATACACGCATGTTGTAACAAAAACACCCAAGATTTCAAAGGCAGATGCAATACCAATGCTGAACTAAAGGGCATGCGACACAGTCTGCCAAAAACAGTAAACAATGACACAGCAGACACCCATCAGTATGTGAATAAGCAGGCTATGCACAAAAGGTTGGTCATGGTGAACCACATCCACACAAACAAGTGTACCAACACATGCATTGCAAGCAGCAATCAAAACACTAGAGACTTAGATTTAAAATATTTACCTTGCAATATGTGTGATAGTTACACAAACCTGTCATTTAGGTTGTAGCCTACATTTCAAAAACTATCTTAAGAAAATGTGGTTTATTGTTAAATGATATTTAAATATATTTGTATTTCAGTCAGACTTATAAGCATAGTTATAGTGTGATTATTGCACTTACCTTACTGATGCATGATGGGTATTCCAGCATTCTAAGCAATATACATGGTAATGTAAAAATATGGGCCTATAACAAGGATCAGATACATTTTATTTAACAAAGCAAAAAACTTAAGCAACATACCTCTCTCCTATGCTGCTCCTCAATCCTGTGCATCCACTCAATGCACAGGGAACAATTTTGGGTCCTGTCCTCATCACCAGCAAAAAGAAAAGAGAACTATGAATGATGTAGTCTTCAAATAACAGGGATATTCACTGCCCAGATTAGATTCTAAAATCTTTAAACAGAAATTGGAGAGCCTGAGATACAAACCTGCAAATCTAAGCTATAGCCACACATTAATCCTGACACCTACGTGCTTAGCTAACTAATTTCACCTGAGAGTGCTTGTTGTGAATGCAGTGAAAAGACTTGGGGTATAATTTCCAAAAAGGACAACATGCAGGAATTTCAGTAAATCCTTTGCAAGAATGAATTTATGTCAGCACAGTGATGTAACAGCAAGTGAACACCTTCATCCCTCAGACAGTGAGACAATATCATGTATCACATAGCTTTTCTTAAAAGAGACTTAAAAGATGCTGTACATCAGGGACACAGTAAGGTATGTGGAAGGACTACATTTAAAGATATTCCTTGGCAAAGTATACATCACAAATCAAATGCATACATCATTGTATCTCCCTGTTCGGTATTTCAACTGTAAGTCTGACCATCTGACAAAAGATAAGGATGAGGTGGTTATTGAAGTGAATTTAATAATGAATGACAAAACCCCACAATAGCACTTTTGCAAATAATAACATATTCCACAAAACTTTTTGTCAGAAATATAACAGCCTGCCCTGTTCCAAGCTTCACACATAACCCTGTCCTTAAACAGTTGCTGTTAACAGAATATTATAGATTATAAAGATATTCATAGCAATTTGACAAATAACCACGTTAATTATAAGCATGCCCAAAATTACCATTAATATCAATAAGAATTTATGTAGAGAAGAATATTCAACAATGTATGAAATACACAAAGATAACAATATAATGATATGTTTCCCATATGTGGAGTTGAATCCACAGCATGCCAAAATACAAGCATGCTGGCATATTTCTTTACAGGCTGAGTTCCCAACCAGCACAGACAGTTACTTCATGTGTGTGTCCATATTCCTGCAGATAATGGATGAATACAGAAACATCAGACACATAACCGTTATTGGCCATTATAATCTAAAGAAATAACTGTTAACAAAACATTGAAGAAAAGATAAGTGTAAGCAGCTAGACAGGCATTCCTCTTGGCTTAAACAATTGGAACTGTAATAAGAATGCTCACTTTATTAAGAGGAAAGAAGTAAATAAGTTATTTATGAGTTACTATTCACATATATGCAGGTAGACTAGGCAATACTGTCAAGTATTATGGATAATTATGAAATGTATAGTATCCAGTGGCCTTGGAGCTATAGGCATCAGTAATACAGGACTATAGTGGATGTGTGAAACAATGCCATTATATGCTGGGAGACAGATATACATCTACAATGTTCAGTATTATGTACATTACAAACATTAGTAAATAAATTAAGGTCATGGGGAATGGGAGTAGAACTCATAATTATATGGAGAGCAGTCACCATGTCTTCTTAACTATCAAGATGAGCTAATTGTCGGAACATTTTAAAATTCTGTAGGAATGCTAAGGTATGGGTAGTATTATGATACTTGCTGTAGGCATGAAATGGCTGTTTCTGCACCTTCGTGGCCCTCCAACGAAGCCCCTCTGTGTTCCTCTGATGCAGGTGATTATAGTGTTAGCAAACCTGCACTCCAGTCAGGTAGATCCCCGTATGTCATTAATGGTCCCTTGCAGTCCAGTTACAAATTTTGATCATCTCAAAGTACTGTGACCTGGGTCTCATCTAATGATCCACTCCAGCATAGATGGTCAACATCTGAGTAGTCTCCTCCCCATTCCAAGTGCACGCCAGGACACAGCGAAGCCTCCTGGAAGTAGAAGTCTTGATAATGTTGATGCACAAATGGAAAATGCAGTCAGATCTAAAGTAACTCACTGAGGTTCCACTCAGTTCACAGACAACACTGGTCTAATCTATAAATGTATCAAAATCAATATTTAAAAGTGGCGCCAATGTCATGTTATTGGATCACTGGCAGATAATGGGCACATGCTACACATGGTACTGTTTATCAGTACCTACTGAGTACTTGCAAAGAGCACCTTCCAGTTAAGCTGAGCTATTGATTAATGTGCTGAATTTTGAGAACTTATGTGGACGGGCTTAAAAGGGATTCCAAAACCTGGCATTTTAATGATCCTCATTAATTATGTATGATGCAAATAGTACTTAAAAGATGGATGCACATTAGCTGACAAGGTAAATTGGCACCTGCTAGCATTTCTGTTTTGGGGAATATTAGCTCATTATACACCTTTGTTAACATTACTCATTCTCAAATGTATCTGTTTAAATTTATACTTTTATGGAAAATGTGTGCATCTTGACAAATGTTTGTAACTTACTAGAGTGGTGTTTGATTTACCTATATGCATACAGGTATTGACATCTGTATCAAAGACATGCATTAATTTTCCATATGCAGTTTTATAGTCAGATTTACATAGCAGAATTGAACAGTACATAAAGATGGACTTATGGATTACCTGTATATCTTGCAGGTGACTCCATACACTCTGTGGTGTTGTACATACAGAAATCGATGGATTCCAACATTATCTGTATGTAGTTTACATTACTTCTTCAAAAAGGATCTGTACTATCTGTATCCTGCTTATAGATACTGAGGTTTTCCAACACTTTCCATAAGGTGTTCAATTGATAATTTACAAATACTCTGTGCTGAAGTGGATGACATTCATTGCTCAGTAATGATTTGAGTTGATCTGAGTTGTTTCTGAATACTTGTCATTTTAGGCTGCAATTGCATTACAGCTACAGCAACATAAATTTCTGTTGTATACATATGTTTGTGTAGCATTTTAATGTGAAATGCATGCATAATGCAGCTCCTGTGACATGATGCAGCTGTGTTTAGATCTCTGTTCAATGGATATGTGCTGTAAGGGGCTGAAGTCCCACAGACTGCCTCTATAGATATTACAAGAAATGTGGCTTTTACAACTGCTTTGTATGCAGGCATTGCTGTAAGTTTTTACACATCACATTACTATATCTCACAGTAAGTGTTTCATAGACTTTTGCCTTGCACAGGAATGCATAGTGTTTACAGTGCCATAAGCTGTCCACATAATCGTCTCCATAAGTGGGCCCCCCATGAATATGAACATGTACATTTCACTGTCTTTTAGATGGGAAACAGAACTAGGAGCAAGAACTTCTCTCCAAAGAAAAATGAGATTATAATGGATGCTCTGCGGCAACATGGACAGACACTGCTTGGATGGGCAGGGAATACAGTATGGAGGAATGAAGTGTGGGCCAACATCACCAATGCGAGTAATGCATTTGGAGGTCACAATAGATGCCATGAGGCCTGTTGCCGATGCTGCTCTGACATGATCATCCACGCAAGCAACAGGTCTTGATGGTATGAGAGATCAAGAGATGCCACCTGTGGTGGCCCATCATTGACCCCCCCCCCCGATGAGTTCAAAATATATCTTGCATCCCTGCATACAGCGAGAGGGGAGTGATTCATACTTGGAGGTGGGTAGAAGTAAGAGTTCCAGGTCAAACATTTGCATGTTACTTTGAATGACATGGATGACTATGGAAATAAATCATTTCATATTGCTGTTGGATGCAAATTCGTGTACTGTTCTTTTTGATTTTCAGCAGCGAAACTGACTCATACACAAAAATCCACAGGGTGATGATGATCAGAACACTGCAACCAACAAGTGTAATGCTATCTGCATTAATATTCACAGGTTCATCTACTTCTGCACAACTCCAGGGAAGGTAGTTGAGTGTCTCTATACAGTAAAACCACGTAAAAAACACCTGGGGTAAATAGTCTACCAAAAATTCAAATACAATGCAACACAGTCCAAAGCAAGGTATGACCAACACACAATCCAGTCTGGCAGAAACAGTCTTAGTATTGTAACATGATAGACTTGCACATTCAGTTCAACAAACTTTAATATAAAGATAAGCGCTTTTGCAGAAATGCTTCATCAGACCAATAACCAGTAAAAGTGTAATTTTTTTAAATAAATTCACTTATCCAGTCATATACAAGTTAAAAACAAATGTCCAATCAGTCCAATGCAGGAAGGTCACACTCTAATAAAAAGCAGTAATAAAAATAACAATAAAAAAAACATGTACCAAAATAAATACATCAGTATAAATGACATAATATTAAAATAATATAAAAACAACCCAACAACAACAGTGTATTCCCCTCATCTTCAGGAAGGGCTTCAATGAAAATCTGTTGTTCAAACCCTTCTGTTGATCAGCATGCATTCTAATTATCTACTTAGCTTTCATCGACTCACTGTAGGTTCTGATGTCACCTTTCCTATCTGTTGGCCTGACAATATCAACCACCATAAATCTGAATGCATGCTCATTGCCCTCATCCCTGACATGTTAGACTAAAGCATTAGTAGGACAATTCATTCTTATATTAGAAATGTGTTCCTTTATCCACTGTCTTAGGGTTCTGTTAGTTTTCCTTAAATAAAATGCCTGATACAGCTCACAGACAGCCAGTTTTAATGGATCCACTGTACCCACTCTCCTTAAACTTAACTTTCAAATTATGAAGCTCAATATTAAAATCACCATTGTTGACGTATAATCTAGAAGTACTCATTCCTTGACCTTTAACATTACTTGTGCTGCAATCAGCTGCAGCATTAAAATGACAGAGTGTCCTGTGTCTGGATGTAAAAGATGGGAAACACGTTTGACATATACACAATTATTACACAAGGTACAAGGTTTGGTGCCAATGAATGGGGGGTTCGTAGTGTCTGCTATAGGTTTCGGATAACATAACATCCTTCTACTTGTCTTCTTGTTTCTAAAGCGAAAGATAGGAGAATTCTGTACTATATCCTTAATCATTGGTTTAGTAGTAAGAAGGGGCTGATGTCTCTCAATAATCCTTGTAATATCATTACAGTTACTAGTAAAGTGTAAAGTCATACCTATTGGATAGTTCCCATCACCTTTCTTCTCCCTCATATCATTATACACATTACCAGAAAAATAAGGATTTGCTGTAGATTCCCTCAAGGCTATAACTTCTATCAAAGGGACATCATTGTCCTTTACATTTCAAATTATTAAAATCACCATCACTGACATATAATCTAGACGTATGCATTCCTTGACCTTTAACTATATTGTGAATAATATGATGATGGTGCATACTTCTCCTTTGAAGATAAGTATTCCTGGCACACGGTCTTCTATAAATCCACATTTTAATGAATCCATCCTCAGCCCTGCAAATATCTATGTCCAAAAATGTGATCCTAACTTCTGAATAAGGATGACATTGTGTTATTAACAAAATCAAAACATTTGTGTAAATCCACTGTGCTGCCTCTCCAAATAAAGAAGAGGTCATCCACGAACCTACGGTAGAACATCAAGTTGTCTTTAAATTGAGCATTACTGATAAACTATTGCTCCCATAGAGCTATCACAATGTTCGCATAGATATTAGCACTGGATGTGCCCATAGCTATGCCATAAAAAACATTGTTTTCCAACACAACCTCCATGAATAAACCAAGCAAATCCACAAATCTCACATCATATTCACAAAAATGTAAAATGTATTTTCTCATGCATTCTAAACCATACTGGTTCAGAATTACACTGAATAATGATTGGACATCCATCATAACAAATAAAAATAAAAGATCACTGGACTGTTGCTGAGTAAAATGAAATAAAAACCTGCAAAAATTGTTTAGAATCTTAAGGATATATACATTTTTATTTATAACAGGTCAGACATTTTTCTACAAAAACAGAAAAAGTTTCTGTGGACCAATGGCGACTGCAACTGTTAGTGTTAGTCTAACCACTGCCTGTTATTGCCTCAGCCTCATCATGACACTGCTGTTTACTGTTATACTGATATTCCCCTAACATTGTACACTGCAGGTACATCCATTGGGGACCCAAGTTGTACAGGTCCAAGTAAAAACAGGTTCATAGATTATAGCAATGTGTAGCAGAACTGTGACACATGACATTAATGTTAATGTTTTTCTACATGGGGACATCTGGCCAACAGGTGCATTGTCCATCTTATGAGTATCCATAGCCCCTGTTACTGTGTTGTATACGATACAGCATCCTGTCAATATTCCATTGCCTACAGACATGACTGTGTTGTCATTCTCTTTACTTTACCAATGCAGGTTTGCAGTACAACACACAAACTCACAACAGTGAGGATCTGTCAGTGGTATGCTATTATCTATCGTTCATACATGTCATTGCTGTTATTCTTGTTGTTGTCCTCCATTAATACTATCTCCTTCTACCCATTAATAGGACCAACTGTACCATCATCAAGTGCACAAACAAGTGGTATGTCTATGTATTACCTATGCTTTAATGCTGTTGGAATGGTCCATGCTGACAATGATGTGATTAATAATCCTGGCTTTGTTGCCCTACACCATCTGAAGTTTATCCATCTTGCACTGTGCTGCCTTTCCATGAGGACTTGTCAGGTGTGTGGTATGTTTGTATTCATTACATACGTCATGTATTTTCGATATGTAACATAATTGACAGCTCCCTGTTATGCAGGATCCTTGACTCATACTTAGACAAGACCTAATGGTAAGTCAGTATTATCTTTAACACTGCACTGAGATATATGTGTCATATGTCTTTAATGATATATAGCATATGATGTAAGCACGTTGTCATGATCTGTGTCATTGTTCTCTTCTTTTAGCACATCAACTGCCTGTATCCTCCATTAGCCTGTCCACTGATCCTGATGTGGGATCTGATGTCTCTCAGTATGGTAGCATGACCCCTGGCACACCGGACAGTGACATGGTTATGCAATCCAGCTAAGAAAGTGACAGTCTTGTGGATGCGGCTGTAGCCTCAGATGTGGAGGGAAACTTGACCAGCCATTCTGCCAATGAGGGGGGCATCGGATAGTGGACAGGATTAGGCCTGTGAAGAACAGACCCATGTTGAGACTGCTGCTGCTGACGTTGACAGTTTCCCACAGCACATTGATAGTGCCCATCTCAGTAGATGTAGAAGTGCAGTTGGTGTACTTTGGCATGTGATAGAGGGTGTCTGCCTACTTCAACAGGCAAATGAATGTTCCCAGCAATGTTATAGATCTGACATTTGTGCACTTGCCTGTGCCACAGATTGTGTTGCACACAAGCTGGGTGTGCTGCATGAAGGACAGCAGTACAATCACAGTGAGGTAATAGTGTCATTGGCTACACAGAATGAAAGTATGTCATCTGTGGCATGTTCCAAAGAATCCCTGGCCTCTACAATACTACAGCAATGCCATAGTATAAGCAGGGTTCTGTATGCTCTGACTGTGCTTAGCCGATTGCCACATGGGAGAGGCAGATCCCCTGTCAACAAAACCAACTTTGCCCATTGGGCATTAATGTCTATGCTCCAACATATGCACACTTCTGCTATTGACGCATCTGCTATGGGGCCAGCAGTCATGACCAGACCATCAAGTTACAGTCATGCTGCTTCACCTCCATATACTGGCATCACCTCATCAGTCTCCTCTGTGGAGCACCTGGGCCAAGTGTTTCCATACATGGTAGGGCAGAATAGACCACAGTGTGAATCATCAAGTTGGGTGCCCTAGATTGTGTTAGAGTAACACAGACAGTTGATCCACTCTGTCAGGTAGTGCCATTCTCACCCTGTGGTGATGATGATTACTGTGCAGAGCACTGACAATGTCATCTATCTGTATTTATTGACCAGTGTGATGCCATCAGAGTCCAACAGATTTACTAAACATAGCTGCCTCCATTTATTACATTACTTTATCCATACTTTACAATGATATATTTGGCTTGTGATGTTAATGACAGTTCTGCATTATGTCCTGAGTTGTTTATCTGTTTGCAGCTTTTTATTGTGGACAGATAAGAATGTGCTGCACTGATTTGTGTCCCTTATTGTGTGCTATACCCAGATATACCAATATGAGTCTGTATCTCTAGGCAGTATCTATTAATTATTTGTTGCTCTGACAACTGGTTTAGTTTGCAGCCTTGTACTCACTTTAGCTGGTTGTCATCTAGCGTGCACAGCCACATCTTCATCCATTGCTTATATTAGTACAGCCTATTGAAGTTCATTTACTGCAGGTTGCATTTTTCTTTTCTTTGTTTTGCAGTATTATTACAGAATAGGACTGAATCTGCAGTATTAGCTTCCATTCCTTGTGATTTCGACAAGGATTTCAGAAACAGAGCTGGCATTGCAGTTTGTCACATTTAAGTTGTGTTGGGCATGCATGATGTGTTTGGAATCTGACTGGTGTGTGTGGAATCCATAATTATCCGATAATGAATTGCTAAGTATTCAAACTGCTTTCAGTGTGTTTTCTGAAATCACATCCACATTGGTGCACTGAAATCTTCATTCAGTGTACTGTACAGTCCACAAATAGCTTTTGGAATCCATCCCACAGTTATCTCAAAATAAAGGCATCATTTTGCAATGGCTAGTTTTTCTAGGCTAACAGACTGACATGAGCAAATTAGTAAATGAATGGATACAAGCATATAACATCTCATCCATACTTTATGGAACTTCACAGTTTTACCACACATGATCCAGTCTCAGTTTTATTATAAATGATCTGCATATCTCTCAACATCTTATTGCAAAAAATCTGGACAAAACCTTAAATAATGGGAGAGGGATGGCAAAGGCACTAAAACAGGGACAGATTTTAAATATTCCTCTTATAAACTTAGAAAGTTGCTGGAATAACAGGATTTGTGTTAGCATGCATTAATATTCCTCTTATAAACTTAGAAAGTTGCTGGAATAACAGGATTTGTGTTAGCATGCATTTTCTGAATAACATGAAGTCTGAAACTCAAATGTTCATCAATATTTGGTGACTTCAATCTTCAGTGATTGGATAGAAAACAACACATTTAATGAGGAACTGACCAAAAATATAAGGTAAAAATTCAGACATTCTATAAAATCCGGACAACTGAGAGGTATGATGATCTGAGAATGCTACTATTTAATATTTGCTGATATTTTTGCATATTATTTTGTGGACCTTTTAGACTCTTTACTTGAACGTTCACAAAATAACTTACTACTATAAAATAAATGTTAACATTTAATAACAATTTTGGATTACTTTAAAGAATGCTAAGTTGACTGTTGTGTAAATATGAGAAACTATATATAAGTACTAGTAAAAAGCACAAGGTAAATCTAGATCTAAAGACCTTTTATGCATATTGTTTTAAATTTTTTAATTAATAAAAGACTCAGAATAGGAATACAGCCATTCTGTATTATTTTATCTTTTGTATTAAGGAGGTATTTTTCCTTTAACTAGATTTACTTTAATTCCTGAGCAATGCAAAAAACAAATGTAATAAACAAGCAGGGTGGTTGGGCGGCATACATAAATGAGACAGTTGTTTTTTATTTGAAACAACAGAACATGGTTTACAAGACAGTCTCTAGAGGAATGTTGGCATCAATAACAATAATGCTTTAATGACCCCATCATCCAGAGCTAAAGGATTCCCACCCTTTCAAAAGCAGGCAGACCCCCTGCCTTCCCATTTTCCCACACTGAGGAATTTTTACAATCTTCCAGGCACACTCCAGGGTTGTGCCCCGGTCTAAATTGGAACAAGTGTCCACTCTTAGTTCTGGTATTCCCAGAGCAACATGGGGCCTCCTTTATAATGGCAATTTAGAGAGGGAGGGGCATGAACAATTGGATGAGGCCTGCTGTCCAGATTGTCCTGTTCTCACAATGAAGTGCCTGACCAGTCAATTGTAGCTATGTGGTTTACCCTATTCCTTCAGTGAGTCATTCATAGATGGGGTCATCCCCGGTGCCTGACCCCTTAAATATGTTGCAAGAAGCAACCACAGCAATTTAAAACCAGTAAGCAGCCATCCACATGTAGTGTTTCACAGTTAATTAAGCAATCACAAAGACTAACATTATTTTAAAGACTTCACTCCTGAAGATGAAACAAAGCTTTAGACAAGAGCTCTGAAAGGGGATATAACACAACAACAAATCAGTACTCTCAAACATAAATTCACTGAAATATAATCAGCCTTCCACATTTCATCATACCTATTTAAATCACACTTAATTTTGCATAATTAATCCATTTCAATTTGGAGGTATGATCTTTCTGCAGACAGCAAACAACTGTTTTATGATTATAATAAAATTAAGTGGTAGGTACTAAATTGTGATATAAATCTCATGTTTGTAAATTTGCTGTATTAAGTTTTCATGAATCATACTGTGAGAAAATGTATTTGTCTTTCCATCTCAGATGGTTATGCACATGCCTTTGCCACATTCTAGAAAGAATGTACCCCTAACAGGGACAACGAGTTTTGATTTTCTTACATTCATGTTCTGATTGATATTCTTAGTCCTGTTTTCTTACTGAATATTTGTATTCAGGACAAGGTTATGTGTATGATAAATTTATACATATACTACATATACGATACATATATATATATATATATATATATATATATATATATATATATATATATATATATATATATATACCTATGAACACACACACACACACACACACACACACACACACACACACACACACACACACACACAAAAAACACCCACCAGACCACATGCATCCGTGCAGACACATATACACGTGCACACATACACACACAACACACACCCAGACACACATATATACACACAAACACACATGTACATGCTTGCACATCCTCACAAACACATGCATGCTTACACACACACATACACACACACACACACACACACACACACACACACACACACACACACACACACACACACACACACACACACACACACACATGAGACACCTATACACACTAAACAATGTGAGGCAGAAAGCCTATGGTTTTGAATATGACCATAACTACTAACCTTTTTTGTGCGATTGAAAAAGATAAATTTGCCCTCTCCACATTTTCTGCACGTCTAACCTATACAGTTATAACTATAGCAACACTCTCATAGTGAAATTAATTCCATGTCTCTTCATTCTTTTGGCACAGTATCATTTGTTAGCTGGTTTGTTTCTTTTCACTGCTGTTTATATTTGATTTAAGTTTATGTCATACAACCACTGCAGGTAGTTCTTCTTGTATTTAGTCTGCATTTCTACAAGAGCAGCTTAGATAAAATTTGAGATGTGATACCTTGTTATCCTGTGCAGTAAGTGTATTTATGACACAGTTACTTACAGTTAATTACAGTTAATAACTTACAGTTATTTACTTATTTAGATAATGATTTCCATTCAGATTTTATTCATTTATGTTTGCTGGTAAGAATGTTTCCTCATCTGTTTAAAAGGTGAATGTGCATTCATCCCTATCCAATCCCTACTATATACATAATGCCATCTTCTCCCATTACTGGCTCCTCTATCGCAGCTCTTAGTATTCTGCAATTTCTACTCTCTCCACTGCTAAAATTTCCCACCACACTTGATATACTATGTCCGTTCTTCTGCCCAGACCATATTTACGTCACCTATAACGCCTGGATTTTTCATTGTATACTCCTGATCCTACTGTTTTTTAACCTTCTTGTTAACATGTGTATATTTATTTACATCTGTATTATGTCAGTATACTGTATATTTTAATTATACCTTTAATCTTACTTTTCTGTTGTTACTATGTATGAATGTATGTAACCTGGAATGAGTCTGAAAAGGGTGTTCAGTGCTCTACTCCAGTAAACAAAATTAAACCAATTGATCAGTCAATCAATAGACAGGAATCAAAGGTTAATCATGTACCATGAGGCAGGAAGTAACAAATGATTTATGATTTAACCCCACCCCCAAGTACACTAAATAAAGTCAATTATTAATTATGTTTGGGTTACAGACTGAAGAACACTTAGTTTCAGAGTCCATAAAGTTCAAGGAATTCAGTGCAATCTGCCATGTTCTACACAAGAATTGTAGATAACCAAGTAATATGTAAATATGTCCAAGTCTATGGAGAATATCTTAGTGCAAGGCAGACATAACCAGTGACATCAGAGCAACCACAATCAGTCATGTCAAATATGCATATGAGGAACAGTTCATGAAGTGATATGTGTGTGCATCACAAATGCACATCTACACAATTTATACAAGCCCAACTGAAACTGAATCAATATGTGGAAAGTTGTTGTTGTTGTGTCTTTCGGCTTTTCCCTGTTAGGGGGTCGCCACAGTGGAACGGTCCGCTAATGATTGGTAGTTGATTTTTTCATGCTGAGTTACCAGCCCTGACGCACAACCTTCAACGAAGGTACGCCCATTCACACATGCCTCCACGCTGAAGACGCTCTAGCTGAGAATCGAACCGGACAGCGTCTTACTGTGAGGCTACAATGCTACCGCAGCACCACTACCACGGGTTTGGAAAGTAATAAAGACAAATGTGTATCCGCCATTGTCTGAAAAATGACAAATATGTATAAACACTTATGCATATCATTGAAATGCATAGACAGAAATAAATACACCACTTACAATTTGTAGATTCCAATTAAATTAACAAAATTTCTATTAAAAAAAATAAATAAGGTGAAGGTCAATTATGGCCACTTTGCCATGGCTAAGAGTACCTAACAATGGGTGCGGGACACATGTGAGGAACACGTAATGAATGCACCCAAGACAATGCAGTGATAGAAAAGCAGATGTGGGTTGAGTTCGAAGGAGAGTGGTACACAAGAGGTATGATGGAATAGGAAGGTGAGAGGGAGGGTCAGAAGGGCATGGGCAATACTTTTTGTGTGGGAATAAGACCCATTTTTTTATGGAATAGAAGGGATGGAAAAGACTTGGAAAAAGGAGGTGGGCAAATGAGCAGGAAGAAACATATAACTAATATCACAAGACATGACAGCCCAAGGTCAGAAATACACATAAAGTATAGTTAAGGTACAGCACACGCATGTAGATCATACAACACTGGTGAAGAAAACATGACAACCAGGACAGTGATGCATACCAGACATGGCACAATGCAAAAATACATATGTTCAAAAGCACAAGTTATTGCTGAGATGTTGCAATCTGTGTGACAGTCATACCAGAATAAGTAGGCCCGGTGGTAGTTGTGTGTTAGAGGACGCTAAATGGGGATTGCTTATTTTGCAGTACACAAAGGACATCAAATCCAGTCATCCACTAGGCTGTCAGCAGTGCAAGTGTAAGCCAAGAAACAGCAAGGATAAGAAAATGCAGGCCATGACATTCTGGAGTAGACAAGTGATGGGCAGACTAGAACCTTCATCCTTCTTTCAAAAGGCAAATAACTAAGCACATTGCCAAATTGAAGTACCACAGTCAATGTTTAATATGGCTGCATAATAAATAAGCAAGTATACACACCACAAACACAGAAGAAATGGGATCCATATGTCAAAGGCACATGCCATGCCTATGGAAACACATATGGGTGTTCAGGTATACAACATAGATGTATAATTTGTAATGGCATTACATAAGCCAAACTGAAAGAAGGCCCATCACACATACCCACACCAATGCATGGAATATTACATAAATGGCGATACATATATAATTAATGTAAGATAATGATGAAAGCCTGTGTACAGGCAAGAATCATAGAAATAGCTGAGTACTCCACCAGCATACAAGTACAGTATAAACACTGATGGAATCTAGTCAGGTGCCATCACATTGTGTGCATATTATTGGGTGTGTATGATGCCCATCATGGTGGGACAAGGTCATAATGTCTAATGATGATACATTTCAGGAAGGTAAATATACAATTAACAGATGCCATGTATATGTGAAACAAGTAGGGCAAAGCTATAAGGGGGAAGGGAGATGGACAACATAGGCCTACAGCACTGAGGAAATGCCAGCAAGAGAAAGCAGGCACATAATAAAGTAGGACAACCATAGCTAAGGAGACACAAGTGCATATACATGTCTCCACAATACAAGATGGACTACAAGTCCTTGCAAGGTACATTGAAGCAAATGATCAATGTCTGACATATGTATATAATGCATTTGGAATGGCTATAGACATGTCACTGTACAAATGACACAAACAATGCAGCAATGTGCAATAATTAAACAGCAAATGAGATGGGTGCGCAATAAAAGTAGTTTGGAATATGCCATACCCATATATACTGCCATGAAAACATAATAAAACAGATGGTGCAATCACTGTTACTGATATAAATATCACTGTACATAGGTAAGACTGATCAAAGGACAGTCCTGGTATACAAGTACAGCACAACAAAATGGAATAAATGTACTTAACACGTTATATATAACAAGGGCACTTGTGTGCTGATCATATTATGAACCAGTAAATGAAGAGAACCACACGACCACAAACAAAAAACCAAAAAAACAATATTATGAACCAGTAAATGAAGAGAACCACACGACCACAAACAAAAAAACAAAAAAACAAAAAATTGGTAGGGTGCACACAATGTCCACTCAGTAAACTCACTTAATTAGAAAAAAAAATAGGTAACAGCCCATAAAATACAATGTGCCATTTTAAATGGGAAAATTAAGTGATTTTGTCTTTCATTATCTCGAGGACTTCAACAACACTTATTTTAAAAAGTTAACTGGCCATTTATATACATTAAATTTTAAAAAAATCACATGATCAACATCCAATGAGAATCAAAAAGACAAAAATTACAAGTACGTGAATTTAAAACAAATGCATCAAATAAGTACATTACAGATTAGAATGTTTAAAAATAAATCTGGAGCATTTCTCCCCAGGCCTCTGCTGAAAACAGGCTCTGTGGAACCTAGTCGGACTTTCCCGGTCAACAAATGATAAATAAAAATAAAAAAATAAATAAAAAATGCTGCCATTAAATCAACAAATTTTTCACATTCAATTATAATTTCTCTGACCATAGCTTCTGTACACTACTTAAAGAAATAGCATAATTCATTACATGGTAAGCACTAGAATTCAACTTAAGTTGCCAACTCCCTATACTCAAGCTTTAATTCACAGAGTCCCCCCTGGGATTAACTGGTACTTTTTCCAAAACAAAAATATAAAATGTCTTACAAATCAAGCATAGCAAATGGTTAATCCCTCTCCAAAAAAACTACTATTGTAAACTTCAGCAAACTCATCAAAATAATCCCCAACAGTTCTGGTCTTGCATTAATAAGCTCCTTTCCCCAGGTAACTCCCGAACACCCACCCCACTTGATGCAGATCCAAATACTCCCCATCTAACTGCCAATACCTTCAACTCTTTCTTTACTGACACTATACAATCTCTAGCTACTCAACTTATCTCAGAAAACTCCAGCATTCCCATCGACTTACCCCACACTTTCTTGAAATTCAAACTACAACCCATCTCTACTTCTCTCATCTTTAAACTTATTCTAAAACTTAAACCATGTACTCCAACTGCTGACCAACTTCCTTCCCAATTTCTCCAAAAAGCAGCTAAGGAAATTGCTTACCCTATATCTATCCTTATAAATAGGACAATCCAAGAAGGTACCATCCCAGATATTTGGAAAATCTCCCACATTATCCCCTTACATAAAGGCGGGAACTCCAATGATTACTCTTAACTATCGGCCAATTGCTCTTTTATCACCCCTAGCAAAAATTATGGAAAAATGCATTCACAAACAACTTCTATCCCATCTCTCTCAACACAACCTAATAGCACACTGTCAACATGGCTTTAGACCATCTCATAGTACCACTACTGCCCTTCTATCCTTCACAGATACCATCAATAGAAACCGTAACAAAAACCTTCTCTCATCTGCACTCTTCATTGACCTCTCTAAAGCTTTCGACATGGTTAACCATACCCTCTTAATCAATATTCTGGAATCTCTCTCCTTTGATTCTCTAGCCTTAAAATGGTTCACATCATACCTCAGCAATAGACAACAAGCAGTCCTCTGGGAAAATCAAGTCTCATCCTTTTTACCTGTTACTATTGGGATCCCTCAGGCCTCTATTCTTGGACCACTTCTCTTCTCCTTATTTATTAATGATCTCCATGTAGCAATTCCACAAGCCATTTGTATTCAATATGCAGATGACTCCACACTAATATGCTCATCAACCTCTCCATCTGAACTATATTCTCTTACTCAAGATGTTTTCTACACTGTAGAAACATGGTTTTACAAACGCTGTCTCCTTCTTAATGCTAAAAAAACAAAACTCCTTCTCTTTACACCCACTACTAGGTCTTCCCCCTTAGACTTCTCTATCTTTTCAAATAATGGTACTGTTATTCTCCCTGACACTACCACTAAACTTCTAGGAATAACCATTGATAATAATCTCTCATTTGATTACCATATAAACAATACCATTAAAACAGTAAACCGAAAAATAGGCTCCCTATACAGAATAAAACCCTTCTTAACTTCGGCAGCCAGAGCTAAGATTGCTCATTCCCATCTAATCTCAACCCTCCTATATGCTTCACCTATATTTACCAACCTTAAGAAAACCAACCTTAACAAATTAGTAACCTCCTATAATAACATTGCTAGATTTGCTACTGGCAATCCCTTCAGAACCCATCACTGTTCAAATCTTAAACAACTAAATTGGCTCGAATTCCAAAACCATCTGATTATCCCCCAACTCACAATTGCCCACAAGATATTTTACCAACCCAATAATACCCCTATACTCTCAAAACTCATAGTCCCATATAATAATCTGAACTCCCTACGTTCTTCTAGCAAACTTCTTGCCAGCTTAACAAAGTCTAATAATGCAGCTGGTGACTCTCTATTTACCAACACAACAGGAAAACTCTGGAACCTACTACCCACTGAACTAACTCTAACTACATCCTTGCCACTCTTTAAACAAAAACTTAGAAAACACCTCCAAATGCACTGGCTATTCCCTTGTAGTAACCCTGACTAACCATCCTCTTCACCCCTCTTTCTTCCTCTTCTTTCCATACTTCCAAACTTCTACATGCTGTTGACTTGTAAATAAGACTGACTCTTTCTAAACTCTAATCAACTTAGTGTTTAAATAATTCTATCTCATATGATCTATTGTACATAACTCTTACTATTCTGCTTTTGAGCTGTCTTAAGCTGTATTCTGCTCTCTGTACTGTTTCTCAAGTGTTTTTATCTATTGTACATAACTCTTACTGTATTATATCTGTTCTAGCTCTCTTAAACTTTACTCTGTTTTACTTTAATGTTTCTCTAGTATTTTTATCTCAAGAATGTATTAACTACCTGTTTTTATTTTTGATTTTTAATCCTTTTTTTTCACCATGTAACAATATTTTATACTTTGTATATCTGTGTGGAGCTTTTCTCCCCGGGCCTCTACTGAAAATGGAAATATATCCAGCTAGACTAGCCCGGTCAACAAATGTAAAATAAAAATAAAAAAAATAAATTATATAATGAGTTATTGGTGTTACAATTGCTAACATCACAATAATGTTCATAAATTCTCCTTATCAATATACAGTACGCTCTGTCATAACCACATAATAAAATATCAGAATGCTAAATGAACTACTCCAGAGCTATTACAATCACAGTGTGAATTAAACTTAAACTTAAACACAAAATTAATAGATTTTACTTTATATTGTGCCCCTCAAATATATATTTAGATCGAAGGCATGCACCACATTTTTTTCATACCTTTATTAGGCTTGTTTTGTTGGACTCTTGTATTCCATACCTCTAATTGTTCTTTTAAATTTAATTGTCATTTATAAATAAATCTTGGTTGGTCACTTAAAATACATTTACAAGTGTCATCATATTTAATACATTTCTAATTATTTACTAACACTTGCTTGATTTGGTTGCTCCCTACGCCATACTTGATGGCCATAGTGACTTCATAAATGTCAGACCCATGTCTTTCCTTATCATGTTAATGTCACTTTTCCTGAAAGGACCAGTACCTAGTAATGGAAAAAGTAGCTGATCATTCCTTTTATTGCAAAACCGCACACTTAATTAAATCAAGCATAGCAAATGGTTAACCCCTCTCCAAAAACATATTATGAAGATTGCCTACTTCTAGGAGGAACTGGTTGTCATGACAAACTGCTGAATAAATAAAGACCAACTGAAGAAAAACAAGTAAACAGTAATAATGCCTCACCAAACCAAAAGGCCAGAAGCCACAAAAAAGTTGCAAGATAAAAGAACTTGATAATTTATTTGTAAAAATAATAAAATAAACACATGAGTGCTTTCATTTAACAAATGTAAATTTCATCAGACAAATATATAAAATCAATCTGAATTTTAAATAGTGCACTCTATTTTCTGATTGGATGAAACTACAGACATCATCTCAATAATATATATATATATATATATATATATATATATATATATATATATATATATATATATATATATGTATAAAAAGTCTAAATATTTATAATTGTGCCAAACTGTTATACATAAATCATAAACCTTAAGAATGTGTAAATGAATAAATACACGAATAAATAAATGCATACATGCTGTGCTTAATGCATCTAGAATATACAGAATACACACCTTCTTATAAATGTTGCAAAAAATGTATATATATATATATATATATATATATATATATATATATATATATATATATATATATATAAAGTAGAAAAAGGAGGCACCAGACCACGGCTGCAAATAACATAAAATAACGCGAAAACGCTCACTTGTTATTTATCTTTGGATTAAAAAGTGTTTTATGTTATTTGCAACCATGGTCTGGTGCCTCCTTTTTCTGCTTTTACAAATTGACTGCTGGTTGGAGGCACTGTTTGCCATTACCATTTATGTTTTGTCTTTTGAGATTTTATATATATATATATATATATATATATATATATATATATATATATATATATATATATATATATATATATATATATATATATATATATATGTATATACACATATCCCTACAATAGGAAATTATTTCATACTATTTATTCATGCTAAATATCATGCTGCCTCTTCAATTATTTTGTTTCTTTCTAGGGCTTTGAGTTTTAAAACAGGTGTAATGGAAGTTATTTCATTGATGCCTGGCCACTTGTCTGCTTTCAATAAAACTTGCCATTTTAGTCCTTTCACTTCCAAATGGACACCCCATGGTCTCTTTTCATCAATGTCAACATGGTCAATGGCCATAAATCTAAAACTGTGGTCAGTGTTGGCAGGAATGTGTCTCTCGGCAGTAATTTTTAAAGGTTGACTTTCCAGTGACCCCTACAACCTTCGGTATTGCAAAGATACATAAAGATATATTAAACCAACCCATGGACCCAGTTGTAACAGCCATGGATTCTAAAACACACCCTCTTGCTGTTTGTAGTGAAAGGATTCTAAAAAGATGTTTCAATGGGTACCTCTATATTTTAAAAGATTCTTGGTATTTTTTAAGATACAAATATGAATTTTAAGACAAGAAAATCTTATTAGCCATGGCTGACATTGTAGACCTCTTTTCTTGCATGCCACATGAAATATGGCTTAAATGGTTGAGGGAAGCTTGTTATGGTATTGCTTTCTTTTCCAATGAGGAGACTATCATGTTAGGAGATTTCATGGAAATTATACTTCATAACAATTACATTTACTTTGAGGGTGAATATTTTCAACAAGCAAAAACTTTTGTCATGTGAGTAGCTTGTGCTCCCCTTTACGCAAAGTTTGCATTATGGTATTGGGAGCAAAATGTTATTTTTAAATCAAATTTTATGGATCATATTGTAGTTTTCTTAAGGTTTTTAGATGACATATTTATTATATGGAAGGGTAGTATGATGCAGTTCAATAAATGTGTAAGTTTTTTTAAACACTACTACTGACTTTCTGAAATTTGCATTCACTTATTCATTTGAATCAATCAACTATCTAAATGTTAGTATTGTAAAGGATTTTGCAATGCAGACATTTTGTACATAATTGTTTAGGAAACCTACCTTATCAAATTTTTTTTTCCATTTTAGTAGTAATCACCCAATATTTCAAAATAAGGGGCTGGTCAAAGGCTAGATGATGTAGACCTCTAGATTAACATCTGATGACAACCAATTTTTCCTAGAAGTAGACAATATTTATGATATGTTTTTTGTAGATGGGTTACCCAGTTGCTATACTTGATGAAATGAATTGTGAGGTTTGCAAAAAAGGAAGGACCAACTATTTTTTTGCCATTACTAGGTACTGGTCCTTTGATTCAAAGTAATGTTGACATGAGTACTATTAATGATAAGGAGAGATATGCATATCATAATTATGAACTCACTATTGCCATCACGTATAGCATAGTGAGTAACCAAATCAAACAAGTTTTAGTAAATAATTGGAAATGTATTAAATATGATGAGGCTTGTAAAAATATTTTAGCCGAACAACCAAGATTTATTTATAAATGACAATTACATTTAAAATAAAAATTAGAGGTAGGGAATACAAGAGTCTGACTAAACAAGACTAATAATGATATGAAAAATGTGGTGCATGCCCTCAATGTAAATACATATGAAGGGCACAATGTAAAGATAAACCCCAGGATTCATGAAGCTTGCACCAGGCGCCGGAGTAGCCACCGAGCAATTCAGGTATGAGCTGTTTCCATGTGCACTACCAGTGTACGCCAGAGCTGCGCAGCTCTTGGAGCATGTATGCTAAGTACCCCATGCACAGCAGTGTAGCATGCAAATTAAGGTATATAGCAATTCATGAAGAAATGTAAACCATAAAAAAACAGTTTACATTTTGTCAAACATAAAATCAGAGCCATGAAAGTGGACCAAACTTACGTATTATAATGTTAATATATGCCAATGGCTAAATATATAGCCAATGGCATAACAAAACATGCACAACACATAAAAAATAGCATTTAATGTCATGGCCACACTAACGCAAAGTAAAACCACAGTGCATCTGTGTGCAAATGGGATCACAAGGAAAATATATTTAGATGTCATAAAACTGCAATGTAACACAATTCATGCATTCCCCATAATAGTCAATGGCATGCATGCTACACCACAACCATGGTGCAAGGGTTGCTAAGGGTCTGTGACAGTGTTCTGCATGGTAACTAAGAATTAGTAGTCAATGCCATGCAAATGAGTCAAGTAATACTGAATTGCAAATGCCCCGCCGGCATTAGGATGTACCACACAGCGTAGCAGTACAACATCAAGCAGTGGCTTGGAGGTAAACATGACATCAAGAGAGGGGTGCACCACCGTAGCTGTAAGCACATTGGATCATTGCTAATCCGGGTTGCCTGTTGCTAAGCAAAACCACAGGATAGGGGTGTGGAAGTAGCCATAGCTTTGCTTAGCTGAGAGCACACAAGGTAACTGAAAGTGCATGTGAACGTAGATGAAAACGTGCTCGAAACCCGGTAAATGGCTGTGCGCGGCGTGCACCACAGCTGAAACAGGAAGGATACAGGAAGACAATAAGGAAATGCTGCAGCATGGTAATTGGAATACAAATGAGTAATTAACACCTAGGAACTCACAGTGGGCCATTGACAACAGCTAACAAGGGTGCTAGCAGCTACCTGCAGAACAGGAAAGGGGAGGTACCATACAGCAAAGAAAAGAGAACTGTCACAGCAGAATAAAGCAAACTTGCAGTAGATCAGCTACATAAAACATTTACCAACACAATCCTGGGTTGTGAAAGTACAAAACAAGAAAGCCGGCAGCTGGATGCATGCCTGACAATGGGAGGGGAATCAGGTTTAAAATTGAAGTAAAGGGCAATAGATGAATCACGACAGCCAAGTGTAAGTCAACAACAAAGGCCCCACAATAGCAGTACCTGCTGTAAAACCAATAATTAAGATACTCCGCAGCTGGAATTGCACAAACACACCCAATTACACCAGCATCATCCATTGCACAATAGTATAAGGTGTGAAAGCCCCACACACACACTTGTGTATTCCCAGACACTCTGCACCATTGGTGTATACAGATGGGGAATTTTTAATATGTACATGTTAGGGGCCGCCATAGCTTTGATTCACCAGCATGTGTTGGAGACTCAGGCACCGGAGGAGGAGAAGAGTGTTCAGACCTAGGGTAACCTACCAGGGGCTACATGATCTGGAGATAGTAGAGCGTTACAGGGTGGACAGGGACATCATACAGCAACTTGTTAAGCTGTGCTGGCCATGCCTCAGAGGCAGAAGTAACAGAGGGGAACCCATCCCAGTGGACACAAAGGTATGTGTAAGCTTGAGAATACTAGCCACAGGTGCCTTCCAAAGGCCAACTGGGGATATCATGGGGATCTCACAGGCATCAGCATCCAGGGTACTCCACCAGTTCCTGGATGCCATATTACCACATGCCAATGAGCACATATACTTCCCCAGAATGCAGGAGGAGTTGGCCAGCAATATGCATCTCTTCCACTGTGTGACAGACTACCCGGAGGTACTGGGTGCAATAGACTGCACGCACATACACATCAAGTCACCACCCAGTGAGCAGGGTAGGTGCTACATAAACCACAAGGGATACCCCTCCATCAACTGCCAGGTTGTGTGCAATGCCCAGGGCATTATCATGGATGTGTGTGCTGGCAGCCCTGGAACCTATCATGACTCCCACATCTGGCATGCCTCACAGCTGTATCAGGTATTTGCCAGGGGGGACATCCCATATGGCCACCTGGTGGGGGATGCTGGCTATGCACTGGAACTGTGGATGATGACTCCCATCAGAAATGCACACACAGCCACACATGAACTCCATAATGAGGCACACAAAAACCAGAATCATCATAAAGTGCATGTTTGGGATGCTGAAATCACAGTTCCGTTGCTTGGACATATCTGGTGGAGCCTTGCAGTACTCTCCAGGCACGAGTGCCCACATCTTCTTAGTATGTGCCATGCTACACAATGTGATCCTGCGAAAACAGCTGCAGCAGGGACAGAATGGTGAAGACCCTCACAGCCCACCACCATAGCCAAGGGAACCACAGGCACAGAGGGACTCAGACCATGAATACCCTGTGCTAGCCCCAGTAGGCAGACAGAGGTGTGTCCAGTATGCCCATGCCTTTGCAAAGAGGGAATGTATAGCACACACTCTGACAGTGTAAGCACTCATGGACTGACACCCTTCTCCACCTGCACACACAGCAAACATGGATGGCACACACACATGACCACCTGTAAATTGTCATGTATAGGTGGTCTACTGTGTGCATCCTACATAGGTAGCCCTCAACTATTGTACACACAACCACCATTGGCACAAGGTAAGGCAATACCTGAACAGCAAATTAAGCTATCAGCATGTGTCCATACTGTATGTAGAGGTTCATAGATACCTAGGTAGGTACATGCCCAACTGCTGAGGCCACTCATAAGCATAGGCAAAATGTGTCTGCTGTAGCCACTCCATCAATTAACTAACTGTCCCTCTGTGGAGCATAGCCAATTGCGGGATCCCTGGGGTGTATCCACTGTTCCCCACCCACTCTGCAAGGATACCCTGGAGTGTTAGTGAGGGGTTTTGTATAATGTAATCAGGGATGTAGTTCCAAATAATGGGGAGTATCCCTGACAGGAATCTTCTCAGATGTTTATATGTTACATAGTATACCTTAAACACAGCTTGCATATATAGGTAGTTTTCCACTGAATAATAAACATGTGGAACACACAACTGCTGAAATGTGCGTTAATCACCCTTGCACTACCAGTGCCTCCTCTGAGAGGTAAAATAGCACTGCCAGGATTAGAACACGCAACCATGTTCACAATCTTCACAATAACATACCACTACGCTACCTGAGATGTACCAATGGCAGTTGTGTATTCTGACAGGATAAAACACAAAAGGTAGGAATGTGTGGAAATAGGACAAACTGGCATGTACCCAATGAACGGTGTATGTGATATATATATATATATATATATATATATATATATATATATATATATATATATATATATATATATATATATATATATATATATATATATATATAGAGAGAGAGAGAGAGAGAGAGATGTCGATATATGGGGATATACATATATATGTAGATATATAGATAGGTTAACAACATCTACATAATCATGGAGGTACATATAAATGGGATACCTACCACATACTGACTGCTTTTCATACTGACGCGTGTAATCCCAAGGCTTAAGGTCTGAAAGAACACAGTACCGAAATACCAGATGTGCGAGGTTTAAAATCATGATGTTAAGGGACAGTTAGTCAATGCTTCTGGTGTTGTGGTTCAGGCAGGTTACTGTGTGTAAGTGTGTTTCTGATGGCTGTAGTGTGTGTAAGTGTGTGTTCTGAGTGTGGGGTGTGTTCTTGGGGGACTGTAATGTGTGGGTGTGGGTTAGCTTTGTGAGTCTGTTTGCACGATCTAGGAGGTAGAATATTAAAGTAGGGGGGTGTGGGGGGTGCAGACACTTACATGGGGGGCGTAGAGGGGTTTGCCCACCTGCTCATACTTAGTGTAGGATGGTTTGTTTGGATGTGGTGGGTAGCAATGTGTCTGTGTGTGCGTGTGTGTTCTCCATGTTCACGTTACTTTCGCGAGTTACTGTCGCTGTCGGTAATGTGGGGTATGGGAGTCTGGGCCCGGTACTGTGTGCGTCGGAACTGTGTGGTTTTTGGGATTCCATAGTATCCCATATACAGAGGTAGAAGTGTTCATATATGTGTATAACATGGATCATAGCAATCACACATTCACGACCAACATTTATGAACAAAGGATATGGAGAGTATATGCCTATACACTATTACAAATATGTGCTATGGACATGAGCCAGTGTTAGTGTTACCACCTGTCCCACTTTGCGAGGGACAGTCCCTCTTTGGGCAGTTGTGTCCTGACCAAATATATTAAATGTGGCAAATGTCCTGGGATTGTAGGACATAATTATGTCCCATATGTAATGTAATTGTTGTATACAGTAGTTCTTTCTGTACCTAAAATGCCTACATAATACAAGAAACAGGATAAGCAACTAAACTGCTACAAGAATAAGCTTATATTTAGGCAAGAAAGTAAAGTTCTATCCCTTGTACTGACTGTGGGCTTGTGTTGGCCTGTAAATTCTGATGTGTGTCCTGAAAATGTCCCACTATGGCCATATGAAAAGGTGGCAACCCTAGCCAAAGAGGGTCAGTCACCAACACAACTAAAATGACTGCAAATACCTATGAAAGAAATACACAGCCTTCATGTAGCAACACTTTATTACATTCTGATGTATTTCCGAAAGGATTCAAGGACTAACATCACTTGCATGCTATACAGGAACCACATAACAGTGCCTTAATGAATCAGCCTGCAATTACCATAGTATTAGTCCACTAAAGGATAGGTGTTCAAATAGGGAAGGAACCCTCATGCACATATCGATTATGTATAAAAGCAGTTTCTACACACCTGTATCTGCTATGCACACCCACCAAAATCACCCCCACACCCAAACAAATTACAATGCAAACTGTAATAACATCACAAATCATTCACTCACTGTACAACATCTGCAGAAGCCTTAACACACCTTGTCAGAGATGCACTAACATGGCCCTCTGTGAAATAGTTGCTGTTATACAATGGAACAGCTGCTGATGTTACAGGGTTTGTTTGCACAAATCCCATTTCAGAGGGTTGTGTGTACACCGGGATGTATTACCAATTACTGAGTAACAGCACAGTATGCTACACATGTACACCAAATCAAGAATGTCTGGTGAGCACACTGTAAACCACATAACAGTTCATGCATAGTCATACAGCCTTGAGCTGCCAAAACATCTTTGCCAGACTTAAACATCTGCAGAAGTATCAGGTACTAACAAACCCTGCATAATTAGCAATGTTCTGAAATATAACAGCTGTACTCACATGTAGAACAAAATTGTCTAGCCATTACACACAATCCACGGGAGTCATGAAGCTAATATATCTCTGTCTGTCTCCATATAGCTGCTGAAATACATCACAAACAACACATCCAGGCTGTCTTCCTCGAAAGTAAGGCAAACGGACAACACCCAAAAGGAGTACTCAGTTATACACCACTGTTGCCATGGTATCAGCTAAAGGAGTAGCTGCACAGCTGATGTGCATCTAATTAACTACTTTGAAACACCAATTGGTGGTCAGGATACCACATGTTACCGATATTTAACTAGAAAAGGATGGCTTATCACACATTCAAACCATCCGTATATACCAGCAGAACATTACAAAGAAGATTGAAACACAAACTGAAAAGGATTGAATAACATTTAATGACACCTCGGGTTACTAATAAGGTATGTAGAACAGTCAGTATGTCTGTATATTTAGTACCTGTTCTGTAGTATTTAAAATGCACGCAATCCATATAGTGGAAACAGTTATCTTGTAGTGATGTATTGTTGAGCATAGTAACGCTTGTAGTATTTGTGTGTACTGCTGTAGGTCACAAGGCAAACACCGCATACACCACAAGGGATGCTATATAAGGGCTTTGAACACAAATATTCCTCACCAGCCACTGTCAGTGGCAGGGCTGGTCCAACAAGTATGTGCTATAACAGGGGATAGTATATGTTGATATATTGTAACAGTAGCCATATGTATGGGTGTATTACTGAGAATAACATGTTGAAAGTTGACCTACTGTGTAATTATGATTTGCATTGTGGGATATTGTGCCAATAACTGTGTAATGTACAGTATTGTAGGCAGATATGTATTACAAGTTACATAGCATTACTTTTATGTTAAGCAAACATTAGTTATGTCTACTGGCATTTACAATACACAATAACAGGATACATATGACTTTTACTCACCCGACAGTTTATCAGCATGATAGCAAAGTAAAATGGAAGACCTAGTTAACTATCCATGCACATAAGACATGTAATAAGTGCAAAGATAGGTACTAGGCTGTCTTACCAAGGGTAGTTATAAGCCTAGCTAGAGTGTGTTGGCTTTCACCACCCCCATATGTTTGTTCCCTGTGCCTCTGAATGGCAGAGCCATTAGTTCCCTGTGCTTCTGTCCAGCAGAGCCACTGCAGTGATCCCTGGGGTACTTGTCTGTCTCCCATCCAAACATCATGGTTTCCCTTGAAGAGTGCTAGTGAGGAGCCCTGCCTGACGTACATTGGAATCATGTTCCAAAGCATGGGGAGTGTCTGGGTCAGAAATCTATCCATCCAGCAT
This sequence comes from Protopterus annectens, assembly GCF_019279795.1. NCBI lineage: Eukaryota > Metazoa > Chordata > Ceratodontiformes > Protopteridae > Protopterus > Protopterus annectens. Next base: position 1,763,871,522 of record NC_056739.1, read on the forward strand.
GTTCTAATCATTGTTGTGGTTAGATGTATATCCCTAGAGCATGTGGCTCTCAGGGGCCTCTGTTTAGGTGGAGCATATCCAGCAATACTGGGTTGGACATGGGCCTTGTATGTCAAGCAGAGATCACCTGTGAGTATGCGGTATACAACCGAGTACAGCTGGAGTTTCTTAGGTTGGGCTGCATAGGTCATCTGTTTGAGGTCAGTAATCCTCTTGGTGTGGTACTGTTGTGGTCTTCCAAGCTGTTGCAGTTGTCTTGCAAGGTATATCCAAAATGGGGTGTTATATCCTTTAATGAGTCTAATAAGTCATGAGTAGAGAGGCACAATGGCCTCCTTTGATCTGGATGCGAAACCATTAGAAATTAGGGGGGCCATGTAGAAGGATATTCTAACCACCTTGTCATTATGGGTATTGAAGGAGAGATTGCTATCTACTGGGGTTCCCAGATCCCTTATTACCTTTTCTGTATGTAGGGGACTAGCACCTATGTGGTAGTCCATGGGTAATTAGTTATAGCCAAAGGGGATGACTATGCACTTTTTGGCATTCAGCTTGAGGCCCTGATATTGACACCAGGTATCCATCTCAGTGCAACCCTTCCAGAGGGTGTCTGTAACAGCTGGGGAAACAATTATGTCCCCTAGTTTGCAGTTGTCTGCAAACCTTTTCAGCCAAAGGCCTCCTGTGCTTGTCTGTACATCAGAGAATTATATACCGAACATGAGGGGTTCTAGCACTGAGCCCTGGGGGATGCCACTTGTAACTGGTATACAGTCAGACCTAGGGTATGCAACTCCCACTGTGTGGGTTCTGTCCATGAGCCACTTTGCAAACCATCACATGATGTAGGGGTTAATGTTCAGGTGGATGGGTATGTTGATAATACCAGAATGAGGAATGGTGTTGAAAGCCTTTGAGGAAACTAGGTAGGCTGTGTGGACCTCCTTACCCTCATCTAATGCCTTGGTAACTGTCTCTAAGAAGTCCATCAGGTTTAGGAAGCATGGTCTGCCCTTAAAGCCAAACTGGGAGGGGTCAAAGGTTTGGAGGTACCCAATGTCTCTGTGACTGAGATCCATGATGTGCTCCATAGCCTTGCAGACCAGGCAAGTCAGGCATATAGGGCAATAGGTCCCGTGGTCCGTTGTGGCGCCACATTTGTGGAGTGGGATAACTGTTACTGTGTGCCATTCAGGGGGCACTAAGCCATATGTGAGGCTATTACTGAACATGGTGCATAGGTGGGGAGCCAGTACATTCAGAAATTCATGTAAAACGCAGCCTAGGATGTTGTCCGGTCCCATGGATGCTGTGATATTGGCTTTAGAGTGTGCAGCTTTGAGAGGTGGGAGGAGGTAGCACTGACCCTATCTGCCAGGATGTTGGCAATATCAGTTGGTTCTGTAATGTTCATGCCTTTGTGCTGTAACAGAGCAGATCTGGGTGTTGACATCGAGATATGTGACATAGCTATAGAATGCTTTGTGGTTGTTGTTGGAATTAGTGGCGGTTTTGTTTTCATAGCTAGCTTTGGAGGATCTTATAAGGGATCTCACCTTCTTACTGAGACTGACCAGGGAGCTCCTCCACGCATGGGACTGTACTCTCGTTTGCAACAGTGTCTTCCTCCTGTAGTACAGTTTGCTTATGGCAGGGGACCACCAGATTGGTTTCCTTAATTAGGAGTATAGCGTCTTGGTTCTGTTTGGGATAGCACAATCCATGCACTTGTGTAAGTGCTCATAGAGTCCATTTGTGTAGGATTCAGCAGTTGTAACAGTATTATCCATCTGCATGGGTGTCATGACGTTCACCACGTCTGTCTTAAGAAGCATGAAGTTGGCTTTGTAGACATATGAAGTTGGCTTTGTAGACATATTATACTGTGGTTCCCTTAATGGGGGGGTGGGGGCGGGATGTAGATATCAACGGTGTTCAACTCATGGTCGGATCGGACCAACGAGGAGTTGACTTCAGGTGTGGAGCACCGGTCACTCATGTTGGTAATGCCTAGGTCTAGGATATTGTTGCCCCTGGTGGGTGTGTGGATATGTTGATCCAGGGCATTGGTGTTTATGAATTCCAGAAAGCGTTGAGCTAATGAGTTGGTACGCGCGTAGTTTTCTCAGTTAATGGTGGGGTGGACTCAGTGAGACTATTTGATGAGTGTGGTGTGGTGCGGATGTTTACCTTTTCCACATGACTGTCAGGGTCAGGCTTGGTTGGATAGAGCTTTACCTCCATTTTGGCTAGATAAGTGCATCTCTCACAGGTTGTAGTGTTGGGTGGCAGGCAGAGAGGCTTGTCTGTGTACATGAGGCAATGTGTACATTGCCTCAAGATGTCCAGATTCATCAGATAGACAGGAGAGAACACTGGCAGTTGACTCTTGGACATGCCTGAGTATAGAACTACTTTCCACTAGATAAGTGATGAAAGTGAGTACAAGAGCTATTTTACTTTAAACAAGTGAGAAAAGTATGTACAAAACCTGTTTACCTCTAGGTAATGAGGAAGATTGAGTGCTATAGTAATTAGTAGCTTACATAGTGCTTACAAGTTCTGAACAAGTGCTGAGCATGAATAAGCAATCCAGATAGGGTCTTGGATAACATAAACACGCTGCCCCAACAGGTACACAATCATATATACATGTACACCACAGGGCCCCTGTACCCACACCTATGCAGGTACAACCTGCACTCAGGCTGCATGGGACCTGTCCACATCACAGGTTGTATCATACACATATGGCAAAACAAGATGCTCTCCACATACACATCATGTAAAACATAGCTCCATGTCAGGCTGTGTACACACTGAATGGTGCATACCAACAGGTATCACAACCTACAAAGGGGGAGACACCACTGATAATGGGAAGTACTGCACTACTACCCTGCTGAGTCTGGTCTGGAAGGCCATGAACCTTGATCAAATAATTGATGTCAGCTGTACAGATGTAGATGACAGTAAGGTTGATTTCACACTGCATATCATAACCTTGCCAGGTCATAGGACATCATCACCCATACTGTGTACCATCTACACTCGGTATACTAGATGTACATTCCTATGTCACAGGAGTGTTTTGCAACGGGACGTCTGGCAGAACTAACACTACAGAAAGTGTCTGAATAATACATGTTCATCACACCAGTGGCAGCTACAGTAAGTCAGGGTTAATGGATTGTATTCCCCCTCATTGTAGTCCATACCTCACAGACAAACAGAAGGCATCTGCCTATTGAAGTATTTGAATGACTATGACCTAGGAGCAATAGCCGACTCAGGAGTGTTGTGCACAACTTACAGAAGGGGTTTTGTGGGTGAGGTGTGTGTGACATATGGCCACAATCTGGCAGCTACATATTGTATTGTCACCCCTATGTTAATAACCCTGTACCCATGAACTACCACCTAGGCAGTGGTCAACATAATGGACAATTGTGTGTAAGGGATGCAGCTGGGCAGTTGTCTTTCCTGTGATAGCTACGTCACCACACCTGTCAGGTAGTCATATGTGGCAACCCTAATAATGACAGGATGCCATCCATGAATTTAGAGATCATTGTCCAGCCATACACAACACTCAAATGACCCATATCAGATCACATATTTCCTTTAAGGGGTATTGGCCATATGCAGATGGCCTACACCAGCCTTCCCATTCCCCATGTCCACTATGTAGCATGATGCATACCCTGAATAAATCCATGTCCAACCCAGTGATGTTGGACATGCTACACGTACACATCCTGATCTCAAACACATACTTCATGGACATCCACCTTCCACATGCTAGACAGATCCTTGTCCCATGCACTTTACATAGTCCTGCCATACTATGCATTCCTGTCCATCAAAGCTGCACATCGCTCCCCTCTCAGACATGGTGTGATGACCGCATGGTAAATGTATCATTAACCCTGTGGATCAGTAATGTGGCACTGTTCCACCTGGCCCCAGAGACCTGCCTGTTGGCTACTGCCAGATAACCTTTCATCCTAGATTCATACATGGCCCATGGCATATAGCCTACTAGTTGACTTTGACTGTACATGCTATAGTTGATATCAATCCCTGCAAATACCATCTGGCTAGCCAGTGTCCCATGTGTATCACATGTGCAACACAGGTGATACATGGCAGGATGTTGAATTGCTGTACAGTGCCGTGTAGATGTATATGGCAGAACACATACATGTAAAACCTTATGTGAGCAAGTCTGCAGGGTCACAGGTCATGTCTGTTAAAGTTGTGTAAGTCTTTATATGTGACATATACACAACATCAAGGTTGACTGCATTAATGTGGACACATCCAGCCATGTGCTGATAGGTAGGAATGCCAGTACAGGCAAACAGACATGCCCACATCAAGACAGCATCCACATGGAGTATGAGCAATGTAATCAGGTGACACACTCACATATATGGTGATAATATCCACTCACCATTGAGTGTCACATGTGTGTGACACAAAATGTCAGTGTCATGTAGGTTTGCACATACAACTATTTAAATGTAATAAATGTGATACACATGCATGTTCAGCTGTAGCTCTGTATGTCTCTGTGAGTTACTGTGACCTGTCTCCATCATTATGTCTTCCAGGTATGCCGCGTGCAAGGCTACCCCCTTTTACCCGCTTGGAGGATGAGGCCCTCATCCCATACTTACTTGACAATCATGATATCCTGTTCAGCCATGTGCCAAAGGATGCACAGCAGTGGTATGCCCTGTGGTTGGAACTTCGCAGGAGGGTTAATGATGTGGGTGGCCACAACCGCACATACCAGCAGGAGCGCAGACACTATACAGACCTCATTAGACGGGCGAAACAGCGTGTGAATGCAATCGCCAGGGAACAAGGTGCAACAGGTGGTGGACCACCAACCCAGCACCCACTCACATGTACCGAGGAGCTACTGGCCAACCTGGGGACACCTGCAGAACCACATCTACAGGCCTTAGCCGATATTGTGGAGGTGAGTGTCACTCAACCACTGAGCCTGGAGTTGCCTGGTAAGTCAGTACTGCACATATAACAACTATATTCCATATAGTTGCATGTGTCACTGTACAGTGTGTAATGTAACATCATATGCAAGGCATGTATACACACATGCTGCATACTATAGTATGCTACTCTGTGTATGCACACATTTGCATACACCATAGTATAGTCTAATGTACTGGTGTATGTGTTAACATGTACATTGCACCCTGTAGCCATCATACAGGTGTGGATAATGCTCATACTGTTGTGTTACTCCTATTTTGGTACCTCTGGGGTTCTGTTGCAATAGCAGCCCATTGCAGATGAAACTGTTATTATATATCAGGAATCGTAATGCACAGATCTATCTGCCATGTGGCCATTTACAACATGTACACATACTGTATGATCCTGTCACAATATACAGGTTGGACCTGCAATGCATCACAAAGCCTACCCTTGTGCAACACTTGCAAACTATGTGAATCATCTCACCAACATGAATCCTGACAAACTGTCATTGCCAGATGTGTGGACAGCTGTGCATACAATGGTGGAAGTGCTGTTCACTGTAGGGACTTGTACTACAGATCAGAACTACACATGTGGGGAATACAAACAGTACTACACAGTGGGCTGGAGTATGGCCAGCCCACAGGAATCACTGGTGTGGATCATAGCCCTGCTATGAATGTCACACAATGTGATGTGCTATTTTGACATGTCCATGAAATTTAGTGGCCTGACTGCAACACTGCTTACCTAACCTGAAAACATATCCCACATACCACCCTTTGTCTGCATAACCCTGTCATCGGTGGAGCATATGACATCTATGGGTGTATGACATATGGGACAACACAGACATGTGAAATAGATGCCCGTCACAATAATTTGGCCAACACATGTACACACGTGGCCATGGAGGATGGCCAGAGACATGGAGCAACACACACAGTAGACGTGATGTGCATGTGTGTACACCCTGTCGTACAATGGCTACACATGGTCCAACTATGACCTTTGTGTAATGGTTATATTGTAGATGGGGAACACTAGACATCCTACAGGCCTGTGCACATCTTGTGTAGGCATAACATCAATCAACCACATAAGATGTGTTGAACATCTTGTGGGTGTCACAACATGAGAGCAGTCACCTGTACAGTATCCACATCAGCCCAAAGATACAGTACATTCCCCTTGCTGGTGTCAGGCATCAGTGTCATACCTGCTCCTTGTGTGTGTGTGTGTGTGTGTGTGTGTGTGTGTGTGTGTGTGTGTGTGTGTGTGTGTGTGGTACACAGATGTCATGTAGGACATGGTGTACCGACGTGTTCGTCATGTCTGGCCATAGTTTCCAGGGAGCAGCAATATGGCTGCAGATGTACAGGGGTGTCATCCGTATACCCTTCAGTGACCTGTGCCACAACTTCCACATCATGGTTTAGTGTGTATACACCTCAGTGACGTGGGTCACATTCCACAGTATATATGTATTGTATCTGAACACAGTCATGGCTATGAACTGTGTCTGTAACTCACACTGTATAGCAATAGAGATGCCTCATGATTCTCTGCAATGGCCAAGCACATCAGCTAAATGTGCAGTATATCTGTAGGGCGGACAGACAACACTGCATTGGGACACCATTACCCTACTGTATATTTGACAGGACACCATTGTGTTAAACAGGTATGCATGTCATTGCACACGTCAGCAGATCACATGTCATACTACATGTGATTGTCAAGGTCATATGCCACACATCAGGCAGGTGTACTGTTAACCTATGCTGGTCTACATGGTGTAACACAGGGATGTATGCTAATTACTACTATGATTGGATTGTGTAATTTGCATGCCATCTACTATGACACATGCATGCTGTTCTGTGCAACCCAGGGATGTATGATAACTACCACTATTATTGTCTGCGCTGCATGCCGTCTGCAGTATCACATGCATGTTGCATGCCTTCTGTCATATCACATGCGTGTGTGTGTGTGTGTGTGTGTGTGTGTGTGTGTGTGTGTGTGTGTGTGTGTGTGTGTCTGCTGTATAAATTGTAATGTACAGTTCTTGTCTGCCCTCACAGGTGATGCAGGTGCATTGCCTTCCTGTGGTACATTTGATGTTAGTGTCCCCACAGACTCTAGCAGTGATGATGAATGTATGATTGAGGCATAGGCAGAGTGGTCAGGGGCTGAAACTGTGCCATTGGTTGCCATTCCAGCTATATCCCTCTCATCACCGCACACAGATTCCATGCCAGCATATACCCCATCACCAGTGGCCATAGAGGAAGGACAGTTGGCGAGTGGTAGCTTGGAGCAGGAAAGTGAGGGGGCTATGGAAGGTGTCCCTGCACACCATGTTGTCAGACTACTGACTGGTGGTGCCCCACACAGGCACGTGGCCAGTGCTGCTCGTAGGAGGACCTCTAGCCAACATGCTCCTGCAAGACAGAGCGCAACAGCTAGTGTCATCAGACACAGATTTCAGGCTGTAATGGAGGCCCAGGCACGTGCTGAATGGCACAACAGAGAAGGTCAGAGGCTTCAGAGGGCTGCTGTCCATTCTTTAAACAACAATATCCAGGCAATGGTAAAAACTCAGCAGATTGCTGAAGCTGTGGATAGATGGTTGGGTGACATGGTTGGAGTCCTTGACCATGGCATGACAATCAGCGAGCGTGAGATGTCTGTGTTGGAACATCTGGTAGGAGTGAGGCATCGGGCACACGGACATAGGCCTGCTACATCACCTGTTTTAGGTGTACATGTACGAGCTACCTCACATGTCTGCTCCCACAGCAGCAGTAGCAGCAGCAGTGCATCTGGTGCTGTGCTGTCCACACCACGACACAGCAGGCCATGTGCACATGGCCTGGGATGGTCCCAACAGGGACACGGTTCCAGTGGACAAGTGACATCAGACAGTACCCAATCTGCACCTCTGCCTGGTAGTGCCCGTGCAACCCCTGGCAGGCACAGGTCACATGTCTGTGACTGGACACCATGAACTGTAAAACCTCGCCTGTACAGCCTGCAGCTGTCAATAATACCCCTATGTAGGCCAGACACATGGCAGAACTGTGTGCATACATACACGCACACACTGGAAACATATGTAGGGCACCGCAACACACACATGCATAACATCCACACATGCCCAGTTAGATCAAAGGCCCTAACCCACAGACATGATGTCATACAATGGTGCAGCCTAGGCCTCTGGCAAACATTATCACCCTGTGCATATGATGATGCCTGTGCCACATCCCTGACATCCACACCATTGGTGCAGGGAAATGCTCATATGGTCTGATGCACAGGGTGAACAGACCAGGAAGATAAGTGTAGTTTACAATTGTTGAGTACTGTTGACAGGCAGCAGACATACCATGTACTACAGGTGTACAATGCATTTTGTACTGTTAACAGTATGTGTCTTGTGTAACAACAGTAAATGCATATTGGTCATGATGTTCTGCTGTCCTCCTTCAGGTCTAATTGCACGTGCCGGTGGATGTCAGTGTTTGCAGGTCCCATATGTCAGTGCGGACTACTCACAGGTATGTATGAATATACCAGCATGCACCGTGCGGTTGCCACATACCAGTGAGAATGTCCCACATTCCAAACATATCTACTGATCCAAGTGCATGATAGCTGTGTATTAAGCTACTGTGGCTACAGACATGACATCCATAAAGGGTGACATCACAGGTACAGTTACATGGAGTGGTGAGGTAAGAGAGTGGTCTAGCTGAATATAAGGGTAGAGGCCAGTGGGAAGTATGATGCCTCATTGGGAATCAGTAATACACGTTCCCATGACAGGATGCCAACACACAACTGCACCCACACACTCAGGTATTGGCACACATGTATTCAGTGACACAGTAACACACCAACACACTCACAGATTCACCAACACAGTAACACACACTTGCACACAGTTGCTACTGGTGAGGTGAGGACCCCTGCCTATGTGCAAATCATCATTACAGTACTGTGCACCTACATGATGCACCACAGAGAATACACATGTACAGGTAGTCAGTATAGCCTAAGATCGGGGACATCAAAATGGGTAGTGGAATGCATTGCCTGGATGGGGGGAGGGGTTTTATCAGTTCAGTATGGTAACATACATCCTCACTCCAGGGATCAGACAGCCCTACATACACAAACACACACATACACACACTGTGGCATTCAGTATTGAAGACACCTATGTCACGCACATACAGATACCTCACATGTGTGAGATACACGTCCCTGCCTATGTCCTGCTTTCTACATTGCAGTCTGTACAGATGTGTACACTAGTCTGCAGGAGAGTAACAATTGAAATGTATTCCCCACCATACATGATATATATGGACACACACGCAACCACACATGCCAGTACTGTGAATCACAGAGCTGCCTAGCTCATGATATGTATGACAATTGTACAGCAGTATTACATGCATTACAAACTGTACTGACACTTCCTGTGGTAACAGTGCTGATATATGCACATGGGATGTCTTAACTGTTAACAGGTGTCAAGTGATTTACCTTCGCTGTTACCCTGACCGCTGTCTAAGTTGTGTGTTATGTCCTTCAATTAATGAAACCATTGCTTACTGGTTACACAGGTTATTGTAGGACCACTTGTGACACACCTGTGTGCTGTCCACAGCAAACATCCATCTGCAAAGATGCCCCACCACTTAGTTATTTCCACACATCTGTCCATACCTGAGGTACATCTTTCCATACATTCAGCATATCACCATATAGAGTTGGCAATGTTGAGGCTGCATTGCAACTGCATGATGTACTAGGATACACGTCACCTGCATACATCAGCAACTGTACACGCATGTTATCTGAATGCACAACACTACATGTACAGGTGTGTAGGTCCTACAATCCTGTCATTTGGTCATGTTTGTAGGCATTGCAATTGGTGGACATGTGTAATGACATACATGACACATGGACTGTTGTATGATATGATGGGTGTAATGGGTGACCAGTACAGAGGGAATGTTACCTCTGTCAACATTGATATCACACCTTATGTACTATTAGCATTCATCAGTCATGGACCTACATTCCATGTGCATGTGTGTAATGGCTGTAGCCACCTGTTTACACAAAGGGCAACAGCTATGATATTTACATGTATGTTCTGTGTGTGTGTGTGTGTGTGTGTGTGTGTGTGTGTGTGTGTGTGTGTGTGTGGCATGTACATACCCAGGGCAGGTACATGTATGTCATATCCATACATGAAGGTGTGTACTCGTGTACAGCAACAGTCATCTGCTAATGGTGGGAAGTACAGAGGGCCCCTGGTATGTGTACGGCTGACCTGGTTACAGACAGTGGTATAATTGCATTGCATAACACATGATGCAACTGTGTCAGTACATGGGTACTCTCTACAGTTGATGTAGAGCTTGGTACAGTCCACTGGTCATGGGTCACATAGTGGTGTACTCTTATATGTCCTACAACATGTACAGATGCATGTTGGTGGTCCAAGAGCATGGTGGTGTCTAAGGTTTACATCCTAGAATGCAACATGTGACACTGTGTCCTGCACATGACTCATCTTTGATGCCTTTTGTGGGGGTACCAGTCAGTATATGTGAGTGGCCGTTATGTATGTGGGGACACCACCACCTGGAGCAGCCATACCTGTGTTATGGCCCACATGTCTGGTTCTGGGGTATATGGTGGTAGTGCTAGGTTCTGAGGTATATGGTGGTAGTGCTATTGTGCACTACAGAGCCATCAGCCAGGTGTTCCTCACTGCACAGATGTCAGTACTCCCCATTGTTGGATCTACAGTGACCAGCTGTGATTATGGATGCTACACATCTAGCACTGGTTAACATAAGAAAACAATGCAGTTGTCCTGTAGGTGTCAGGGAGTTATCCTGTGTTTAGGAAATTTGCCTTGGAATGGCACTGTATGGGTGTATGCGACTTGGGTATTATCCCCACTCCCTTGAATCATGGATGTATGTGATATGTGTCAAAGGCCTGTCTACTTTAAGTCATGTCATCCCAGAGTGACAGCAGACGTTGTATAAAAGACCGGTATCAAATATATGTAGAGCAGCGTTCCTGCTAACAATGACGACTACTAACACCAGAGCCCATTACAATGTGTTCTTTACGTCTACCTGTAATAGCTTGGCCACTGTGGCCTTCCGTGTTTAGAATCAGAGTGCATCCCAGTCAGCCCTGGGCTTCTAAGTGTATGAGCATGCCCAGTATAACCTTGTGTAGATGGACACATAGTGCATTCCGAACAGCCCTGTGATACTAAGTGTGTGAGCATGCCCAGTGACATCTTGTGTTGGTTATGTGCCTCTGTGTATGGGCATGGCCATTGTAACCCTGTATAGTGGTAGTAGTCGTCCATTCCACAGATGGGTATACTCGAGGTCAGGATGGATTCCTACTTTAAGCACACAGGTTCACAAGTATATACATCTTAACTGGCAGCATCCCTGTTGATCTCCACATTCCTAGAAGGTCATAATGACAGCATTGCAATGTGTAGTCTGTGTGGCGCGACTTGTAAGTATGTAGTATTGTAATAGTGATCTGTAAATAGGCAGGTGTTCCGTTCCCACCACTGGCATGTGTGTATGTCTGTCCCTGTTTGCCAGGGGACTGTAAATTGCTTTTAGACTGCTCACACTCCATACAGTTCATCTACCCGCCTTTGGCAGGGCTGATGATGACACCCACCTACAAATACACCTCTGGGAGTGCTGTGTCCCAGTAATCTTGGTAGCACTTTCTGTAACTGCGTAATGCTGTAGTATAATAAAGTAGTTAGGTTGGTGTTCTAGTGCCACACTTGGCATGTGTGTGTGTGTGTGTGTGTGTGTGTGTGTGTGTGTGTGTGTGTGTGTGTGTGTGTGTGTGTGTCCGTTTGCCTGAGGACTGAGTAATGCTTTTAGACTGCTCACATTCCATACATTTCTTATACCCACCTTTGGCAAGGCTGATGATGTCACCCATCTACAAATACACCTCTGGGAGTGCTGTGTCCCAGTAATCTCGGTAGCGCGTTCTGTAACTGCGTATGCTGTAGTGTAATAAAGTAGTTAGGTTGGTGTTCTAGTCCCACACTTGCCGTGTGTGTGTGTGTGTGTGTGTCCATTTGCCTGAGGACTGAGTAATGCTTTTAGACTGCTGACACTCCATACATTTCTTATACCCACCTTTGGCAAGGCTGATGATGTCACCCATCTACAAATACACCTCTGGGAATGCTGTGTCCCAGTAATCTCGATAGCGCTTTCTATAACTGCGTAATGCTATAGTGTAATAAAGTAGTTAGGTCGGTGTTCTAGTCCCACACTTGCCATGTGTGTGTGTATGTGTCCCCATTTGCCTGAGGACTGAGTAATGCTATTAGACTGCTCACACTCCATGCATTTCTTATACCCACCTTTTGCAAGGCTGATGATGTCACCCACCTACAAATACACCTCTGGGAGTGCTGTGTCCAAGTAATCTCGGTACAGCATTCTGTAACTGCGTAATGCTGCAGTGTAGTAAAATATTTAGGTCGGTGTTCTAATCCCAGACATGCCAAGTGTGTGTGTGTGTGTGTGTGTGTGTGTGTGTGTGTGTGTGTGTGTGTGTCTGCCTGCATGAGACAAGTACAGTGCTTTGTAGTATTCGCCGTAGCACTTGCCCTAAACATTTATTGCTGCAGTGTGATATGGTAGAGGTTTGTATACAGGACATGGCAAGTGTGTGTTTGTCTGTCAGAGCCTCTGTAGCGGTGGCTGTGATTGTCTTACCATTGGACATGTTTGGGAGCGGGTTTTGTAGTTTTCCTATATGGTATCCATCTTATGACACATTGGCCACCTCACGAGGAGTACAGCTATCAGTCAGCCATGGGACTGTGTTGGCAAGCCATACCCATACATCTGGCAAAAGGCCTGGTGCACAAAGTATACAGCCCTACTAGTACCCGGTATATGCCCCACACCCATGTGCCATGCACAAACAAACTTGCCTAGGATATCCCACTATGTTGCTAGTACCATGCACATTGATGACAGATAGTGGGCATGGTGTGAATGCAGTGGCCTGCAGAGGACATGGCACCCTGTACAGTGGAACAATAGGCACATATATGCAGACATTGTACCTTCACTATGTTCCACACTGAATGCCTGCAGCATATGTGGTGCCATCAAATGTGATCCACAAAGGCCAGACAATGCTGTACACATGTGCCCTGTATGGACCCATGCCACTGACACCACGGAATACCTGTATCATACTATCCATGCAGGTGCAGGGCCGACCTGCTCACTATAAGCAGGTTTCACCACACCAGGCCAGTATTGGCATATCAGGGTATAACAGGCTGTGTACACAACATGTTTCTGCCAAACCAGGCACACCTGTACATGTCACTGTACAGTATTGTGGGACATGCACATCCCAGGCAATGTCCATGTGAAGGACTATCAAACACAGACATGGCATGCATTGCAAAGCTATGGCCATACACATTGGTAACCAGGATGTCAGGCCAGATAATGCAGTACCCATCTGTGTGGGACATTGCAGACACTACACCCCAACACTGCACACCATTGCTGGGTGACGCGATGCCAAGGATTACCTTTCACCCAGCCTTGTACAGCCATCTTGCACAGCCAACCACTACACATCCATGAAGCAATGCATACCTGCATGCCAGTACTGGCACCCTGTATCTGCATGTGGGTTGTGATGCTCCCAACCACAGTCACCCCCAGTATAACCCTTGTTGGCATACCAACAGATGTCAAGCACTTTCACATGCCCTAGCCCATAGAACCTCCAGATATCCCCCGTGGTGCATGTGGTCCTGTGCATTACTGCAGTGTGGCAAACTAAGTAGTTATGTTGTGTATGTGTGGCCCTGGGAAAGGTGCCAATGCATGTCCATTAGAGAGTGTTGCTGTGGTGACAATGGCATCCGTTCACATGGACAGCCATGTGTGCCACACCTAATGTATGTCTACTATATCTGTTGCAGATGTCACTCACCTACACACATATGCTCTTACAGCACTGCAACATGTCGCCTTTGTGGCAAATGTAGTAATGTCATGCACATGTAATAGTAATGAGTAGTCAGGGGTTTGACCCCAGTACTGTTCGGTAGGGGAACCAGAGAGGAGAGAGAGGGGATTGGGAGATGTAGAACAGATAGTGGTTACACCTATAGGTCAATATTACAAATATTCCTTCAATGATTACCATATATACAATTATAGTGACTTGGAAATTTCAGATACTTGGTTTTCTTTATTCACCAAAGTATTTAAATTTGTGCCTAGCAGGGGTTGCAGTTTGGTTAATACCATGTTGGATGTTAAATTATTTATACGCAGATTAAATTTACAACACATTTTTGGTAATACCTCTCAACCACATGCAGTCAATCTTAAAAAATCGAGTTCGTACAACCCCCCTATACACCCCCAGTTAAAAAATTTAGAGAACAGGATGGAACAACATATACGGAGGAAGGTCGGTAAGGTTAGATATACCTCCAACCTGAATACAGCTAAGACCAACCTCCTGGAAGAATTGGCGGGCAATTCGGGGGTTCGAGTTATGGAACCTGACAAAGGGGGAGGTACAGTGATTATGGACCAGGTTATGTACGAGACCAAAATGCACAACATTTTGTTGGATACTGCCAAGTACACAATAGTTTCCTTGAATGAGGTTAACATTTCTTACAAAAATATTGATTTAGCCTTAAAGGACCTTTTGGATCAGGAAATCATTGAAATAGATCTCTACAAATTCCTGGAAAACCCCCACCCTAAGGTACCCGTTATTTTCGGGGTGCCTAAGGTGCATAAACTGGTGGAGGACCCTCCAATGCGCCCTATTGTAGCAGCACAGGGGTCCAAAACCCACAATCTATCTAAATTCTTGGATTGGAAGTTGAAGCAATTGTGGGGTAGGCAAGAATATCTTCTTAAGGACTCGTGGGAATTTCTCCGAGGGGTTACGCCAGATTTATTTAGACCTGATATATCCTTTGTCACCATAGATGTGGTTGACTTATTTTCTGTGATACCCCATAGTGTTGGGTTAGAATGGATGGAGGAAGCCTTATGGGGCTGTAAGGGGGTGACCAACAATGATGTTCATTTGGTGCTGCATCTATTAGAACTGGTATTGAAGTATAACTACATCTACTTTTCAGGAGAATATTTTCAGCAGACTTCTGGGGTGGCCATGGGGGCCAATTGTGCCCCCACATATGCAGATATCATTCTGTCTGTCTGGGAACAAAAATTTGTTATACACAGTGAGTTCTCCAAGTATTGGATACACTACTCAAGGTTCCTGGACGACATCTGCATTTTTTGGGTTGGGCCACGGGATCTTATAGAAGATTTTGTGGTTTACCTACATACCACTACGGAATTTTTACGATTTACCCACAATGTTTCTACAAAACGGTTGAACTACCTGGATGTTTCCCTTAGTAAAATGAATGATCGTTTTAAGTCCTGTATTTACAGGAAACCATTGTTTTCTAATGGGTATCTACATTACACCAGTTCACATCCAAAATTCCAAAAAAGATCTATTTTAAAGGGTCAATATGTAAGGGTGTCCCGTATGACATCAGAAGAAAATGATTTTGTAACTGAAGGGGAGAAACTAAAATCTTTCTTCTTGGAAAGGGGGTACCCAGTAGTTTTGATAAATTCTGTATATGAGGAAGTCAGAAACCTTAGAACTAGCAGTTTTGCCCCCATATTGGGGAGGCCCAAGACAGCTTCCGAGGACGACCCATTTTATGGACACAAAGAAAAACTGAGCCTTGAACAGATGTTCATCACACAGTATAGTGAACATGCAGGAGAGATTAGACACATTATTGAGAGGGAATTTAGTGACTTTAAGGAATTTACGGATTTGGCCAACCTTAAAGATTTAACATGTAAAGTTGTATATAGGAAAGGATTTAATGTGAAAAGGACTTTGGAACAGAGTTCCAAGGTGAGTGGCAAAAATATGCAAAGAAAGGGGACGTTTCGCTGTGGGTGTTGTACACAATGCAAACATATAATGGATCAGGACAGTATATATTTGGAAAGCAGAAATAGAAGATTGTGGTCAGATGGTTTCTACAACTGCAACTCCAGGGGAGTGGTTTACCTGGCTGCCTGCCGTTCTTGCTAGGCATTTTATGTAGGCAAGACGGAGAGGCAGCTAAGGCGGCGTATATATGAACACGCTTATGATATACAGAGAAAAGTTAACACCAATTCACTCTTTAGACATACCCTGGTTTGTGAAGGAGCTACCTTCAAGTTTCTTGTATTGGAATCTGTTGTACAGTGCAACAGGGGAGGCAATTGGACTGCGCTGTTGTCTCACAAAGAAACTTGTTGGCAGATTCTATTGGAATCAAACAAGTATCCTGGGTTGAACGATTCCATTTCTATAGTTCCCTATTTAAGATTAAAGGCAGATAAATTGTAAGGTCATGGATACCTACTTTGGCATTGTGTAAAACAACATGATTTTATAGACCCAGACATTTGTCAATATTGTTAATGATCATTAACATCTTATATACTAGTGTTAGTATATTTTATATATTTTTATAATATAGGTTTTATTATAAATATTTTGCACTAAAATTTATATGGAACATGGTCATGGGCATGTGTCTTTGTTATAACATATACAAACATGATGATGCTGAATTTTTAAAATTTTTTGTAATGTGTATGTGGTTTAGTATACATTTTTTATTTAGTATGTATTGCTTTAAATCTTTAATAGGTCATTAATTCATTTATTAAGCAGCTGTATATAAAAAGAATGTGTGGAGGAGTGGTTTTTATTCTGAGGAAGTTGTTTTAACAACGAAAATGTTGCTACAGTGGATATACGTTAAAAATAAACTTGTATTGCTTGAACGTGCCTTGCATTTTGGAGAATTTCTGTTCTTATTGTGGGTTGGCGGTTTACTGGTCTCCCTGCCTGTCTAGCTGCTTGTTTTTGGTTGAGTAACTGTTCGGTGTGTGGCAGATGATGCTTATGGTTACACCTCCAAGCCCTTCCCTGGTGTACTTTGCCTGCCCCACCCACACACTCTCTGGTGGATATGAAGGAGTACACCTGCACAACAGCAGCATGTGTATTGTAAGTGATGGACATGGTCAGGTGATGGCCTCTGCACCTATTGCAGTCCTCCTCTAGCTGATTGCATGTGGTACAGCTATGATGGTATTCCCATAGCCATCTGCATGATAAACACAGTACACTATCTAGGGAAACATGTTGTTATCTGGCCATGACAGTCGCTGTGAGTGGTACCTGGATGTGGTGTTCTGAGACGGAATCACAGATGATATCTGGATGGACCTCAATCATTTTCCACAGTGGAAAATAGCCTAAAGACAGGAGGGTGATGTGCCACACATGACTACAGCATTTAAGTGTAGCTATGCTGCATTGAGACTACTACCTGTTTAACATGTGTGTGGTAATGGCAATTCTGCATCTTATAATACAGACATGACAGTACTCTGTTCATGAGGGACCCCCATCTGTAGGGCCATCTGTGAACTGGTCAGTGTGTGCAACCATTTTTATTCCTGTGATACACACTGAACACACATCTGTGCACAGCAGACGTATGGTGTGAGGATTGCAGACAGTACATGATGATAGGGATGTGTTACTGCCATCGCATCCCTGACTGGACATGTGTCACTTGAGACAGTGGTATGATGGACACTGTGTGGGGTTCCCAGTGACAAGCCAATAATGGGCAACTGTTCATAGCTGTGGTCACACGTCTACTACACATTGTACAGTTGGCATGCAGTATATATGCATGTGTTGTGCTCCCTCTGCAAATGTATACCATCTGTTGTGTTGGGTTGCTGGTGATATCTGTGCATACTGTTCGTAGATAATCCTGTATGCTGTTGTCTATCACTAAGCCATATGTGGGTTTAAAATGCAACACCATAGGCTGAATGGGTTAGGAGGTCCCAGCAGAACCTCCTGTCCCACTTCAGCTGACCATGGCACCGAACACTAGCACATCTGAGGCCCAGCCATAGACATCAACCTCTGTTGGCTATGCACCACCTTCTGGTGGCACCATCACTGAGGATGGAGCATGTCCCCCCTGGGAGTGGGACCAGACAGGTACAAATCTGCTGTCATGCGGTCCGAGACGTGTTGCGTTGGTGGCTCCCTAAGGGGTTCCGAAGCCAGATACACCAGTTCAAGGGCGGAGTGTCACATTTACAGGGTGATGCTGCCCTTCCTGGACAGCCCCCAGCACTGCCTCCTTTGCAGCTGTGTAGGTGCAGTGGTAGTTGCCCATGGCTGGGGACCTCCGTCCCACTTTCCCCATGGGCTTGTGAATGCCAAACACCCATCCCCGTCCGGGGTGTATCCCCCCAACATGTGTCATATTCCAACCCTGTATGCTGTCTTTTCTGTGATCCTACCTATCCTCCATGGCCATACCTACACTCCTTCCCCAACATCTGACCCTCACCTACAGACACATAAGGCCAGTCGGCTCCTAGGGCAACATCTGCCCTATAAATAGCTGTCTATTACACACATGTACCCACTAGACACATGAAACCCTTGTAATATGCATCACAACATACCCCTGTTATCTTCACCCCTGTCCCTCAGGCGCACGATCCTGGTATGCACATCACTCCTACATGGTCCAGGTACACGTGATGAGGACAACCCCATTGTACACACAACACTACCGGTCCCTCTATGGTTAACCCATTTACCTTTATCATGATGATGATGTTGCACACAGCACCTTGCAAGAGTACTGTTCACACATAATGATTGGACAGGTACTGCTGTGTTAATGTACATTACATGCACAGAGTGTTGTATATGGCCAATGTACAACTATTTGCGTGTATGACTGACACATGTCTGTCTGAGGGAGTCTTGTGATCACATAGAGCAACACCACTACATAATACAGGCATCGCTGGTGTTTCCCATTTCATTCAATTGTAATGCTTTGTTGCCACATGGTATGTTCCTGATACATCTCTATATATGTATGTACATATATGCTGGACATAAACACTCACATATACATCTACATGATGGGATACATTCCTATACTGTTGAATGACTGCGCTTTATGATATGTTTGTAGTACTGTCCATTGTCTGTATATCTGCCATGGCATATTGGTAATACACATTAGCTGTGTGTGCAGGGTCCTGGTTCTGACCCTTGCAAAGGACGTTTATTTGGTTGCAGGGCAGAACAAGCCCATTGGATACAGAGGGAGTAAGGCACATTAAAGCAGTTGGGAGCAGGTGTGCATGGGTTTGTGCGGTGTTAAGCACTGCTGACCTCTGGTTACAGCCTCTTACACTTCGTTAGCCTCTACATTGCTTTACCAGTGCAATACTCGCATACTGGCAGCCAAACACGCTTACATCCACTCACTCCCGCACTTGCAAATGCACTGACATTGGTGCTTGCATCTCACACCCCTGGGTGGGAGCAAGGACCACAATTTTACCTTGTGATGCCTATTATATCGGACTACATGACTACAGTATCAGGATTGGCTGCCCATTAGGCGACGGAATTGCATTCGACTGTATGGAATCAGCGGCCTGTCCAGTGAATCAGTCATATTTGTGTGTACCTCATACAATCTGCTCCCACCTTGTGATGCCTATCACATCGGACTACATGACTACAGTCATAGCCGGCCTTAGGCATAGGCCAACTAAGCGGCCGCCTAAGGCACCACTTTAGTAGGGGCACTTTTCCAGTATTTATTTGGTGTAGGTAGACCAGGATGGGGGCACTGGGTTGTGTGGTGGGGGTGCCGTGGTGCCCTTTTGCCTAGGGCACCAGTTGACCTAAGGCCACTCCTGACTACAGTATCGGAAGTGGCTGCCCATTAGGCGACGGCATGGTGTTCGACTGTACGGAATCAGCAGCCTGTCCAGTGAATTAATCATATTAATTGTGTGTTCCTCATACAATCTACTCCCATCTTGTGATGCCTATTACATCGGACTACATGACTACAGTATCAGGAATGGCTGCCCATTAGGCGACGGCATGGCATTCGAATGTACGGACTCAGCGGCCTGTACAGTGAATTAATCATATTTGTGTGTTCCTCATACAATCTGCTCCCATCTGGCTGATACATGGGAACCGAGACTCTTCAATACATACAAGTAGTTGGGTTGTGGGAGCAACATCCGTCGGCCGAGTCATGCTACCACATACCTATTATAGGTTTGCCACCTTTTCAATTGACCAAGGTGGGACTTTAGGGTTACCACCTGTCCCACTTTGCGAGGGACAGTGCGAAAATAATCACGACATAGCAAATGTCCTGATTACAGGACGTTATTATATTCTACGTTTCAATAATAGTTGCATAAAACAGTTATTTTATATATGAAACTTCTATATGTTATGTGAAGTAGCATAAGCAATTGAAATGTTACTAGATTAAGCTTTTATTTGTGCAAATAAGTATAATCCTGTACTATGCACAGCTGTAGGTATGTTTTGTCCTGGAAAGTCTGACATTTCTACAGAACATGTCCCACTTTGGCCATTTGGAAAGGTGGCAACCCTAAAGGACCTGTATATAGGGACTTCAGACTTTGCTGGGCAACACATACCTACAGCCAGTAGAAAGGGGAATACTTCACTGTTTTGCCTAAATAAAAGGTTATTCTTGTAGCATTATAGTTGCTTATACTGTTACTTATAACATTTAGGTGTTTCAGGTACAAAATAATTGTTTTATGCAACTACTACAGACAATATAGGAAATCTTTGCCCTAAATCACATGACATTTGCCATAATTATATTTATTTTGAAGGACACAACTGCCCAAAGGGGAGTGTCCCTCACAAAGGTGGACAGGTGGTAACCCCAACCCTATTATTCTATCAACTTTCTAAGGTAGTCGGCGGAACATGCACTTTCTCTCACTAGCAGACCTCTCATACGAATGGGGAAGAATAAACACTGAATCAGGGACACTGCATAATAACCTCAGGGACACATTTAAAAAGTTGGTGCTATTAACCTGACACATTGACGGACACAGAGCACATTTGCATTCATACACATTGTCTGAGGTACATGCTGTTTAGGACTCTTACATGTTGTTATTATTCATTACATGTATTCCGTCACCTTTCCTCCTAATATCACTAGTTCTAGGAGGGTTTAGTTGGGACTTTGTTAGATTCTGATTCGTAATCACGGACGTCCCTGGTAATCGGGGACAGTTCAATGATATGGTCCCTATGTGTTCCCCCACTGGTTTACGGACTGTCCAGTAGATGTGCTCTTAAGGTTTGGGAGGTATGGGCATCTGTTTTACCCACATTGGAATATTACTTACACCCACAGGACGGTCCTTATACGTGTCTGCCAGCCAACACCTGCATGTCTAGGTCCATAATCGCATACCCATAGTTCCCCTACCTGCCACTACTTTACAGCACTCATCCTTACTGTGGGTGCAGGTTGGCGCAGGTGGGATATGAACACACCCCTACACACTGCCCACTCTCCCCGTGTCGGGACACATGCCGTACGTTGTGTCAACCTATGTGTTATCAGGCTTGCACAACCTACTGTTCCGTGTACAGCTACATCCTGGTTGCAGTAGTCTTTACTCGCATTGCCTGGAAGAACAACATTTTTGCTGTCCCACAGGGGAAGTCGCTGTCCATGTTTAAAGTGTAGACCTTGTAGATCTTTCCCACTGGTAGTTTCCTGCCGGTGGTCTGGGAAGCAGTGTTGTATTTACCATTATTGCATGTCTGTATGTCTCACCGGCCTAGCACGGGGGTGGGAGGTAGACGTTTGTTGATTGGACCTCCCACCAACATATGCTCGGTCTGAATATATGTTACCCGTAACTGCTGTAACATAACCTAGGTATATACATGTGTATATTTACTGTAACATATATATCTATTTACATTTATATATACAGATATATCTGCATATGTATTCATACACGTATATTCATATCTTACTGTCTATATATATATATATATATATATATATATATATATATATATATATATATATATATATATTTGTGTGTGTGTGTGTATATATATATATATTACACATGCGTAATGGTGTTTATATATGTTTCACCAGCATACTAGTGCCTTATTCATTATAACACCGATACTTCATTCCAGTTATCTTGTAATCGGTATGTAGCATGTTATACAGCGGACAGATGTCGCAATATGTTCATGTACGGATTACCGATGGTAATTGGAATGTGATACAGTGTGATTCGACCCATCCCTCTTCTGCACAGCCTATTATTCCATCTACTGTCAATGTTTGTATGTGCACATTCCTATTATTTATGTCAACAAATGGAATGCATGTGTTACTGAATTTGTACTTCACCATATTGTTGTCTGCATGTGAGTATGCATATATACCTATTACGATCTAGCTGACCTCCATGGAGGGGGGTCCATTAGAACCAGCCCATCCAACCCTGGCACGTCTGGATCCATAATTGCATACCCATGGTTCCTCCACCCCACCCGTGTTGAATTTACATGCATAACATCCATTATCCACTTGTTATCGCAGCCATGACACACCTTTACACATTGCCCTCTCCAGAGCTTTTGGGGCCCTACACACATTGTTTCCCGCCTCATGTATTCAGATGGTCAACCGCCCTGTATATTTGCACATACGTGCATTTCCTGGGGTTATGGAATCCGGCCATTTGCGCTTTCCAGTTTTTGGAGGTCCCGGCATGGGACTACATTCCGTCTGTGTGTAAAGTAGACTTAGCAATTCAACTATGTTACTCCCACTGGTAAAACCCTGCCTGTGGTGTGAGTATCGGTGCTCTGCTCTGCCCATGGTTCCTCCTCCCCACCCTTGTTGAATTTACACGCATAACATCCATTGTCCACTTGTTATCGCAGCCATGACACACCTTTACACATTGCCCTCTCCAGAGCTTTTGGGGCCCTACACACATTTTTTCCCGCCTCATGTATTCAGATGGTCAACCGCCATGTATATTTGCACATACGTGCGTTTCCTGCAGTTATGGAATCCGGCCATTTGCGCTTTCCAATTTTTGGAGGTCCCGGCATGGGACTACATTCCTTCTGTGTGTGAAGTAGACTTAGCAATTCAACGATGTTACTCCCACTGGTAAAACCCTGCCTGTGGTGTAAGTATCGGTGCTCTACTCACTCCAGGGCAGCTTTTTATGACATACGCTGAAAGCACTATATAATACCAAAATTGTTCTTGATTCCCTTCACATCCCTTGCGTATGCTTTATTGTTACAATGTCCATTCTTTATATATATATATATATATATATATATATATATATATATATATATATAGTTCATTTATGTAGATATATATCTATACACACATATATGTGTGTATGTGTGTGTATATATATATATATATGGGTCTACCTGACATGGTCGACAGTTCATATGGTTGACAGTTTATTTGGTCGACAGTTCATTTGATCGACAAGCATTTTAGGTGGGGGGCTGTGCCCCCCAACTATATATATCAACTCCAGGGTTGCACAACATTGGGGAAGGGGGCAAATCTGCTTGTCGACCAAATGAACTGTCGACCAAATGAGTGTCGATTATATGAACTGTCGACCATGTGAAGGGGACCCATATATATATATATATATATATATATATATATATATATATATATATATATGTGTGTGTGTGTGTGTATATACTATGCTGGGAGCTGCTTACACCCGCGCAGGTGCACTCGCCTATGCTTACTGTGCATTACATATGTTTACTGCTGCTTATTTGTGCTTACTTGTGCCTTATTCATTATGAGAGTACCACTTTGATTGAAAGGATCTGGTTAATAGTCCCATGCGATACACACGTTCACCTTTACATGTTTAAATGTCGGCTTTACAACAGAGCAGCATTCATTCCACAAGGAAAATTATATGTGCTATAGTCGAACTTGAACCGTGAATGACTTTTTATTAAGCAGATGCTCTAACCAATACACTGTTTGAGTTCTGCTTTATTTATATGTATACCCATGGTTCATAGTTACCGAAACACACACCTCATCACTTCACTTACACAGCAGGCATCCATTTTCCTGTTGGGAAAACCACACTACTACACATGCACCATTCCCTGTTCCCTACTGCTCTGGACCCGTGCAACATGTTGACTCACTCTGAGGATATTCAGACCTCCAAAGCCTATAGTCCTGGCACATACATGTATTTGATTGTCAGGGTGTTCATGTTGTCATCCGGGTTTAGGCTTGTCCAACTGAGGACCTGGACTGCTCTGTACCTAGTTGAAAGTCAGACTTAGCACTGGGAGATCATTCGTTCGTTCCACTTTTAGCATCCTACCTGTGGTTGGGGATGCAGAGGTGTGCTCACCTATGGCCATTCTGATATATAACAGCACTAAATATTATGGGGTTTTCCACTGCTGTTTCCTTTCACATTCATTATGACTGCTATATTGTGACCATGTTCATTCTTCATATCTATATATATATACATATATACATACATATGCATATACACCTACATGCTTATTTACATTTCCCATACCGGTGAATCACCGCCACTTACCGTCACGCATACACGCTTGCATACCCGCTTATGTCTAGGGTTGTCACCTTTTCAAATGGCCAAAGTGGGGCATTTTCAGGACACACATCAGATTTTACAGGCTGACACATACCCACAGTCAGTACAAAGGTTAGAACTTTACTTATTTGCCTAAATGAAAGCTTATTCTTGTAGCAGTTTAGTTGCTTATTCTGTTTCTTGTAACATTTAAGTATTTTACATACAGAAATAAC
Organism: Protopterus annectens; assembly: GCF_019279795.1. Lineage (NCBI taxonomy): Eukaryota > Metazoa > Chordata > Ceratodontiformes > Protopteridae > Protopterus > Protopterus annectens. Next base: position 1,763,896,498 of record NC_056739.1, read on the forward strand.
TGTTTTATGCAACTGTTACATGAAATATAGGACATAAGTATTTCCTACAATCACAGGACATTTGCCATTGTATTATTTTTGGTCAGGACACAACTGCCCAAAAAGGGACTGTCCCTCGCAAAGTGGGACAGGTGGTAACCCTACTTATGTCTGCTTTAAAGCACCTTAATCACCCTATATCTGACTGCCACTATGCGAATGTGTAAGGTATATATTCCTGATAATGCACGTGGGGAGACGTGCATCACACTTAGGTGTTTAATCTGGGGTCATAGGTTCTGCAGGACCGGCTGGAGGCTGAGCAGTCTTGTGGACAACTACTGCTCATACAACTTGTGTCCAGATGTCTACAGGACTGGACATTGTGTTGTGACACCAAGTCTAATGTTTAGAACAGATACTTATCCCATGAGGGATATCCAAAAAGTGTGGGGACCAATGACCTCGATTCCATTGGCTTTATGAAAATAAGGTAGGGTTATACATGCAAGGGATACATAGTTTGCAATCCTGAGACTGCCTAGGGTGTGACTGCCTCTATATATGAGTAGGGGTCACTATGTGCAGATATGGCTGTGCCTATCTAGCAGCCCGAGTATGGGTGGTTTTGGTGGACATTCAGGAAAGGAGGGGGGGGTGGTGTGCTGTGTAGGGGATGATGGGTATACAATTATGTATCCAGGTGTGTTGGGGTTACATGGCTCAGTTCAGGCCAAACCATTATGTGGGTATGTGCTGGTAACATTTCTGTACATGTGTACTGCACTTTTTAATGTTCATATGTTTGTGAGATCGTATTGCAGATGTGAATAATTGTTCTTTGGTTATCTTCCTGATTCACCCACTGCTCCCTCGTACACCTCCAGTTCACCTATTGTGCATCCAACCCAGTCTCCCTTTGGCGAATTATTACATTACCCATCACCCCCCAACCCCATATTCCACAGACACCATCCATCCCTTCTCTGGTTGATGGCCCATGGCACAGTCAACAGAACACATTGCGTACACTACATATCTCTGGTACCAATATGGTTGTGAGGACTACCCTAGAATTTCTGATCATCCACATGCTGTACTTCACGCACATAGGTACATGCAAATACTTATCTTTCATGACATGGTAGGTAGACCTGGGTAATACCAGTTCATTTTTGGGCCGTCCTGACAAGGACAACTTGGACCGCGAATGGGCAGATATTGGGCGAATGCACTGACCATTGGTAGGGTTGCCACCTTTTCATATGACCAGGATGAGACATTTTCGAGGACACTCATCAGAGTTTACAGGCCAGCACATACTCATGGTCAATACAAAGGATAGTACTTTAGTTTTATACCTAAATATAAGCTTTTATTGTTGCAGTGGTTTAGTTGCTTATTCTGTTTCATTTACTTGTTTATTCTGTTTCTTGTAAAATTTAGGTATTTTATATACAGAAATAAGTATTGTATGGGACCATTACATAAAATATGGGACATAATTATGTCCTACAATCGCAGGACATTTGACATTTATAATGGTTTTGGTATGGACACAACTGCCTAGAGGGGGACTGTCACAATGTGGGACAGGTGGTAACCCTAACCATTGGGCTAGGCTTAGCAATTGGTGGCGCGCTAACATGATGCATTTCACTTCCACTTGGTATAACTATCGACACTACAATGGAATACGGGCACGGGGTTTTAAATAACATTTGTTCGAGGGATAGGGACTCAATATTCAGCTACATGCCTTTGTGTTTACTTTTTATTTTTTGCATACATTTCAGTATCCACGGACACTGACAGGAGTGATTACTATTAGAGGCAGGCTGTGCTAGTCAGCATTTTAGTTTGCGCGTATGCAGCCGACATGTTCACGCCTCCATGCAGCGCTTGGACATGCCCCCTGCACTCATGCACATTTCCTATGCATGTGGCTGCTACGGCAGCGCGCCTTCATTAATATGCATGTGGTGCTGCTGCACCATCTCTACGCCGCACGGTCGGCACAAGGCTAATGCCGTCCTTGCACCGAGCTTCATGAATCCAGAGGAAAGTCTATTAATTTTGAGTTTAAGATTAATGCGCACTGTGATTGTAATAGCTCTAGAGTAGTTAGTTTAACATTCTGTGATTTTTGTCATGCATATTATGTGGGTAAGACAAAGCATATATTGAGAAGGAGAATTTATGTACATTATTATGATGTTGAAAACTGTAACACTAATAACACATTATATTAACCATTATATTAACACAAGGTGAAATGTGAGGATAGTAAGAAGTTCTATTTTTTGTTTTGGAAAAGGTACCAGTTAATCCCGGGGGTGGACCCTGTGAATTAATGCTTGAGTTTGGGAATTGCTCTGTCAAACTAAGGTGAATGCAAGCAGTTAGCCTGGAATGAACAACATTATTTTGCTAAACAGTATACAGAAACTCTGGTCAGCAAATTTATATTTGTATATAGAAAATGAATTGATTTAATTGAATTACTTATTTTTTAAATGTTTTAATGTGTAATGTACTTATTTGATGCACTTGTTTTAAATTCATGCACTTGTTGTAGCTCTGTCTTTTTAATGCTCATTGGATGTTGACCATGTGATTTTTTTTAATTAATGTGTATAAATGGCCAGTTAGCTTTTTAAAATCAGTTCTGGTGAAGTCCTGGAGATAATAAAGGATGAAAGCACTTAACTTTCCCATTAAAACTGTACCTCTTATTTTATGGGTTGTTACCTGTTTTTTTTAATCAAGTGAGTTTACTGAATGGACATTGTATGAATCCCAAACATTTTTTTGGTTATTTGTTTGTGGTTGCATGGCTATCTCCATTTTCTGGTTGTGAGTTTGCTTCAGAGACATACCATGTCCTCACAGGATCTGTTCACTGTTAGTGGATATAGTGAATGATAGGTGTGCAATGATGGGAATGATCCAGTTACTAGCCTTGGTATAGTTCAGTCTTTTGAACTGCTTACAAACAATTTGACAGAACTGAAAGAGCTTTTAACTCCAATGTTGTCTACACTTAATAAAGAAAAACACAAGAGAAATGGTCCAAAATTTCATTTCAAATATTTCTGATCAAAAGCTTCTGGAGGAATTAGTGATGACATGAATGTCCTCCTGATCATTTTGGATTCTTCCAGAACAAATTATATATCTGCACAGCCTTGCATTGTGAGACATGATGATTTCAGTATGCAGCAACAATAGACTAATGGGAGCAATGCTACAAATAATGCTAATCCAAATGTGGACTTATCAGCATGGCTAAACAACAACTTCTCAGGGTTAGCTTGCTGAAATGACTACTATTATAAGTAGTACTGTTGATTCACAACTTAAACTTTTTAAACAAAAACTCACTAAATACAAATTATTGCAGGTAGATAATATGTGTTTAAACAAATGGATTTTGAAAAGGAGGGTGACTAGGGGGCTAAATATATGGAAATTTCTGAATGGGGTTGCTGACAACAATGATCTATACCAAAGTTTGACCCCCATTTTCAGTGACTTTGTCTGTCAATTTATGGGGGTGTTGATAAATATAATGAAAAAGATACAACTGCCTTGTTGAATGACATTAATAAGTTGGATTGATCCTTAAAGAATGACTAGTTATTTGAGGTTAAACTGTTAGACTACAATAATATTTAGGTCATGTTGATACTGTTATAGACAAAATTAAAACAAGAAAAATAAACAAAATATTTAAAGATGATAGTGAATATGTGAAAAGTATTGCATATCCAAAACAATGCTGTATTGCTAACAAGCAGAATTTTAATAGGACAAGCACTGTGAACACCCATGCGATGGATGAATTCAATGTAATTGCTATGGAAGTTGGTATGAGCAATGATAATGACATTTTTTTTAGATTCAGAACAATTTGCACCATTGCACCAGTCCAAAAGGATAGCCCAGAGGAACCAAATGGAGATTCCACCTAATGCCAACCCTTTGTATCATATAAATTTTTACAAAGCTCGGGACAAGAGCAAAGAAACCAGGAAGGTGAGATTGGCACCGATATTAAGTGACATTGATGAGACAGTATATTTAACTAATGCCTAATTCTTTTCTTTTAATACTTTTTTTCACATCTAATAATGGTTTTGAGATTAACGCATGTTCTACAAATGTGACAACATCAAAAGATGTGAACCAAACCATGATAAATGATTATAGAAGTTTCAAGCTTTATAATTATAGCTGTTCAGAGTTTGATAAAAGACACTTTGAAATTTTTAGTAAAAGATTTTCATTTGTTTCTAGAACTAGGACTGAGATAAGTAAAGGTTTGATTGATTTAAAGCTATACATTTAAAAACATAATTTTTAATTGTTTCATGATTCGGAGGGTAAGAGCAGCACACATGGGGTGTTTTGCAGAAAAAGTACTTTTAATTCACTATTGCATCCCACATGGAATAGGGCTTAAGTGGTTCAGAGAAGCTTGCTATGGTATTCAGAAAGATATCAGAAATTTACATAATATACATTTTAGTAAATGGTTCATAGGTTCATAGGAGGTTACCAAACTAGCAGCCCTAGAGCCTTTACAAGCCTAGCCATGTTAATCTCAAGTATCCCCATTTGCTCTTTTTTGGGTAATTTGCAGAATGAATTTATGAACAGAGCAGGTCTGTGATCAACACCGGCTATCCTCGTCCATGAGGGACATGGGTGCCACCCCAGGGGTGAATTTGTGGCCTCCCATCCTGTTATCTAGAATGCATTTGAATAAGGTCAGTAAGGAGCTCTGTTTTAAGTGAATAGAGAGTCTATTCCAGAGAAGAGGCAGGCTCTGGGAGACATATCTGTCTCTCCAGCATGATCTGTTATTGTCACAAGCTAGGCTGATATCCCTAGAGTGAGTGGCTCTTGAGCCATTTGACTTCTGGTTGTGCAGTATTTCCATTAGAGCAGAGTTGGACATTGCCCTGTAGGCCAGGTACAAGTCACCTTTCTGCAGCCTATAAGATACAGAGTAAAGTGACAAAGCTTTCAGCCTGTCCACATAGGTCATGGTTTAGAGTCCCTGTATTTTCTTAGTGAGAAACCTCTGAGGTCTGTCCAACTGTTGCAGGTATCAGTTGAGTCACATTTAAAAGGGTGTATTGTACTCTATTAGTGGTCTTATGAAGGTTGAGTACAGTGGAGTTATAACATCCCTTGACCTGGATGCTATGCCCTTGCTTATGAGGTGCACTATGTAGAAAGCTTTCATTACCAATATGGAAACTTGGTGGTCAAAGTTCAGATTCTTATCAACCTGTATTGCCAAGTCCCACACCACAGGATTGGAACTCAGGGGGATGTTGTCAATATTTTAATTTGTAGGGAATTCTGTTTTGCTAAAGGGAACAATAATGCATTTTTTTTGCATTTACTTTTAGATGATGGCTTTGGCACAAATCATTTGTTTGTGCTAGCCCTTCCGGTAATATTTTGACATCATTGGGGAACTCGGTGATTGCTCCCAGTTTGCAATCATCAGTGAACTTGGTAAGCCAGAGGTCATCTACTTTGGCCTGGACTTCTGAGAAATAGATGCGAAACAGTAAGGGGCCCAACACAGACTGGTCGACTTGAGGAGGTGGAGTCACCAAATTTGACAGAGTGTGTTCCATCGGTGAGCCAATTTGCTACCCATCTAGTAAAGTAAGGGTTAATCCCTATCTGGGGAGTTTCTCAATGATGCCAGAGTGAGGAATTTTGTTGAAAGCCTTGGCAAGGACGAGATAGGCTATGTGCACTGTCTTACTTTTGCCCATGGCTTTGGTGACATTCTCAAAGAAGTTTACCAGGTTTAATAAGTATGATCTACCCTTAATGAAGCCAAACTGGGTTGGATACACTGTTTGGAGGTTGCATATGTCCTTGCTGATAAGGTCTGTGAAAATTCTTTCCATGGCCTTGCAGATGAGGCTAGTTAGTCTTACAGATCTGTAGTTCTCCAGGTCAATTTATGGCTCCCGCTTTGTGCAGGGGGATTACTGTTGCTCTTCTCCATTCTGCAGGAACATAACCAGTTCTCAAGCTATGATTAAAGAGAATGCTAAGTGGGTACACTAGGTCTTTTTTTAGATTGTTTAGTAAACAACCTTGGATATTATCTGGTCCCACTGAGGCCGTGTTTTTGGCCTTGGCAAGTGCAGAGATTACCTGTTCTCTAGAGATACTAGGCAAAGGGCTGCTGTCAGGTATACTTTGGAATATGGTAGGTGGGGATAGGGGGTGAAGTTTGTGCTGAATCTGTCAGCTAGCAGGTTGGCGATGTCTTCCAGTGTTGTATCAGTGATTTCCATCTACAACCATTTCAGCACATAGCTCGGCATTCCCTTTTAGACTTCAGATGTAGTTAAAGAATGCCTTATGATTATCCTTGGCTAGGGATGTGATTTTAGTTTTATACCTTGCTTTAGAAGACTTTACAAGTTTTCTGATTTTCCTGTTTAGGCTTAGGAGAGAATTCTTCCTCTGCAGAGTGATATCCCTCTTGCTTTTGGACAACAGTTTCTACCTCTTGTTATATAATCTGTTTATACTTGAAGGCCACCACAGTGGCTTGTTTTTACAGGAAGACCTGGTTTTGATCCGGTCAGGTACAACAGAGTTTATGCAGTCATGTTTGTACAGGGCATTTGCATACACTTCTGTATAGTGATCATTGGTGCTGGTGATTGCAGGTGGTATGAAGCTTTTTATACCATCTCTTAGTATGCTGTAGTTAGTTTTGAAGCTGAAGTGAAGTTTTTAATAAATTTTGCTCCTGTGAGGGTGTCTGTAGTTACTTCAAACAAGACTGATTTGTGGTCTGACCTAACCAGGGAAGGCATCAGGCATGGGGAAGTACAGTGACACCCCATGTTGGTGTACTATATCCAGAACATTAGAACCCCTAGTGGGGGTGCAGTCTATCTGTTCCAGAGCATTTGTCTTAACAAAGTCCAGAACCTATGGGCAAGCATGTTTTTGCTCATGTATGGTCCCCCATTTTATGAAAGGATAGTTGAAATCTCTCATGACTAAGGTGTTGGGCTGTATGGTGAGGGATTCCAGTAACTCGAGGTAAACTGTGTGCTTATCCTGGTTCATGGGGGGGGGGGGGATCTGTAGCTAGCAATGATGTGGTACGGTACTTTCCCAATAGTTAATTGGACATGGAGTCATTTGACAGAGTCATACTGTTTGACCAGTCTCAAAGTGTATTTGGTTTTAATGAAGATGAAAACACCTCCACCTCTGGTTCCTTTATGCTCATTTTGAGGTGTGAAAGTGTGGAAAGCATTGTAGTATTGCACAGCTGGGGTGCCCTCAGTGGTCTTGAACCATGTCTTGGTAACTGCATAGATGCCAGCATCCTCCAAGGTTGAGGAGTGCTTCCAGGGAATGCAGTTTCATGTTTAAACTCCTAGCATTAAGCAGCATGACCCTGAGTTTGTCTTAATTAGATTTTATACAGCATCAGCATCCGAGCTCCCATCTATCACCCAGTCAGTATTTACCTCAGTTAAAAAATGTTTTTTGCAATGTTGCCTTCTACTAAACGCCAAAAAAAACAAGTTACTTGTTTTTACTCTTACACAGAAGTCCCCTCCAATAGACCTAACAGTCAAATCAAGCAATGGTACTATAATCACACCTGATCCAACCACCAAGCTCTTAGGGGTAACAATAGATCACAATCTCAGCTTTGACCCACATATTAGCACTACAATTAAAGCTGTTAACAGAAAACTGGGCTCACTGTACAAGATAAAGTCCTTCCTCACCCCTGAAGCCAAAACCACCATTGCCCATACTCACCTGATGTCTACTCTCCTCTATTCTTCATCTGTCTATACAAATCTTTCCAAAACTAACCTAAACAAACTAGCAATCTCCTACAACAACATTGCCAGATTTGCTACTGGTTCACCATATAGAACTCATCACAGTTTAAACCTCAAACAACTAGGCTGGCTTGAACTCCAAAACCAGCTACTATTTCAGCAACTTACAATTACCCACAAGATTCTCTTTCACACCAATAGGACTCCTATTCTTTGTAGCATTGCAACTCCTTATAGAAATCTTACTACCCTATGCTCAGCAAATAAATTACAAGTATCCACCCAGAAATCCCTTAATAAAGCCGGGGACTCCCTCTTTTCAAATTCTGTGGGTAAGAGTTGGAACAAACTCCCCAGTAACCTACAGTTACTTTCATCCTTATCACTATTCAAACATCAGCTAAAACTACACCTTAAAGAACATTGGTTATGCCCATGTATTAATCTAGATTAACACCTGCCAGCTATCATAATTCCTTTCCCCCCTATACTACCCACTTGGGCACAATCACATCCTATTCATTCATAGTCAATATTGTAGTTTTTCTTATTTCCTTCTAACTTCATTAAACTTACTCTTCACTTTTCTATAATCACTCTCCACCTACTGATATTGTTCTACATCTGTGTTAACTCCTATGCTACCTATGATATTTCACACTTCCTGATATTCTTCTATGTCTATGTTAATACTTATGCTACCTATGACATTTCATGCAAACCTTGTCTAACATAACAACTAGATGGTACCTTTCTCCCCCTCCACTCTTTTTTTCATGTCCAAATATTGCCAATCATTATTCCTCTTGTATATACTGCTCATAATACTACTGACTCGACACCCTAACTTTTCCTTCTCCAATGTTGTTTGTTACTTCTTTGCTAACCTCTCTTTCTCTAATGTTGTTTGTTACTTCTTTGCTAACCCAATCCTTCTTTGATTTAATTTTTTTCTTTACCATTTTTGTTGTTTTTTATCTTTTGCTATTTGAAGCTACTTGAGTTCATTAATAGGCACCCTTTAGCTATGAACTGCATTAATTCTTTGTAATAATTTACTGTTCACAATTTTACTTTTATTTGTAGTCCTGTTACATTACCTTATATTGGAGCTTGCATCAATTCTTTGTAATAATGTACTATTTACAATTTATTTTTATTTTTATTTGTAGTCCTCTTACATTACCTTAATGTTGGAGCCTCTACTGAAAATGGACATGTATCCAGTTAGACTAGCCCATTCAACAAATGTAAAATAAATAAAATAAATAAATGTTGGAAAATTTGTTGTTTTGACATGCCCTAAAAAGGCATTATGGGGGAGGCAAGGGCCTTTGCCAGTATCCAAAAGCCTAGAGGGGGCAGGTGCAGACCATCTCTGGCAAAGCAGTGAGGTTTGTCTTCCATATTCTCCCAGGCTGACAGATAATGGATCCCCCTGGACTGACATGAGAAGCTGAGCCAGTTGTTGAAGGCGATCATTTTTTTTTTTATATTGTGGCATCATCCTGGGTGAGGGTAGTATACTGCTTAGGGCTAGGGACATACCTGTCTGAGACACATATTCAGAGAGTTCCATCATGTCTCTCTTCATATAGTCCAGACAGGTACATCTCAAGTCCTTCACTCCAGCATGAACTATGACAGAGTCATAACGGCACTTGTTGAGTGACTTGAGTGCATGCGTGATTTGTCACATCCTGGCACTTGACAGGCAGCTGACCATGGCCTTCTCCCTGTCCAGTCTGGTAAGAGGGACATCTGTGTATCTCACTATGGAGTCATCTGTGACCAAGACATTTGATGTGTTTTGTCTTAGGGGCTTATTTGTTGAGACATGGATGTGTGTGTTGGTATGTGTAGTGGTTTCTTTATTCTTAGTGGTGAGTCTAGGTGATGTGTGCATGATGGAGGTCTCTGTTCTTTTGTCAGGCTTTTAGTGAGTACCTCCACATATGTGGGTTTATGTGTCATGGCCTTATTTTGTGTGAGAGGTGAGTTTGCATGAGAGGTGAAGTGTATGGGCTGAGAACCTGTTTTATGTCTAGTTTGTTTTTATGTGAGAGAACTGACTCCAGTTCCACAGTGTATTTGCATCTCTCACATACAGTGTTAGATTGCTTTAGGTGTAAATGGTTATCAGTACACATTAAGTAATTTCTAGATTGCCTCAAGATGCCCATATCAATCAAGCTGGCAGGAGAAATAATGGGAAACTTCCCATCCATTGTGTTAGGATTTTTCTGAATATTGTATTTGGGAAGGAAGTGGGCTAGCTGGACTTAAGTCACAAACAGCAAAAATAAAGCCACAATTCAATTAAATACAGTTAACAACGTGTAGTGCTGGCTTAAAATATACTTATTTTTCTTTTTTTTTTTCAGTGGATGCCTTGGATTTCTGTGCAGATGCACTACAGACCTCTTGCTAAAGTTGCCAAATGTTGAGCAGCTCTGGTAAACTGAAAACAAACCCGTGGAAACGCGAGGTTTATATACAGGAAAATTTAAACAGTTTTAACACAACTACCAATGAAAAAGCCTCAAACTGAGTCTTTCTCCAGCAATCCCCAACTCAAATAGGTCCTGATCTACACACTTCTGCCACAAAGGTGCAGGAATGCCCTCTTAATTTAAGATGGATAATCTAAGAGCACAGTGATACCAAACAGTCTAGATTCAGCAGGTCTGAATCGAGCCTATGCTATATAAGGCAAGGAAATACAATTTCAAAGTGCAGAGTAAAAAACAGTCACAAACAGCAAAACTAAAGTAGCGATTCAATTAAATACAGTTAACAAAGTGCAGTGCTGGCTTAAAATATACTTATTTTTCATTTTTTTCAGTGGATGCCTTGAAGTTCAGTGAGATGCACTCCAGACCTCTGCCTAAAGTTGCCAAACGTTGAGCAGCTCTATTAAACTAAATGCAAACCCATGAAACATGAGCCTTATATACAGGCAAATGTAAATAGTTTTAACACAGCTACCAATGGGAGAAGGAGAATTTATGAACATTATTATGATGTCAACAATTGTAACACTAATAGCGTATCATACAAACACAAAGCAAAATGTAAGGATAGTAAGAAGTTTTATTTTTTTTGTTTTGGAAAAGGTACCGGTTAATCCCAGGGTGGACCCTGGGAATTAAAGCTTTGGTATAGGGAATTGTTGTGGCAAATTAAGTTGAATGTCAGCACTTACCCTGGAATGAATGGGTCTATTTCTTTATGTAGTGTAGTGAAGCTACGGGCAGCAGAATTATAATTGTACTTGAAAAATGAATGGATTTAAAAGTAGTATTGATTTTTAAATGTTTTAATGTGTAATGAACTTATTTGATGCATTTGTTTTAAATGCATGTACATGTTGTAATTTATGTCTTTTTGATGCTCATTGGATGTTGATCATGTGATATATATATATTTTTTAATTTAATGTATATAAATGTCCGGTTAGCTTTTTTAAATAAGTTCTGATGAAGTCCTCGAGATAATGAAGAATGAAATACTTAACTTTCCCATTAAAACTACAACTCTTATTTTATGGGTTGTTAACCTGTTTTTTTTTAATTAAGTAAGTTTACTGAGAGGACATTGTGTGCACCCAGCAAATTTTCTGATCATATTATGGCCATACACATGCACATCTATTTACATCAGTGCATATGTACAACAGAGGTGTATACACAGGCAAGAATGTTAATCCTTGTATATATGTCCTGATATAGGCTAGTTTCAAAAAAAAAAAAAAAACAGGCTAATGCCATAGCCAAAATATGGACAAAAAAGGAATTACAAATTATGTTGAGTAAAGCATCGCCTCTGTATATTCAATAAGGGACCAGTGAAAGTCAATGTAGAAGATGATGGATACATGTTCCTGTGTACCTCTTGCAGTACTGTACAACAACACTATGGCAAAATAATTGCTATTAAATGACACACATAAGGTCATTATGATAATGGGATTACATAAGTTACAAAATGAAGGACGTCATGCTGTTGGACAGGTACAAAACAGCAACCATCAATAAACAAATGTGTGCAATGCATACACATGGATAACATGTGCAAATAAACACACTTGACTGACCTCACAATGTTATGTGACATGAATGGGAATAATGTAGCATGTGAGTTGCTTTTATCCCTCATAAGTATACAGAGAAACAGCACAAGTAGAAGAATTATGTCTCACTTACATTATACTAACTGCAACAGTCATATCTGTCACATACAGTGCCAGAGTGTATCTGACATAACAAGATAATACTGCACTGCATGCATAGGAGTACACACACATACAGACTGAAGGATTAGCACCCCTGCCCATATAGAGCAATGTATGCCGCAATGACAGCATGTAATAATTATATAAATAATAATGGTAACACGTGTCATTATGTAATGTGTGTCATCCTTCAGCAAGATAAAGCCGCACATAAAACAAAAATAAAAACTGGATTAGACATGGCAAAAAAACTATTTATTGTGATATAAATGTAAATGTAAGCACTTTCACAGTCTAGCTAACTGCTTCATCAGACAACAGTCATAAAAAACACAACGAATTTTAAACAAATAATCAACCAATAAAATCTCTCCAATTAATATTCATTAAGTGGCTTTTAAAGATATATTACTTAAACAAGAATAAATACATCATTAAGCTAAAACTTTAGGCATATTTTAAAACCTCATAAATGTATAAAATTTCAGAACCCAGATCGTAAAAACAGTTTCAATGTTGTAATGTTCTAGCTTTCAAAAATGGTTTTAGTGAAACCTTATTTAATCCTGGAAACTTATCTGCTTGACACAGCAGAATCCATTTTTGTTCTGCTGCTTCAGTAGTATTTTTCAAATCACCACTCCTCATTCCCTCAGGAATCACTTCTAAGACAATAAATTTAAATGTATGACTATTGCCTTCTTTCGTTATATATTGTGCTAAAGCATTAGTATCTTTTTCAATGCAAATGTCCCTGCAGTGTTCTAGTATTCTGTCTTTAAACATGTGGTTCGTTTTTCCTATATATAATACATATGTTGTGCAATAACTAAAATATATGATATTCTTAGTCCTACAGTCAGCATAGAAGTTAAGATCTATGTTAAAACCCATAAGCGGATGTGTAAAAGAGCATCCTGAATGAATATAATTACATGCTTTACAATTTCTACATGCATCAGTCCCCGCCTATCTGACACTATTAGACCTCTCTCACTATCAGATCTATAACATAAATGTCTCTTCAATGATTTATTACTTCTAAAAGTGAAACGGGGTCCATCTCCCACAACGTCTTTCAATTCATCAACCATAGTTAAAATATTCCAATTTTGTTTGATAATATCACAGACTTTACTGACGTTACTGGAATATGGAAGGGGGATTCTTAAAACATTATCTGTTTCTTTCCTCTGTGATTCATCACTGTTTATTGCACCCAATAAGCCCTCACCATAGTATGGTTAACATTTATTCTCCCTTTCTTTCCATGCTTCTTTAATACATTCATCTATGTTTCTTGCATTATCTCCTCTAGTTATAAACTCTTGCTTCAACATTGCTAGTGCTGGTTTAAACTCAGTATCATCATGATTTAACCACATAATCCTGTATACTTGTCCCTTTAATACATTCCTTTTAATGTGTTTTGGATGCATACTATTGTTGTGCAATAAATTATTCTTCTTAACTGATCTTCTATAAAGACCTGTCTGTTATTTTATTAATATTATTTAACTCTTACTAATTATTACATCTAAAAATTCTATTTCATCTTGTAAATACTTATGTATAAACTTCAAAAAATCTGTTGTCATGTGTAAATAATCAATAAACTCTCTCAATTTTTCAGCTAGTCCACTCCACAACATAAAGACATCATCCACAAAGTGCACATACCATTTGATATAGCCTTTAAAAATTACCATTTGCTAACACATTATCTGTTTCCCATTGTACCAGAGGAAGGTTGGCGTAGCTATTGGCACAAGCTGCCCCCATAGCTACTCCAGCCTTCTGTAAATAAAATTCTTTATCAAAAACAAAGACATTATTTTCTAAAACCATCTCAAGCAGAATACATATCAAGTTAGTCTTCCTGGAATCATAATTCCTGGCAGTTAAAAACTTCCTGATATTTTCAATGCCCCATCCATTCGGTATTATGGTGAATAATGATTCAATGTCCAGTGTGACAAAAAGATATTTATTATTCTGATATTTAGTTTCCACATATAATCTTTGTAAGAACATTTTTAGTGTCTTTCAAAATAGTATCACACACTTACATTTATGTTTATATCACAATAAATAGTTCTTTTGCCATGTCTAATCCAGTTTTTATTTTTGTTTTATTAAGCTTGTAATTTCTTGGATTAGTTTGTCGGGTGCTGAGTTTTATTCTCTATAAAAAGGTGCACATATCCTGATATGTGCAGTGCTCATTATGACATATGACAGAAAAGAATGACAACAATATGGGATGTCTCCCCAAATGTGCCTAGGCCATATAGATTTGAATATGGGAAACATCATAATGGCAGCATTACAAATGTGGATCACACAAGGAATACATACATTCCTGAGGGGCCACCCTGATGGTTTCAAACATCAAAAAAAATCTCTCTAACAATCTCATAAAATTAGTCATGGTCCACTTCCATATCTTGAAAGAAGTTACCCATCATGCCCCTCATTTGCATCTTGAAGACATATGTCATTAATACAAACCTACTATTTAATAATTTGGACATCATATTCCTTTTCAATGTTCTCAAATTATATGGAATAACAATGGAATGCATATTTATCAGCATTATTAAACTATCATGTGTCAGCACACTGAGTTTAACATTCATAGTTTGCATAAAATAAACTGTATGTACTTTAAAAAAATAGCCATGACATGAATTTTTGTAAAACCTCAGGATTCAAATTTACACATATAAATTAGGTATAAGGGTAGTTAAGACTTACAGATCCACACTTCTAGTACTTGTATTGTGTTAACAATACTCACATATTTTTCAGCCATGATGACCTACGTTGATCTTAACATTCATTAAAGTGATGAAAGCAGACATTGATTATAAAAGACTGTTGTGATTTTTAAACATTAGGATTTAATAATATATGCATTTCTCAGCATTCAGAAATACAGAAGTATACTGTAAGATGTTTCTACAAGCTTTGCAGATAATGAAGAAATTAACCACTGGGTAAGCTCTGTAGGCATCACTGCATCACGGTTATGCTAGATGTGTAAAAATCTGGACTGTATGTTACCAAACCAATATAAATTTTCCATATGTGATGTGCAAAAGTACATGAATTACTGACAATACTGTTTAAAAAAGGTCACAGTAGGAATTGAACCTACATATAGGCAAACATCCCAAATTTTAGCATTCTGCTTAACCAGTTGAGCTAAGGGCCATTACAACTGTTTAGGCATTTTAAAAGCAGATATTACAGAAACAGTAAAACTAATATGTTTGAAATCTGTATTAATATACAGTTATCACCAACAGTCCTGCATAACATTTGCACTAGCCTAGTATAGTTGCAGATAATCTCAAAATGTGATGACACGTGATTTTTAACTTTGATGAGAAGAAGAAAATTTACTCCATGTAAATTACTATGTTTAATACAGATATTAATGGAATATGCTTGAAACACAATGCATCACATAAGCAAATATACTTAGCATAGGCATATATGATAATCTAGCTGTTAAGATGTGGCGTATGAAACTTACTGTAGGCATCTGCTAGCTGGCATCAGACCTCTGTGATCCTCCAGCAAAGATCCTCTGTGTCCCATTGATGTAGGCCATCATAGCAGTGGCAGAACTTCATGTCAAGTCTGGTAGATTCCAGTCTATCTGCAATGCTTCCTCGTAATCCAGTTCCATATGTTGATCATTGCAAAGTTCAGGGGGTGTGGTCACATCCTCTGTTCATGCCTATGGATAGACAATGAGCATCTGTGGCATCTGCTTCTTTGTTTTGTTTAGAACCTGGACTTGCCAAAGCCTCTTCTTGATTGACATCCTCGCTGAAATTGTATTACATTGCAGAAAAAAACTTCCAAAAAAGGCTAACTGAGGCACCACTAAGTTTGCAGGTAGAAATGGTATGATAAGAATTTGTATCGATCTTGCATTTTCAAGTTGTAACATATAGGATTTTGGCAAACTATTGGAGGGCATCAGGCATGTGTTACACATATTCCCATTTATTGATAACTATTGGGCAGTTACACTGAACAATGTATAGTTAACGCCGAGCTATTGGTTAATGCCCTGAGATTTGAGAACTTATGCAAATGTTTACTAATGGGATTCCCAAACATTGAATGCTAAATAACCTAATTAATTATGCATGGTGTAAATGGTACTTAAAAGCTGTATGCACTTAGTTAACTCCATTCTGGAATATAGTCGAATCAGAGCGAACTTCCAAAGGTAAACTGTCACCTGCTTGCATTGCTGGGATAGATTACACTGCTATAATCACATACATATGTTCACATTATGCTGTGTAAAACAACTGAAACAACAACTGAAATATGTTTTCATGCATACATTGTTTAAAATTCTCTGCATCACCATCATGTCAGTTACATAAAGAGGGGAGGTAGAATTCCACAATACACATGCCTATGGGTACATGTCCATCAGTAACAAGGAGGTTTTCCCCAATGCAGTTGTATGGCTACAAACAAATCAGCCCTTTTAAAGTACAGATATAGACAGAAGCAACATAAATCCGTAGCTAATTCAGAATAACCTGTAATGTCTTAAGTATGTGGAAAACAATAACATTCAGGGATATGTGCAGGTTGTGTGCTCATTGTCTGATTTATGCATGCTCTCTGATACTGAATCATATAGTAGTAGTTATAATAATATTCAATAGGATATAGGCAATATTAGAATGTCTTAGCATTTATGTTCATTTTTGTGGTGTGTGCATAACAGCTAATTTTCAAATGATGTTGTTTTACTGTCTTATTTCTGTATAAATGCCAGTAGCTGTGTTGTGCAAGCTATCATGATGATCACATTTGTGATGCTGTCTGTCTCTGATTATAATAATATCTGAGATGCTTCCTCTGTTATTGATGTAGAATTGCTAGTTGTGCTTGGATATGCATGTAACTATGGCAGCACCACTTTCATACTACTGCAGTTGTGGCACATTGGTTATGTGTTTGGCCCTTGTTTCTCATAATATCCACAAAATGTGTTCAGGTGCCACCTCTGCACATATGACCAGTCCAAAGGTGTTGAATGGATTAATAGCTCTGCACATGTATGCTGATAATTTTAGAGCATATAGAACAGCTCTTAAGATGTGCTTTTAATGTTCATTACAATTATCTGTACATGATAGTGATATGCATGGATGGCTTGGTTTACATAGTTATCCAATGTAAATAAAAGGTGAGCTATTCATTTGAGATATGCTTTTAACATTGTCATGTAAATATGTGAGCTACAGTAATCTACGATGTATATCACACTGTCTTTACGATGTTGAACCATAATAGGGAGACAATTTCACACATAGAAAATATGAGATTATAATAGAATCTCTGTGCTGGCATGGATGCGACCTGCTTGGACAGATGGGCAATACTGTGTGGAGGAATCAAGTGTGAACAAATCTGACACACGTGATAAATACTGTTGGTGGTCACAATAGATCTAGGGAGGCCTGCCAGTGACGTTGCTCTGACATGATCCTCTGTGCAGCCAATGGCCTTTGCCACTATGAGAGGGTGAGGAATGCCACTAGAGGTGGGCAACTATTGCTTCCCTTGGATAAGATAATGATGTTCCTGGTCTCCCATCATAACACCTGCCAGGATCTTCAGATACCTGGCTAAAGTATTGAAGCAGGTGTTCCAGGACTTACAGGTAAATCCATGTTCATGAACAGTGCAGCATACACCAATTCTCATTGAAGGACATCACAGCACAATTCTTAACATATTATTATATTTTTGTTACAGCAGCAAAACTGTACAAAAAACAATCCTGTGCCATGGAAACACACCCAATGTGGATGAACAACATAAGTGTTGTAGCATGTTATCTTACCAACACGGTACATAGATAACACTGTCAGCAGCATGTGTGATGTGTTTTTCACTTGCACAGGCCCATCAACATCTGAACATCAGCAAAACATCACATGAGTGTCTTCATATCCTGTTATTGTGATCCACAGTTGCTGTGTGGCTCTGCCTCCTGTTATGACTGTGGACTATACATGCATGCTGTTGTCTGTGTGCCATTTTAACCTACAGATATATTAACCTACAGATATATCATTGCAAAACATTGGCTAGGTGGTAAGGTTCTTCATAGTGTTGCCATTGTGCAGCATTGTTTAGCATACCTATGATCTAAGATATTAATGTTGACTTCTTTCCTACACAGGTACATCTGTGTGACATGTGCACCAATTTTCAAGTAACTGTCTCCATATCCTGTTACTGTGATCCATAGTTTCTGAGTGCCTCTGCCTCCTGTTATGACTGTGGATTATACTCACATGCTTGTTTCTTTGCCATTTTATACTACAGGATCCACTTTACATCAGAAGATACACTCCCCAACCAGGGAGGATGTACCTGGTAAGGCTGTCTAGATATTTGCTACTGTTCACTATTGATAACTACATATGTGCCTTTCATGATTAATGTGATGCTGTTCACTTGCACAGGACACCTGCAATCACGACATCACCACTGCCCATCCGGTATATATCTTATTTGCTGTGAGGTATATCTCAGGTTTAATGCTACATCATGACTTGTATGTGTTTACTACTGAGTGATGTACATATATATTTTTTACACAACATTGTCTTTTCACCCCTCACCACTGATGGTGGAGTCAGAGGAGGACATATCAGGTAGGTTTTATTACCTGTAATGACATTATCTGTCATACATTACTAATTTGTAACTGACATGGCATATGTCTGTTATATAGGGCCCCTGAACCACCCACAGGTATGATGACCTGATAAGCCCAGATAATCATTAGCAGTGTTATTATATAGTTATCCAAATGTCAGTACTATGCTGCATGTCTGACTTTTGTGAATGCATATATTTGTCATCTGTCTCTTTTTATAGCATGTCTACTACTTACCTCCTCTAGTAGCCCATCCACTGATCCTGAAATATGATGTAACGCACCTCAATCTGATAGTATAATCAATGGAACACAGGTTATTGCATTGAGTTCATTGTCTGGCCTGGAAGGGGACAGACATGGTTCATGGTGTAGCCTCCAACAGGGAGGATCACGAGTCTGGCCCTTCTGAGGATTTGGAAACATCAGATGACAGGCATTATAATGACCATGTCCTGCTGGAAAATATACAGACTGATAATGATGGTGACTCTTTCCCACGATGAACCACTAATGTCCATGGGGCTACTTGTAGGAGTGTAGCTGATGTGCATGAATGCATGCCAGAAGGTGTCCGCCTACTATTACAAGCAAATGAGCATTCATAGTGACATCATGGCTCTAACCTGCATGCACTTGCCCATGCCAGCAATCATGTAGTACAGCAGCTGTGTGTGTTAAATGAAAGTCAGGAGCACAGACACAGGGAAGTCATGTCAACACTGGCCGCACAGTATGATGGTGTGATATATGTTACATGCTCTTTTGAAAGCCTTGTTACAGCTGTGATAGAGTAATATCATAGAATGAACAGGATGCTATGTGCCCTAACTCTTCTGAGCAGATTACTTCCAGTGGGGAGAGACAGACCCCTATTTAATTGACCTGCACAACTGCAGTTACTTACTCAACTCTGACCCCACCAATCATGTCCAGACAGACACATTGCTCTACTACTCCTACACATATTGTCTTCTGCAATGCTAGTGTCACCACTTCCAGCTCATAGGTGCAGCAGTGTGGGCTGAGTGTTTCCAGAAGTGGTAAGGGCAGCTAGGACTGTGGTGTGAGCCATTAGTGTGGGCATCCTCATCTGCTTTACAGTAACAGGGGCAGCTGATAGCACAAGACCTGTACAGTAGCTAGAGTGGGGTGAGAGGGGGACAACTGCCCATGTACAAAATGTTAGGCAGTGTGGCCAGGGGGCCATCCATCATCCAAATCACTATTTGTGGCCAAACCTGAGTGCTGTAGTGCTGCATGTGTGGTCTAAACTGTAACAATTGCTTGCTACATTATAGCAAGCAGTTTGTGACAGTTTAAAAGTGAAAGAAAATCTTTTTTTTAACTAAAATCTGAGCAGTGTAGCAGTCCATGAAAGCAAGGTATAAACTGTAGCAACTGATTTCTCTTTTTGCAGCAAGCAGTTTTCTAGAGTTTAAAAGAATATATATATATATATTTTTAGCTAAAACTTGAGCACTGTAGTTCTCCTTGCAGTCAGTGTATAAACTGTAGCAACTGTTTGCTACATTTGCAGCAAATAGTTTGCCACAGTTTAAAAGAAGAAAGGATTTTTTTTTACTAATCTTTTAGAGGGAGGATCAAGGGCAGGGCACATAAACAGGACCTAAATGACTGGGGCAGCAGGAGTGGATATGTAATGCATCTGGCCAACTGGATGGCCAACTGGTTGGTGTGCCAGAAGAAGGAACATATATATATTTTTTGTTTGCTCTTTACTTCTTGAAGAGCTGAAGTGGGTGGGGGTGGGGCAGATTGGGTACTGTCCTCATGTCTATAGGAAGTATCCTGCAAGTTTTAGAGATGTCTTTTTTTTTGCTCTTTAAATGACAAGATGAAGGGGGTGTTCACTAGTTTATGGAACTGGCACAGGTCACTGGCTGAACCAGCTACTCTTCTGCACATGACAGAAAAAAAAACAAGCATCTGGAAGTCAAACATCATGTAACAGTGTATTATAATTATGTTGGAAAGGCAAATTCTATATAAAGTAGTATCCATCTCCAAGGTGTAGATATATTGGCCCTGATTTTGCTGTAGCTGATTTAGGTACATTTAGAGGCCAATATACTGAAGAAGCCAGCAATTAGGAAAAAGAGTGAGAGGCAAGGAAGGACTAGCTTACCTATCCTGAAGGGAAGTAGTTGATAGAGTCTCTGGGGAACATCTAGAAATATATGCATTGCTATTCACACTCTGTGTAGTTTAAATGCCACCAAGGAATGCGCAGTATTTCAGCTATGCATGGCAAGTGTAAGGAAATATGTAACAATACTGAGTCAGAGTAGCAAGCACTGCAGTCAGCTGTACCATCAAAAGGGTATTAATGCAATGCATCTAAATAAATTTTTAATTCTTGTCTGATGACAACTATAGCTTCAGCTCTCTCCTTCCTGTCCAAACATCCAAAGACATTGGAATCAAGTGAAATGGAAAAGTGGGGAAGGAGGCTTAATGGTCATTAGGGGACAGGTATCAAGCACAATTAAAGATAAATAAAGTTGTAAATGCATATTGTGTGCAGTCATGCTATAAAAGGATATTAGATGAGATTAAATACACTCAAAATGTGATACAAATAGCTGTGTGATGTCAAATTCTATGAGATTACAAATATGATGATATGCTTAAGAATTGGGTGATGCCACAGGTATGTGCTCCAGCAGTAATGTTTCTAAATAGTTGTTGAGTGTTGAGAGGATAACAATGCAAGATGCATTTCTTTAAGGGGATGCTATTCTATCTAGATGACAAGAAACAGAAAATGGTTGACAACAGGATTCCACTTTTGCTGAGGACATCTAGACAAGTATGTGAATGGAAAATGTTGCTATCACTAGTGTTCTGGCATTTGACCTGTAGAAAAGAATTTATTTTAAAGATGGCCAATGACCACCATTTAGCAGCCTGCTGATTAGCAAGCTAATCAGATGAACAGAGTGTAAAAATGACTACTTCGTCCAGTGTGGTTACATAGGACCTGTGGTATGCCAGAGACCAGGAACATAGGTTGAATTTGGAGGATTTATTTAAGAAAGTTTTTTTGTGCACTTAAATAATTCATATCTAACAATGTAACAAATATGTAAAAGGTTTGTTTGGTAGCAACTAATGGAACACATTTGCAGAGCACAGAACACAGTGATTATGCTCCAAAATTGGTGAAAATATTGACTTGTATGGCACTTCTGTGACATCATAAAGGTATTTAACAATTGTTAAATGCCCTTTCAGTCCTGTTACTTCATTCAGACTTTTTTTTTTTAATTTGAAGAAAGTGTTTATCATCCTCTTGATGCACTTCTTGGGTGATGCTCTCTGTGTGGCAGCATTTAGTGTTATGACTATCTAAGCTACAAAATACTTACTACTACAACACTATTTTTCCTAGCTTTTGTAGTACATGGGAGCATATGACACTCCATAAACTACAAATAATTATTTCTGTGCCTTTCTGATCATTTTCAGTGTGGATGTCAAGATTCTTGAGCCTCTCAAAGGTGAATCTATCGACAACCATGTCTCAAACACATAACATCCCTGTTATGGTCAGTGAACTTATCATAAGCCTCTATACTGAGCAAATATTGACTCTAATATAGTGTAATCATAGTTCTCATCTATTACACTTTCAGTGAAACAGTCCATAAAAGTGAGCTCATATCTTCATTACATCAAAAATTATGGTGAATATTTTCATAGCTGAAAATATAATCAAGATGCAATAACCTGAAACTAATACCTTATTACAGGACTAAACAGCAAGTGACTTGTTAAAACAACATAGTGATTTTTGTTGACCACAAAACAAATGTCTGTAAACCATTAAGTAAAATTCAGTCTGGTAGACACACCTAAAACTGATTTTGATTTTATACATAAAAAATGCAGATTTTAATGTAACAGAGGATTAATCAATAACAAAGTTTAGCAACACATAGATTTCCAAGGGTTGGACACATGGGCTTAACAAACACTACTTGTAAACATCCCCATGCAAATGAAAATGGGTCTAACATCTTATTAGATGTCTTCATTTTGAGCAGGTGAAAGGACACTCAGGTGGAACTAGGTTGCTCCAGAGTGTACTACACCCCCTCTGTAACACTATTTAAAGTAGCAACATAGTCATAAAAAGTTTAGATGTAAGAAATGGAGCTGAAGAACTCTTTAAGGATGCAAGCACTTATCCCAATAAAAGCTATAAAAGGAATGATCTGTAGTCAGTCTCTCTTTTGAAGAAGGAGGATTTGGAAATGTATTTATTTTGTTTTTAGAAATAAAAGAATTTAGTTGAAGGGGTTGCTCTGAATACTTAGACTGTTGACAATACAGTGTTGGAGTCCTAAAGAACCTAGAATTCTTGAATAGAACCTTACTCCTCATTAAATTTTCCACCTACTTTACCTCATAAGAACATCTTGTCTTTCTTACAATATTTTTAAACCTACTTCAGACCCTTGAGTAGCTCATTTATATTACCTATACTAGGAGTCTTTTTGTATCTCCACCACATCATCCTCATTTTATTTTTATTTTGTGAAAGATCAGCTGACCACCAAGGTAGTTATCAGAAGGTCCAGCACATGCATTGGAATACCAAACACTTGATAACCACTGTTACAAAGCCAGGGATTCAAACATCTTGTAGCTTGCATAGGCTGGCACTCATTTTTGTACTGAAATGAGTTTGGGCAGGCAGCTACTGCACCTTACCAGGATGGAAGAGGGGCTGGAATTTTAGAGTTAGGGAGTAAGAGGGTGATTTTAGGGTTAGAGAGAGGAAATGGAGTTTTAGGGATAAGGAGTGGAGAAGGGAATTTTTGGTTTAGGTTTAGGATGTGGGATGAGAGGTTTAGGGCTAGGGAGTCATCAGGGAATTTGTTAATTGAGTGGATTACAGTGTTAAGCTTAGGGAGCAAGTGGGGACTTTAAGGTTATGGATAAAGTGCAGAGTTTTGTGAAAATGGAGCAAGGACTTGGGTTATGAACTGGATGGAAGTTTTAGATTAAAATTAGCTTTTGGGTAGGGCTATGCTGTTTTCTAGCATCTGATGTTGGGAGGGCTATTTAGTAATGGGAGATCGAGCTGGTGGGACACTGAGCACTTGCTTTTTATTTATTTTTTTTGCAAGTGGCAGCAAATGTGCTGTAAGCTACTATCATAGAAGCAACCTGTAGCAGGCTCTATCATTTCATATTACTGTTTAGAATATCTAGTGGAATCTTATCAATCAGCATGCAAACAAAATCATGCAAAATTTCACACCTCTCTTTTATATTTGTACCCTCCATATTTGTCCTCCATTGCCAAGCTTTTACTTCAAGAGTTTACTGCATCAAAATTAGCTCTGTAAAAAAACGCAAGTGTA
This sequence comes from Protopterus annectens, assembly GCF_019279795.1. Classification (NCBI taxonomy): domain Eukaryota; kingdom Metazoa; phylum Chordata; order Ceratodontiformes; family Protopteridae; genus Protopterus; species Protopterus annectens. Next base: position 1,763,920,684 of record NC_056739.1, read on the forward strand.
TTTTCCTTAACAGAACCCTCATCTACATTGAAAACTAGCTCACATGAAATGCAAAGATGATCAGAGGCCCACAACTCTGGCTCAGTTAAACAACCTGTGCTCTACTGCTAATCCATATCACATCATGTGTGTTATCTCCTTTTGCTGCTTCTTTCATGATTTGAGAATATCTATATTTAATTCTATGTTCAATTAACATGTTTATTAACTCTGATTTAGATGCTGGCAAGCATTGAGCAACCCCTGGGGCATTAATACCCCTCGTAATCAAATCATAGCCATTATGGAAGCAACCATGCATTGTTTTACCAAACATAGCATCAAACTCTGGCCAGGGATTAGGAAGTATATAGAAGAGGGTAATGTCCCATTTTATAATGGGCTATCCTGACACCTATTATTTCACATTTTTTCCACAGATGTTAGAATATGTCTGTGGAAAAATATATACAGTGCCGTGAAGTGGTGGACTTGTTTTTCAGTGGGCATTACCTTTAGATTAACACCCTGCTGGAGAACATTTGTTCTCCAATCAGGGTGCTGATGTACAACTCACTCTTTCTCTAAAAAAATGTTAACACTTTTGTGATTTTAATACCAACATTCCTGTTTCATTGAAAGCCCAAATGAAGGCTGTCCTTAGCAAAGAACCTACTCAGGCTTCATGCTCTTTCCAAACAGTGATAACCTTAACTGAATTAAACAATGATTCTCTCCTTATGATATTAGGCATCATTGTTGCCTGATGCTTGAGGAGACCCATGTAGTGAGGCACAGTCAGGATATTTCAAAATAATAGTCTAAAGCTTAAAGACTTACATATTGAGATCATACTACTGACTTCACTAGTAAAGGCCTCCAAGTCAATCCTACCCACTTCATTGCTCTTGGCAACCACAATGCCAGTGTCATAGTCAAGAATTGTTGAATAACGTAACAACAGATTTGGTAATATCTGACAGTTTGCAGCACCATAGACAGATCACTGCCACAGAGCTATGAATAATCTTAGGGCAATTATCCCTCATCCCCCTCAACACTGAGTTGCCAATTATTAGAACTTGGTCAGATCTTGCTTTGACTACTCCATTGGGGTTCGTCTCAAATTGCTCTGTAATTAACTGATCTGTATGAGATAGATTTTTCACACTGTTAGTACAACCACCAATAGCTCTCCTATGCTTCTTCTGTTCCTTCTGAGAAAAGACATGTTTATCATTAAAGCCGTCAGTTTCACTCTACAACCTCTTGTTGTTAGACACTGTACTTTTTAAGTCAAAAGTAGCAGAATGTGATGTTGAGGTTTCTAAACTTGTACAAGAATTGGTATCACTGTTCAGAATGGGGTCACTAATATTATTAGCTGTACTACTATCAATCCCATGTGCAGAAACATTATTAGCAAGAAGTGACCCTTGGTGGGCTTTACTCTCCTCATAAATTTCAAAATTCTCTATTACATCTGAGCCATGTGACATAAAGTTGTTAATCAGTTATGGAATCATTACAACAACAGGGAGTATTTAATTTTGTTTGAATACCAAGTTTGACAGGCTTACCAAAATATGCTAACACAGTTTGAACATCAGTACTTTTAAAGCCCACACCTACTCCAACTCCACACACTTACTCCCCTTGCAGTTAGACTTAATAAAAAAAAAAACCTCCTCATACAACGTGAGACAGTACTCACAAACTACATCAACCCTCATTATCCCTACCACTAAATTCCACAGCACTGCACAGGCTTTTTCCTCTCGAGCATCTACGTTTTGGCAAGCTCTCCTTAATGACATTAAGGGAATCAATACTTATTCCCAATTCAGAATGCAACTCAAAAAACACTTCTACACCCAAGCCAAATGCTCCTGCTTCTACCAGATTCATAGGTTTATACTCAGCTAATGACCACAGGGATCTTTACAAACCTAGTCATTCAACCCAACCTGACTTAGTTTTGTCCGAGTTCCTTGACTGCCAATATGGTGGGGTATGTTAGTAAAAGGCAGTTAAAGGTTATGTGGGGTTATATTAGCTAGGGATTAATTTACTAACTATCAATCTCTGTCCATCAGAGATATGGGGCCCAAACCGGGGGTGAGTTTGCAATTTCCCATCCAATGATCAAGGTTACTTTTGAAAAGGGTCATGGATGAAAATTTGCTTTGTGTAGGTGGGGCACTTATTCCATACAGTGGGGATCCTTTGTGACATGTATCGTTCTCTCCAGCATGTTTTATTTATGTCACAGACAAAGTTCAGGTCCTTGAATCTAGTATTTCTGATGCTGTTGGTTTTGTGAATGTGCAAGAGATCCATCAGAGCTGTTCTAAAACCACCTTATATGTAAGACAGAGATCACCTCTCAAAAAAACCTGCAGACACAGAGTACAGAGATATGGCCTTAAGACAATCTGTGAAGGACAGGGTATTTATACCACGGATTCTCCTGGTGACAAACCTTTGAGCGAGTACGACTGTTGCAAGTGCCTAGTTAGGTACATGCCAAAAGGGGCATTGTACTCAGTGATAGGTCTGATAAGGGCTCAGTAGAATGGTACGATTACTTCCTTGGACCTGGATGCCATACCCTTGCTTATGAGCTGTGTGACATGGAATGATTTTCTTACTGTCTTGGCTAGGTGTTGGTTGAAGTCCAGATTATTGTCAGTATATGTTCTCAGATCCCTAACCATTGGAATAGCTCTTAGACATGTTTTATCAATGGAGTAATTAGTTTTGGTGATCAATTTCATAAATGGCACTATAATGCATTTTACTACAGTTTAGACCACACACGGAGCACTGCAGTGCCCAGCTTTCATCACACATTTAAAAGACAGTATTGCATTAAAGAGAGATCAGGATTGGCCCAGGGCAATTGACCCACTCACCCCACCTCAGCTACACTGCTGCATCTGCCTTTGTAAGTATTTATAATTATCTGCTCCCTTTTCTATATTCTTCTAACAGTGATACTTCTTGTCTTGATTGCTTTTTGGTTTTCTGTACTTAATGCTGCCATGGCGGCATTTTACTTGCTCTCTTCCTTGCCTTTGTTACTCTACATTTTTGTGGTAACACTTTATCCATTATTAGTTTATCTTCACAGTAATATATTCTGTTTATTGCCATTATATCAAGTAAAATTGTCTTAACAGTCATGATTACTATATTCTTCCATTTTACCAATTTTCTAACATTTTGAGCCTATGTACTTTCTGCAATCTGTTTCTTTTATACATCTTAATATGTCTAGCCATCTCTTTTAAGTCAAGCAGGTCTTCCCTTAAATCCTTTTCTTCTAGATTGAGAGCATCTTCTTTGCTCTTTGTTTCCTATGAGTAATGTATAGAAAGTTCCCCAAAATCTTTCTGCGACATATTAGATGCGCCCTGCTTCATATGCTGTTCCTTCATATAGGAACCCTTTGGTCCATTACTCTGCAACATTTCCAGCATCATATTTGCCACTGTTTCATGCTCATTCTCTTGCTGTGCAATTTCAACTGGACTTTTGGACTGGTCTCCTACAGAAGGCCCCAGAACATAATCATGTTGCAAATCTTCTTCCAATCTGGGGACCCGTAATACCTTCATGGTGTGACATTGCCTGTGTTGGATTCTCCACACTAAATCCATCACTTCACAGATAATCCATAACTTCAGTTTCAATTTGTTTAACTTCTACTTTACTAATCCACTTTTCTGCATCCCCCTTTATTTTCATATTTTTGTATTGTGAAATGTTCCATGTACGGGTGCCTTTGTCTGTATTTCTCTTCCAATATCTTTGGAGCTGCTCTTTGGTATTGAATAGCTTTGATTTTTCCTTTGCATATATATTACATCATACCAGACCTCTTTTTCTTTCCCATGTCCATGTTTCATTTTTATATATCTTTCAAAAATCTGTGGGTTTTTTGTTCTTTACATTTTTGCACAGTCTCTGTTTCTTCTTTCAGCCAGCAAAAAGTTCCCTTGACTATGCAATGTTTTTCATCGATTAGTTGTATTAGTTAAGCCTTTGGCACTTTTTCTTGTGCAAGTACTTTTCTTTCCTTTAATTTCTCTCTTAATCTTTTTAAACATCTTCTATCTGGAAATTCTAGACCTCTTTCATAACAGTAACAATAGATAGTTTATTTCTAATCCTGTATAATCCATTTTGTCATCTTTATGGCTCTTTTTTGGCCTGTCAGTTTCTTTCAACAGCAGGGGGGCATCTTCCCCCAGATCCTGGCCTAACCCTGTTGTCGGAACATTTCCATGTCTGAGGATTCTACACTGCCTTTTTTTCTAGTGCTGGTACCAGTAGATATAGCAATGTGCCCAGTAATGACTCCTTCTGCAATTCGTATGGAGTTACATATTGGAAACATATCTAAATATGATTTTAGATTTTTTTTATAAGACCAATTGTTCCTACTACTAATGGAACTGTCTGGGTATCTTTTTTCCACATTGCTTTCATTTTGGCTGGCAAATCCTGACATTTTATGACTTTGTGTCTCGCTGTACGCAAGACACTGTAGTCACTGGGTGTGGCAATTTCAATGACCAATGCTACTCTTGTCTTCTGTTTTTGGACCACAATGCACCCTTTGGGAAGTTTCTTACTGAACATATCAAAAAGTTAGAAAAGCTTTCAGGCTAAAACACTTAGATACCATAAGAACTCAAAATCTCTGTTTACTCAGCATTGTATAGTTTCTTGAGGGGCAATCTGTGTCTTGCCTACCATGACATTAGAACTATTGCACTGTGTCTCCTGTACCTCCACAAATCTAATAGCTTAGCAACACCAGAATTAGGGAACTAAATCTTCCCCAGCAGATAAATAGTACATGCTTGAGAAACAGATTCATTACACAGTGCCTTCCCTTCCCCTGGAATAACTTGTCCTAGCAAATTAAGCAGTACAATGCATTACCATCATTCAAACAGAAACTGGATGACTGGACGGGTACCCTCAATTTTCTCAGAGGAAGAAATTACCTTGCTCTCCTTGAGAAACAAGATACAGCTTGAGAGAAGGTGTTTACCAGGAATTGATGACGGTGAGACAAATTGCCTTGAAATCAGCTTTTAGGAGTAACCTGTCCATACTAGCCTAATATAGCGATTTGTATACAATCACCTGTTATACAAATAGATAATAAGGGAGTTCAATTGTGTTCTTTAGGATGATAATCATTATCATTTTTTAACTTTACAACTAAGAGTTTTTCCTATAAAACATGTTATTTTGTTACTAATAATAGGTATTAATAGCATTAAGTGCAATATGTTAGGAAACATAACCCACAGACCATTAAATCAGCCATATTCCTCACATCAGTAAACACAAAAGCAATTCAAATGTTCTTTAAATACATATTATTCTGACATGACTTAATTTTTTCAGTAGTTTTTATTGCCTTATTATACAACGACCCCCATTAATATTCTAAAATGTGCACGCTGATTGGTCAGCGTGCCCATTGTAAATCAGACTTATACTAATGGAAAAAGGTCTGGTCGCCCAGACTTTTTCCATTAGTATAAGTCTTTTTTTTTTTTTTTGTATGTGTTGAACAGCAACGGAAAACTGAAGAGCTCCATTGCTGCTATCTCGCTATGTTAAATGCGTTTAACAAAGCAAGATAGCTTAAACAAAAGCAACGGTGATCTTCCTTTCTCCGTTGCTTTTTTTAAAGCTGTCTCTCTATGTTAAATGAGTTTAACTTAGCGGGACAACTTTAAAAAAGCAACGGAGAAAGGAAGATCTCCGTTGCTTTTTCTAATGCTGTCTCGCTATGTTAAATGGGTTTAACATAGCGAGACACTATTAAAAAGCAATGGAGATCTTCCTTTCTCCGTTGCTTCCTCTACACACAGCTCTGATGTATTGCATAAGCATAAGCATGCGCAGTACATTAGAACTGCTCTAGAATACCAGACAGCTGAAGAAGGGCAGCATGGAGGCATTATACAATGCCATTATTTAAGAAAAGTATTTTTTTCCCTAAATAATGTCATTGTATAATAGCAATAACCCACTTCTGGGTGTGGGTAATGCTGAATTTATCCACGGTTGTCTTCGTTTGGCCACTCAGGCTTCGCCCTCATGACCAAACCACACCAACCGTGGGTAAATCCAGCATTACCCACACCCAGGCATGGGTTATTGCTTAATTAAACTATTCTTGTTCTATTATTTCTTTATACCACAGAGTAACGGCTGCTATGTTAGTACACTGTTTCAACTGAGTTTACCTAGTGTTTTGATATGTTTTGCTTTAATTTCTTTTAGTTTTATGAATTTTGTAATAGGCTATTCATTTTTGTATGTTTTGATATTTTTAGTTTTTAAGCACTTAAAACAACTTGAACTTGAAATCTGCATGTCCGATCAACAGATTGTAGTATAGCTTATAGTCCATAGATTACTTACAAAGTATTTCTGTTTTGAACTAATTTCTGTTGTTTGCTTGAAGTTCCAGATTTTAAATAAATTCATTAATATAAGTGCTTTATAGTTATTTTTGGAGATACCAGTAAGATGTGTCACTTATAATACATAGAATTTTATTTTAATTTCTGAAAAAGCAGTTATTCATTATTGAATAACTCAATAGCCTGTCATTTCTTTTTGTCTTTTTCCATTTTATTGACTAAAGAGATAATTTCTCCCCCAACTACAAGCACAAAAACACCATCTTTTGCTGATTTGGATGTAGGTTTTCACGAGTTTGTATGAATAACCGATTTAAAATAAATATTTTGGTGGACAAGAAGCAATCAATTTGTGCTTTCATCTTAAGAGCAAAGAAAATGTGTAAGATGACAAAGTCATCAGTCTTCTACAGAGGTTTAGCACCCATGCAGGCATGCACACACAGTCTGACAGTTCTTAACAAGGGCCGTGTTTACACAATAACTCTGTGCCATGAGTGCAGCAGAGTAAAAAGAGAAATGAAGGAAGAATGTGCTGCTTTTGTGCAGCTAAACACTTAATGTGCTTTTAGTTTATTTAGCAGGAAATGGGTTATAGCTAAGATGTGTCCTTGGACTTCAAAAGGGAATAGGGTTCTTTTGTGAATGTCTCTCCGCATGGCAATGTTTATTTAAGGAAAAGCTGAATGCACGAAGGAGAGTATGCCACTTTATTTCTGCTACTCACTGTTCCTTTTTTTCTTCAGCTCTGAAAAGAGAAAAAAGGCAAAGCTGTCTCAACAATGACCTTTAGAATATGGATTTGGTGCTTTAGCTGTTATTCCAAGCCTCATAACTATACAACTGTATCACAGCATTAGGGAATCAAATCGTCAATGGCACAAAAGGAATAAACATGGAAGGTGCAGAGGGGGATGCTACAAGTGCAGAAGCACGGGTATGGAAAACTACTTCTGGGATGCATGTTCAGGAGGAGAAGAAGAGGCATTTTTTCACAAAGACAGTAGTGGAGAGAGTGAACGAGTGAAGTATCTTAGATGAACATGTTACTGCATGAAGAGGTATTGAGTAGAATAGTAGACTGTTTTAGGAGTGAATATTTAAGAAGCCAGGCAGGAAGGTAGATTAGCTGTTGATATGGCTACACTAACAAAAAATGCAGCAATTAACTAGCAGAAGCTTCTTTGGCACTTCTTGCAAGTGCTATATGTTCATGTTTTGTTAATTCTCTCCACATTATTCACTGTTGTCACATGTGTTTGTCTGTCTCTCTGTTTTTATGTCTCTCATTTCTGTCTTGTTAGTTTTGTTAGTGATTTTAAGTTTCTGCTGAGAAAATCATCACATAGTCATATTTGGTTTAACCTGATGTAGTGTATAAACACAGTAATTAAATAGTTTGAAAACCACATCTGGGAAGATTTCTAGAGCTTTCACCTGATAAATATAGATGGCAAACGGTGGACTCATGCTACCCGGCTGACCCTATCATGAGTAGGGGTCTAACAAAAAATCTCACACAGGAAGGCTATGCCAGTCAGCCCAAGAAGTGAATTCACATTTCGTTCTTAAGGTGCTGTGGCTTGCAATGGATATAGAAACTACGGCATTAGTAAAAACAGAAAGAATTCTTTGTAGAAGTTAGAAAGGTATTTCAAGAAATTATTTGAAAAACTTGGTGAGCACTGAAATTAAAACAATCTCCCCACTGCATTATAAGCATGTTTTTGCACTGATACTTATTTAATTTTTTAGGTTTAATTTTTAGAGTAGTAGTAGTTCAGTTTGCATGTGATATAACTTCATGTTTTACATTTTATATGTTGCATAGCATTATTTGCAGCTAATTGAATAAAACAAAATGGCAGTTATATACAAGGGTGCTAACCTTCTTATCTGGGTATATGTTTCAAACTTAGCCACACTTGAAGGAGACTTGTTTTGTACTGCTTTGTACCTCTCTAACAATGGGAAATGTGCCAATAGTTTACATTATGCAGCTCAATGAGTGATTTTAATAATTAAGCTAAAATCTGCTTGATTATATTTGTTTCAAATCTTATTTATTCTGAGAAATTGTACGCATCTCTGGTTTCAGACTGGATGAACAAATTACTATTTATTTTGTTCATTTTAAATTTATTATGCCCCTATATACCACTGGCATTGTCATGTTCAACACTTTTATGAGGGACGTATGTGGCATAGTTTTATTTTATGGAGTAAATACAGCTTGTATATTAAATGTTCTGTTTACTTAATTGCATGGTTGTTTGTTTGTTTCTTGATCCATTTGCTATTCTGTACCTGTTACGGGCTACATAAATACTGTTCTATATTTGGCAGGCACACATTTGCTAAAATTTCAAACTATTGCTTGTCATTTTCCAGCTATGAAATTAAGCATTGCAACATTTGTAAACAAAACAGGGCAGCAAAGCATATAGTGAATTGCTATGCATTGAAACCTACTAAAATTTGCCCAAATAATGCTGCAGGTTCAGAGAAAGTAATATGCTTTCCAATTTGAGCGACTCTACCAAATGTAATGAGAAATGTGTGTGTGTGTGTGTGTGTGTGTGTGTGTGTGTGTGTGTGTGTGTGTGTGTGTGTGTGTGTGTGTGTGTATATATATATATATATATATATATTTATAAATGTGCAAATCCACATAGAATAAGAGTAATCATCAAATACTGAAATCATCATGTTTGATATGTACTTGCAATGTGTTAAAGTGAAAGTCTCCATGAAAATGTAGCACCAACAAGAATTTCATTGACTGACTAAAGTAAAATATTATGACACGTTTTCAGAAGTTCAAAACTTTGCAATGCAAATTCCAGAACTCCAAAAAATAAATGTAATCTTCAGAAGATAACAGTGAGGTACAAAACTTGATATTGTACCTAAAAATTATTTTTTGCAAAGCTGCTTTTGTGGTGTAGAAGGATAAAGTCCTACATATGGTCCTGCTGAACTAGGTTTGATTAATGGCTCTGGTGAATGATAGACAGGCACAGAGGAATGGGAGTGCCTGTCCTGGGGGGGGGGGTTCACTGGTGATGTTCCCTAAAGGGGAAGCATGGTTTAAAAGAGAAGTTCTCCTAGGATGCAACCCCTGAGTATGGGGAGCTTGGAAAGGGAAAACTGTGTAGGACATATAAAAAAAAATACTGGGTGGAAACACAGATGGCCAAACCCCAGGATGCCCATCAGATTCATGACCCAGCAATGCTGAAGCAAGCACATGGGGGGGGGTGTTAATAGGATGCTGGTATACCCAGTGTGGACATGGGGCACTGGGGGCTGGACTGCTATCAGTGAGATCTGAGGGAACAAAACAAGTATTTTTTTTGCAGGGGGCACGACCTCCATGCCTTTGAATGTGAGGGTTATGCCCCCATACCTATTTTACTTATACATATACTAGCTCCACGATCACTGTACCTTGAAGAAGACAGAATACTCTGAGATTGAGTAATTTTGGAATTAGTATGTATTTTCCTATAATTGCACTTTAATTCGCACTATTCCAAGGATTGCAGTTATGATCCTCGAATATACAGTGGTAACCCATATATTGTTTACAATTTTTCTTACTGAACAAAAATATACACTGTAGCTTATTATGTCATTTGCCACACTTTGTTGTCCTGTATGACATTTTGAGTCTAGAAGCATAACCGTACAAGATGTTGTAATAGCTTCTGTTATCACTTAGTCAAAAAAGATGGCAGTGATTTGTGAAACCTGGTGATATCATTGTTTATCAAGCTGTATTAAGGTTATGGCAAGAAGAATTAAATCCTATCAAGCAGAACTTAATGCCATTTAGAGGAGGTGTGTTTTCCCTGGTGTCCTATGCTACAGGATCTTGCATCTTAATCACATTAGCCTTATTACAAAGACACTCCTGCAACATAGGTTCATAGGTTCAAAGGTAGGTACTAGGCTATCTGCCCAAAGGCATTTATAAGCCTAGCCAGAATGTGTTGGCTTTCGCCACCCCCTTAGATTAGTTCCCTGTGCCTCTGTCCAGCAGGGCCACTGAAGTGATCCCTGAGGTAAACTTTCTGTTTCCCATCCACTTGTCAAGGTTTCTTTTGAAGAGTGCTAGCGAGGAGCTCTGCCTAATGTAGATTGGGATCTTGTTCCAAAGCATAGGAAGTCTCTGGGACAGGAATCTATCCCTCCAGCACATCCTATTTATTGTTATGGTGAGGTTTAGATCCCTAGAGCGTGTGGCTCGAGGGGATGAGGTTTTCTTTAGGTGGAACATGTCCATCAGTTTTGTGTTGGACATGGCCTTGTATGTCAGGCAGAGATCACCTCTGAGTAGGCGGTATGCAACTGAGTACAGCTGTAGTTTTTTCAGTTGAGCTGCATAGGGAATCTGTTTGAGGCCAGTGATTCTCTTGGTGAGGTATTTCTGTGGTCTTTCCAGCTGTTGCAAGTGTCTTGTAAGGTACATCCCAAATGGGGCATTGTACTTTATGATGGGTCTGATGAGTGATGAATAGAGGGGCACAATGACCTCTTTTGATCTGGATGCGAACCCTTTTGTGATTAAGTGGGCCATGTAGAAGGATTTTCTATCCACTTTGGGAGTGTGATTATCAAAGGTGAGATTATCATCTACTTGGGTCCCCAGATCCCTTATTACGTCTTCCGTATTTAGGGGACTACCACCTATGTGGTAGTTTGTGGGTACTTTGTTTTTTCCAAAGGGGATGACTATGCACTTTTTGGCATTTAGCTTGAGGCCATGATTTTGACACCAGGTATCCATCTCAGTGAGACCCTTTTGGAGGATGTCTGTGTCAGCCAGAGAGTCAATTATAGCCCCTAGTTTGCAGTCGTTTGTGAACTTGGTCAGCCATAGTCCTCCTGTGCTTGCCTGTACCTCTGACAAGTATACGCCAAACAGGTGGGGTCCTAGGACTGAGCCCTGGGGATCGCTATTTGTAACTGGTTTAGAGTCGGACCTAGCTCCCGCAACTCTCACCATGTGGGTTATGTCCACGAGCCAGTTGGCAACCCATCTTGTGACGGAGGGGTTTATGTTCAGGCTGGTGAGCTTGTCTATAATACCAGAATGGGGAATGATGTCGAAGGCCTTAGCGAGGTCTAGGTAGGCTGTGTGTACCACCTTTCCCTCATCTATAGCCTTGGTAACTGTCTCAAAGAAGTCCACCAGGTTTAGAAGGCATGATCTGCCTTTAACAAAGCCGAACTGGGTAGGGTCCAGTGTTTAGAGGTTCCCAATGTCTCTGTTAATGAGTTCCATGATGATGCGCTCCATAGGCTTGCAGACCAAGCTAGTCAGGCTTATAGGGTGATAGTTCCTGGGGTCTGTTGTGGCTCCACCATTGTGGAGTGGAATAACCATTGCTGTGTGCCACTCTATGGGTAAGTAGCCTGTGGAGAGGCTGAGTTTGAACAGTGTGTTTAGGTGAGGGGTTAGTTCATCTTTGAGCTCATGTAGGATGCAGCCTGGGACACCGTCCGGTCCCATTGATGCTGTGTTTTTGACTTTGGAGAGGCTGTTTTAACCTGAGTGTCTGTGATTACAGGGACTCTACATTCTTCTGGCCCTTTTGGGGGTGAGAGGGAGGTGACGTTTGAGCTGGACCTGTCTGCCAGGATGTTGGCAATATCGGTCGGTTCAGTGTATTTTGTGCCATTCTGCACTAACTTTGAGCAGATCTGAGCATTGCCACTTAGATTCTTGACATAGCTAAAAAATGCCTTGTGGTTATCTTTGAAGTCCTTGGCAATTTTTCTTTCAAAGCTCGCCTTGGATGATTTTATGAGGGATCGTAGTTTCTTGCTGATACTGATTAGGGATGTCTTCCCTTCTTGGGTTTTACTCTTTTCTGTACTAGTTTCCTCCTTCTATTGTATAGCTTGTTTATGGCAGGAGTCCACCAGACTGGTTTCCTTTTCTTGGAGGAGTGAGTCTTGATTTTGCTTGGGATGGCATGATCCATGCATTCTTGTAGGTGCCCATAGAATGCATTAGTAAAGGATTTTGCAGCTTGAACAGCGTTATCCTTCAGCATGGGGGCTTTGAAACTTTCCACCTCGGTCTTAAGTAATGTGAAGTTTGCTTTTGAAAAGTTTTTCATGATGGTTTTCTTGTCCGGGGTTTGGGGCAGAATGTGGATATCCAAAGTGATTTGTTTATGGTCAGATCTAACCAGTGAGGGGTTTACCTCCAGTGTGGAACACCAGTCACCCATGTTGGTGATGACCAGGTCCAATATGTTGTCACCTCTGGTGGGAGTGTTGACCAGTTGAACCAGGGCATTTGAGTTTATAAATTCTAGGAAATGTAGGGCAAGGGAGTTAGTACTGGAGTAGTTCTCCCAGTTAATATTTGGGTAATTGAAATCACCCAATATTAGAGTGTTTGTTTGGACCTTTATGTTTTCCAGTGTTTCCAGAAACGTGGAATGGGGGTCCTGGAACATGGTGGGTGATCTGTAGCAAGCTGGAATTTGAATTGCAGTTTTGCCCATTGTTAGTTGCATGTGGATGATCTCTGAAGTATCGTGCTGTGCCACTAACCTGGATTTGTGGGTATCCGTGATGAATATGGATACAGCTCCGCCTTTTGTATTTCGGTTTGGGTTCTGTGATCGAAATGTATAGTATGAGTTATAGACGGGTAGTGCTGGAGTGCTCTCTGGAGCCTTAAACCAGGTTTCTGTTACTGCAAATATATCAATTTTCTCCATACTGAGGAGTGCCTTGAGTGCATGCATTTTGAGGTTCAGACTTCTGGCACTGAGTAGCATTATCCTCAGTTTTTTGTTACTTGTGCTATTTATGGCGGTTGGTTTGTCTTTTGAACCTTGCCTAAAAAAGGCACTATGGGGGTGGCAAGAGCCTTGGCCAGTATTCGAAAGCCTAAGGGTGACAGGTGCAAGCCGTCTCTAGCAAAGCAGCGTGGCATGTCGAGCATGTCATCGCAGGTGGACAGACACTGGATCCCCTTTGACTGACACCAAAAACTTAGCCAATTGTTGAAATCGAGAATTTTTTTCTTTATACCGTGGCATCATTCTTGGCAAAGGCAGGATGCTACTCAGGGTCAGGGTCATACCGGCCTGGGCTACATCATCAGAGAGTTCTTCCATGTCTCTTTTCATGTAGTCCAGGGAGGTACGGCTCAGGTCATTCACACCAACATGGACAATGACAGAGTCATATTTGTACTTGTTCTGGAGTGACCTGAGTGCTTGTGTTATGTGGTGGATCCTGGCACCCGACAGGCAGCTAACATTAACCTTCTCCTTATTCAGCCTAGTGAGTGGGACATCAGTGTGCCTGACTATAGAGTCACCTATTACTAGTATGTTGGGCGTGTTAGTTTGCCTTAAGGGCTGTGATTGCATGGCACACTGGTTTTGTGAAGTATGTGTTTCATGGTTTGTGTTGGGGGGGTGGAGGTTGCTTGGATGTTTGCTTTGGAGGGCTCTGTTGGTTTTGCAGATTTTTATTTAGAGCCCCCGAGTATGTTTTCATGTATTTATGTGTGTTTTTTGCCAGTGCTGCTTTAATGGGTCTATGTGAGACTGGTGGTGTGACGCAAGTATTTCCCTTCTCCTCTTGACTGTCTGATCCAGCCTTGGGTTGAGAGAGCTTAGCCTCCAGTTTAGCTGTATAATTGCATCTCTTGCATGTAATAGTGTTTGGTGGTAGGAGGAGGGGTTGTCTGTGTACATGAGGCAGTTGTAACATTGCCTCAAAATGCCCAGATTCACCAGTTGGACTGGAGAGTACACCTGAAACTGCCCTTTGGACATGCCTGGATAGGTACAGTGAACTGTTTTACTGGATGGCTGGTAAGGTCAAATAGAGAGCATTGTCCTTCTGTACAGTACAGGAGGGTCTAGTGCTAGGGTTTACAAGTGCTTGCTATAAGTTGTGAGCAAGTGCCGGGCTGAGAAATGAATGGCTTGTGGCTTGAGTGCTTAAGTTGAAAGTTTGTCTAGTTCCAAGGGAAAAATTGAAAAGGAGACTTTGTGGATCCGGGAATAGTTTTACCCTAGCTAACTGGCGCTGCCCAGCAGGCAAAACTGGGCAAATATGGTATTTATAGCAGAGAAATGAAGGAGATAGAAATTAGACCAAAATGGCCAATAAACTACTAATTAATGGGCTGAAACCACTCCTCCAGGGACAGATAGGCTGCTCAAAGCTCCCCTCTCACGCAGGTGAACAGAGAACTGCCTTCTATCCAAGTAAGGTATGGGCAAACACAGAGATTTATATCACAGCCCTAAATTCAGCACTAACCTGAAAACTGGACTATACTAGCTTAGAAAGGCGGGAAACAAGTATATATTTCTTTTTTTTTTTTTTTTTTTAGAAAATAAAGCAGATACACTCAAAAACACTTTAAATGCACAGAAAAGGATACTTATTGTTATATATCGCAGATCAGAGTTGTAGTCAATGCCCCTAGTAATAAAGTAGGAAGAAACACAAATACAGTAAAGGCAGATGAATAAAGTGCAATTTTTATATATATAAAAAAATAGAAAACAAACTGATTTAAACAAGTTACCCAATTAACCAGAAAAAAAGCTCAAAACTGAGCCCTGTTCCAGCAGCCTTCATTCAGACAAGTTCTAACTGCACACCCCTGCTTACTAGGGTACAAGGGAACCTTCTCCACAAAAGATGGCCTGGATCAGTGCTCATGTTATACAAACAAAGCTAGATTCAGCAGGCCTGAATCTGGTCTATGCTACAGCAACAAGCTGCACCAATTTCAGAAAGAAACAGTTCAAATAAGCAGGCACAATAAGCCTGTGACTAGAAATTCCCAGCTCAGAAGGGCAGAATCCAGCTTCTCCTCCCACAAGAGTGAAGATCACAAACCCTCTTAATGTAGAATAACTGGCCTGAAGCCCAAGTGCTTAAGCCAGAACTAATACACGTTTAGAATAGCAGACACTGGGCCGTCAATCAGCAATTCCCAGCTTAGAAGGATGTAAGCTACCTGTCCTGCCACAACAGAGCAGACCACAAACCTTCCCAATGTAAAGCAGCCTGTATGACGCCCAAGTGCCCAAACCAAAAGACTTAGAATAACAGTTACAATTTAATCAGGCTACTATCAAGCAGTAATAAATGCAGCAGAATAAATAAAATTGAGTACTTTTAAGAAAAGCAAAATAAAGTAGGAGAAAAGACAAATACAGTAAAAGCAAATGAATAAAGTGCACTTTTTTTAAGTGAAAGGAGAGAGGAAGGAAGAACCTAAGTGGGCTGTCCTTCTCAAATCTTCTGTCTGTATTAATTAGAGTGAACACTAGACTCAGAATATGATCTCTCTGTACTCGGTTAAGTGAGCAAATGAGATGGACCCAGTAGGAGTGTTCTAATACAGACTTACAGGAGGGGCAGGCAATTCGAGAGCCACCAACACTAATACTAACACAGGAACAGGGAGGGAGAGTGAGGAACTAACTACAGAGAGCCACACAGCACACTGTTCAGAAACACACAATTAGGAAACAGAAAAAATGAAAATACAGTACTTTTAAAACTGTAAGTTTGTACTTTACAGAATACTAAAATACACTACGGCAAGTTTCACTTAGCTTCAGCTTCTAATGCAGATGTTTTTAGCCAATCAAGTCTCTCAGGAGTTGAGCATAAAATGATTTCTCAAACTTTGTGGCTAGCACTTAAAGTACAGAAGAATCCCTCTAGGCTATTAAATATCAGATAACAAAGAAGTGATAACACCAACCCCCTCTTATAGCAAACAGACATACAGCACACTGTTCAGAAACACACAATTAGGAAACAGAAAAAAATGAAAATACAGTACTTTTAAAACTGCAAGTTTGTACTTAACAGAATACTAAAATACACTACTGCAAGTTTCACTTAGCTTCAGCTTCTAATGCAGATGTTTGTAGCCAAGCAAGTCTCTCAGGAGTTGAGAAGTGCATGTGCATATAGTCTGCAGCTTTCCTGCCTGCAATTCTAGCACCTGCATATACCCTAGTCCCTCACACAAAGGCTACTAGGTGAATGCTGTTACTAATACATCCTTCTTATTTGAGTAAAAGTGAAAGCTAGGATGTGTCTGTAGGTTTTCTAGCCTGACCGAGTACTCTCCCATTCTTTGTCTGTGAGATTACCACTTAAATTTTTCCCATTTACCTGTGCAAACAAGTGTGAAATGTAGCATTATACATGATGGAAAGAACTTTGATGGGAACAGCAGCTGCTCCCACTAGGTCTTTTGATGCATTTTCTTCTTGTGCATGTTATGCTGTCACAGATTTTCCTAGACTTCTAAACTGTAACTAGCCACCACCTGAATCTAGCATAATTATTAAATGTCTTATATTGCACAAAACTAAGCAATGGGTGCTCTGGATCCAGAGAAATGTCTTCCCAAAATGAAAATTCTATTCAGTTTTGCTCTGATCATATTGCTGATTATTACTGTGTATTCTGTCCAGTATAATCAATTCCCAGAGGTGCTCCTCATAACCTCTTGGATTCCAGTCTTTCTTTCTTTCTTGAGCAGTCAACACTAACTGTGAATCCAAAATTATGGGAATCGCTAAAAAAGTCCATATTAGATATACAGTAGATCTAGTCTGGAAATATTGATGAGCAGCTGAAGCTTCTGCATAATAGGCAAAGGTTGATGATATCCATTTCCAATGGAAAATTTGTGGTGAGGTGTGCATCCCACAAAAAAATAAAATAAATAAATTAAAAAAATCTGGGAAGACTTTTTGATGCTCCCCACCAGTTTTGATGTAGCCTATGTAGGATACATGGTGGCAGAAAAGTAAAAATGTGGGGAGCAAGGAATAATTTAATTGCATTGATTTTAGCTAGGAAGAGGAGGTGAAGCAGTTTCCATCTCCAACTTTTCTTTTTGCGCCACAATTTTGTTTACTTTCCCCAGGATTCATGAAGCCTGCGCCATGCGCCGGAGTAGCGTCGGCAATCTAGTGCCAAATATGGCCGTCAAGCGATTCAGGTAAAAGCTGTTTCCATGTGCACTACCAGTGTACATCAGAGCTGTGCAGGTCCCGGTGCATATATGCTAATTATCCCATGCGCAGCAGTGTAGCATGCAAATGAAGGTATATAGCAATTCATGAAGTTGTGCAGGTGTAGCGTAAGCATGTAGAAATGTAAACCAAAAAAAAAAATGGTTTACATGTTGTCAAACATAAAATAGGAGCCATGAAAGCGGACCAAACTTACATATTATAATGTTAATATATGCCAATGGCTAAATATATAGCCAATGGCATAAAACAACATGCACAACATATAAAAAATTACATTTAATTTCATACACCAACTCAAAGTAAAACATCAGTGCATCGGTGCGCAAATGGGACCATAAGGAAAATATATTTAGATGTCATAAAACTGTAATGTAACGCAATTCATGATATCCCCATAATAGTCAATGGCATGCATGCTACACCACAATCAGGGCACAAGGTTTGCTAATGGTCTGTGACAGTGTTCTGTGCGGTAACTAGGAATTAGCCGTCAATGCCATGCAAATGAGTCAAGTAATACTGAATTGCAAACATCCCACCGGTGTAAGGATTTACCACACAGTGTAGTGTTACAACACTGAGGAGTGGCCTGGAGGTAAACATGACATCAAGAGAGGGGCGCGCCACTGTAGCTGTAAGCACATTGGATCATTACTAATCCGTGTTGCGTGTTGCTAAGCAAAACTGCAGGATAGGGGTGTGGAAGTAGCCATAGCTTTGCTTAGCTGAGAGCACACAAGGTAACCGAAAGTTCATGTGAACGTAGATGAAAATGCGCATGAAACACGGTAAACCGATGTGCACGGCGCGCACCACAGCTAAACAGGAAGGATACGGGAAGACAATAAGGAAATGCTGCAGCATGGTAATTGGATGAGTAATTAACACCTAGAAACTCAAAGAGGGCCATAGACAACAGCAAACAAGGCTGCTACCAGCTACCTGCAGAACAGGAAAGGGGAGGTGCCGTACAGCAAAGAAAAGAGAACTGTCACAGCAGAACAAAGGAAACTTGCTGTAGATCAGCTACATAACACATTTCCCAACACAATCCTGGGTTGTGGAAGCACAAAACAAGAAAAGTGGCAGCTGGATGCATGCCTGACAATGGGAGGTGAATCGGGTTGAAAATAGAAGTAAAGGGCAATAGATGAATCATGGCAGACAAGCGTAAGTCAACACCAAAGGCCCCACAATAGCAGTACCTGCTGTAAAACCAATAATTAAGATACCATGCAGCGGGAATAGCACAAACACACCCAATTACACCAGCATCATCCATTGCACAATAGTATAAGGTGTGAAAGACCCACACACACATTTGTGTATTCCCAGACACTCTGCACCATTGGTGTATACAGACAGGGAACTTCTAATATGTATATGTTAGGGGCTGCCATAGCTTTGATTCACCATCATGTGTTGGAGACTGAAGGTGGTGTGGAGGATGATGCTGACAACCATCTCAGGCACCGGAGGAGGAGACTTGTGTTCAGACCCAGGGTAACCTACCAGGGGCTACATGATCTGGAGATAGTAGAACATTATAGGGTGGACAGATATATCATACAGCAACTTGTTGAGCTGTGCCGGCCACGCCTCAGAGCCAGAAGTAACAGAGGGGAACCCATCCCAGTGGACACGAAGGTATGTGTAAGCTTGAGGATATTAGCCACAGGTACCTTCCAAAGGCCAACTGGGGATATCATGGGGATCTCACAGGCATCAGCATCCAGGGTACTCCACCAGTTCCTGGATGCCATGCTACCACATGCCAATGAGCACATATACTTCCCCCGAATGCAGGAGGAGTTGGCCAGCAATATTCGTCTCTTCCACCATGTGGCAGACTACCCAGAGGTACTGGGTGCAATAGACTGCACGCACATACACATCAAGTCTCCACCCAGTAAGCAGGGTAGGCACTACATAAACTGCAAGGGATTCCCCTCCATCAACTGCCAAGTCCTGTGCAATGCCCAGAGCATTATCATGGATGTGTGTGCTGGCAGTCCTGGAAGCTATCATGACTCCCACATCTGGCATGCCTCACAGCTGTATCAGGTATTTGCCAGGGGGGACATCCCATATGGCCACCTTGTGGGGGATGCTGGCTATGCACTGGAACCGTGGATGATGACTCCCATCAGAAATGCACACACAGCCACGCATTAAATTATCCTGTTAATAATTGTTAATAATGAGGCACACGCAAAAACCAGAATCATCATAGAGCGCATGTTTGGGATGATGAAATCATGGTTCCATTGCTTGGACATATCTGGTGGAGCCTTGCAGTACTCTCCAGGAACATGTGCCCACATCTTCATAGCATGTGTCATGCTACACAATATGATCCTGCGGAAACAGCTGCAGCAGGGACAGAATGGTGAAGGACCTCACAGCCCACCACCATTGCCAAGGGACCCACAGGCACATGGAGACTCAGACTATGAACACCCTGGGCTAACCTCAGTAGGCAGACTGAGGCATGCCTAGTATGCCCATGCCTTGGCAAAGAGGGAACGTATAGCACACATACTGACAGTTTAGGCACTCATGGACTGACACCCTTCTCCACCTGCACACACAGCAAACATGGATGGCACACACACATGACCACCTGTAAATTGTCATTTATAGGTGGTCTACTGTGTGCATCCTACATAGGTAGCCCTCGACTATTGTACACACAACTGCCATTGGCACAAGGTAAGTCAATACCTGAACAGTAAATTAAGTTATCAGCATGTGTCCATACTGTATGTACAGGTTCATAGATACATAGGTAGGTACATGCCCAACTGCCGAGGCCACTCATAAGCATAGGCAAAATGTGTCTGCTGTTGCCACCCCATTGATCAACTAACTGTCCCTCTGTGGAGCAGAGCCACTTGCGGGATCCCTGGGCTGTAGCTACTGTTCACCACTCACTCTGCAAGGATTCCTCAGAGTGTCAGTGAGGGGTTTTGTATAATTTAATCAGGGATGTAGTTCCAAAAAATGGGGAGTATCCCTGACAGGAATCTTCACAGATGTGTACATGTTACATAGTATACCTTAAACACAGCTTGCATATATAGGTAGTTCTCCACAGAATAATAAACATGTGGAACACACAACCACTGAAATGTGCGTTAATCACCCTTGCACTACCAGTGCCTGCTCTGAGAGGTAAGATATCACTGCCAGGATTAGAACACGCAACCATGTACACATTCATCACAATAACATACCACTAAGCTACCTGAGATGTACCAATGGCAGTCATGTATACTGACAGGATAAAACACAAAAGGTAGGAATGTGTTGAAATAGGACAAACTGGCATGTACACAATGAGGCAATGAGTAAAATGATGGGAGAAGGGCCTCATACCATGTTTTTGATCTGTCTATTGGAGTTTAGTTTGACACACAATTATTTCAGGTGGAAAAATGACTTCTTTCTGCAGGTTAAGGGAACTGCTATGGGGGCAGCTTTTGCCCCCACCTATGGAGTCATTTACATGGGTGAATTTGAAAAAGAATTTATGTTTCAAAACAGATTTTTTGTGAATAATGTGTTTTTTTATAGACGCTACATTGATGATCTTATTTTTGTATGTAGGGGTGACACTGTTTTGTTTGACAACTTCATGGATGATTTGAATGGTAATATTCATGGGTTGAAGTTCATCGCCCAGACCTCTTTAAGTAACATACCTTTTTTGGATGTGGAGTTTTATATAGGCAAGGATAATGTGATTCAACACAAACCATTCAGGAAACCTACAGCGGTCAACAACTTTTTGCATGCCAGTAGAATGCATCCTCCCCATTTGATAAAGGCTCTTCTGGAAGGAGAATTCAAAAGAATTCTAAGGAATACCTCGGATCAGAATTTATGGGATGAAGCCTGTGACAAAATCATCACTAGGCTTTCATCCAGAGGGTATGAGAGAGCATCTCTTTTTGAGATTAAAAATAGATTATGTGGAGCCATAGGATCTAGAAGGGGAGCTTGCAGAAGAGGAGGTTATAAGTTTTGGGATCAGCCATTGACTACTACTGTGCAGGAAGATATATTTTTGTATCCAGATATTCCAATTTTTCCACCATGGTTGAAAATATTCTTAGGAATTTATGGCATGTTGTCTGTGATGATGCTCAATTTGGGTATTTGTTTCCTAAGCGTATTATTTTTTCTTATGGGAGGTACAATAATTTGAAAGAACTGTTGAATATAAAATTGGAATATTCTGTAGACAGTAATGTTGGCATCCGAAGTTGTGGCCGCTGTTTAGTTTGTGATAAAGTAAGAAATTTGCATGGAACAAAAATAAATGGAAAAAGGTATATGGCCTTTGAGAAATTTAATTGCCTGTCTTCTGGGGTCATCTATATTTTGGGGTGTAATTGTATTACACCCAAATGGTATATTGGACAAACCACTAGGAAAGTGAAGGTGTGTATTTTGGAACATTTAGGGGATATTAGGAGGGGTAATATGGATAGTCCTGTGGCATCACATTTTGTTAATATGCATAATGGTAACATAGAAGGGTTTTTTTGCAGTGTGTTGGCTAGACCACATTTTCATGTTGGCAACTTCAAGGTTGAATTGAGTAGATTAGAATATAAAATGATTTTGGGATATCATACTTTACATCCCAGAGGGATGAATTTGGATAGTGGCTTAATTATGTAGTTAGTTTTTCAATTTATTTATTTAAATTGTATACATATAAATTTATATATTTGATATAGTGTAGTTTTTTGTATATGTATTTATCTCATTCTGTGTTTTGGATGTATTTTTAGAAGTTCATGTACTAATATTTTTGATATTTGGTGACTGAAGAGTTAATAAGTTAATGAAGCATTGAATTGATGTGTGTATTTAAAGGATGGGTTTACATCATTGTTTGTTCCACTGAAGGCGAATTGCTGAGGTACCAGGACGTATGCATTATATGGATTAAAGTTTTTCCATCCTATCACTTGACTTCTTGGAATTTTTGGTGTTTTCTATTACACAATGAAAGGTGTATGCTTTATATATATATATATATATATATATATATATATATATATATATATATATATATACATCATCATATCTAGAGAGAGAGAGAAAGGGAGAGAGAGAGAGAGATATGTCGATATATGGGGATATACATGTATATGTAGATATATAGATAGGATAACAACATCTACATAACCATGGAGGTACATATAAATGGGATACCTACCACATACCGACTGCTTTACATACCGATGCAAGTAATCCCGAGGCTTAATGTCCGAAAGAACACAATACCAAAACACCAGATGCACGAGGTGTAATCTCACGATGTTAATGGACAGTTAGTCAGTGCTTCTGGTGTTGCGGTTTGGGTAGGTTACTGTGTGTACATATGTTTCTTAGGGCTGTAGTGTGTGTAAGTGTGTGTGTTCTGTGTGTGGTGTGTGTTCTTGGGGGACTGTAATGTGTGGTTGTGGGTTAGCTTTGTGCGTCTGTTTGCGCGACCTAGGATGTAGAATATTAAAGTAGGGGGTGGTGTGGGGGACGCAGACACCTACATGGGGTTGTAGGGGGGCTTGGCCACCTGCTCATACGTAGTGTAGGATGATTTGTTTGGATGTGTTGGGTAGCAGTGTGTCTGTGTGTGCATGTGTGTGTTCCATGTTCGTGTTACTTTCGCGAGTTACTGTTGATGTCGGCAATGTGGGGTATGGGAGTCTGGTCCCGGTACTGTGTGCGTCAGAACACTGGTTTTGGGATTCTGTAGGTCTCCCGTATACAGAGGTTGAAGTGTTCACATATATGTATAATATAGACCATAGCAATCACATTCCGCCACTACCAACCTTTATGAACAAAGAATATGAAGAGTATATGCCTATACACCATTACAAATATGTGCTATGGACATGAGCCAATGACAGTGTTACCACCTGTTCCACTTTGGGCGGTTGTATCCTGACCAAATATATTAAATGTGGCAAATGTCCTGGGATTGTCAGACATAATTATGTCCCATATGTATGGTAATAGTTGCATACAATCATTATTTCTGTATCTCAAATTCCTACATGGTACAGGAAACAGGATAAACAACTAAACTGCTACAAGAATGAGCTTATAATTAGGCAAGAAAGGAAAGTTCTATCTCTTGTACTGACCATGGGTTTGTGTCGGCCTGTAAAATTAGATGTGTGTCCCGAAAAGGACCCACAATGGACATATGAAAAGGTGGCAACCCTAGCCAAAGAGGGTCAGTCACCAACACAACTACGATGACTGCAAATACCTATGACAGAAATATACAGCTATCATGTAGCAACACGTTATTACATTCAGATGTATTACCGAAGGGATTCAAGGACTAACATCACCTGCATGCTATACAGGAACCACATAACAGTGCCTTAATGAATCAGCCTGCAATTTCCATTGCATTAGTCCACAAAAGGATAGGTGTTCAAATAGGGAAGGAATCCTCACGCACATAGCGATTATGTATAAAAACAGTTCCTACACACCTGCACCACACCCAAACATATTACAATACCATCTGTAATAACATCACAAATCATTCACACACTGTACATCTGCAGAAGCCTTAACATACCTTGTTAGAGACACACTAACATGGCCCTATGTGAAATAGCTGCTGTTATACAATGGAACAGCTGCTGATGTAATAGGGTTTGTTTGCACAAATCCCGTTTCAGAGGGTTGTGCATACACCGGGATGTGTTAGCAATTAGTGAGTAACAGCACAGTATGCTACACTTGTACACCAAATCAAGAATGTCTGGTGAGCATGCTGTACACCACATAACAGTTCATGCATAGCTATATGGCCTTGAGCTGGCCAAACATCCTTGCCAGACTTAAACATCTGCAAAAGTATCAGGTACAAACAAACCCTGCATAACTAGCACTGTTCTGAAATATATCAGCTGTACTCACATGTAGAACTAAATCATCTAGCCATTACACACAGTCCACGGGAGTCATGAAGCTAATATATCTCTGTGTGTCTCCATATAGCTGTTGAAATATATCGCAATAACACATTTAGGGCATCTCCCTTGAAAGTAAGGCAAATGGACAATGCCCAAAAGGAGTACTCACTTATACACCACTGTTGCCATGGTATCGGCTAATGGAGTGGCTGCACAGCTGATGTGCATCCAATTAACTACTTTGGAACAGCAATTGGTGGACAGGATACCACATGTTACCGATATGTAACTAGAAAAGGACGTGTTATCACACATTCAAACCATCCGTATATACCAGCGGAACGTTACAATGAACATTGAAACACAAACCAAAAAGGATTGAATCAACAG
This sequence comes from Protopterus annectens, assembly GCF_019279795.1. NCBI lineage: Eukaryota > Metazoa > Chordata > Ceratodontiformes > Protopteridae > Protopterus > Protopterus annectens. The sequence goes on from NC_056739.1 coordinate 1,763,945,533, forward strand.
TTAACGACACCTCAGGTTACTAATAAGGTATGTAGAACAGTCAGTATGTCTGTGTATGTAGTACTATTCTGTAGTATTTAAAGTGCACGCAATCCATATAGTGGAAACAGTTATTTTGTAGTGATTTATTGTTGAGCATAGTAACATTTGTAGTATTTGTGTGTACTGCTGTAGGTCACAAGGCAAACACCACATACACCACAATGGATGCTATATAAGGGCTTTGAACAGAAATACTCCTCACCAGCCGATGTCAGCGACAGGGTTGGTCCAACAAGTATGTGCTATAACAAGGGATAGTATATGTTGATATATTGTAACTGTAGCCATATGTATGGGTGTAATACAGAGAATAACATGAGGAAGGTTGGGCCACTGTGCAAGTATGTTTTGCATTGTGGGATATTGTGCCAATAACTATGTAATGTACAGTATTGTAGGCAGATATGTATTACAAGCTATATAGCATTACTGTAATGGTAGGCAAACATTAGTTATGTCAATTGGCATTTACAATACACAATAACAGGATAAATATGTCTTTTAGTGAGCTGACAGTTTATCAGCATGATAGCAAAGTAAAATGGAAGAGCTATTTAACAATCCATGCAGATAAGACATGTAATATGTGCAAAGATAGGTACTAGGCTGTCTTACCAAGGGTATCTGTAAGCCTAGCTAGCATGTGTTGTCTTTCGCCACCCCCATAGGTTGGTTCCCTGTGCCTCTGAATGGCAGAGCCAATAGTTCCCTGTGCCTCTGTCCAGCAGAGCCACTGCAGTGGTCCCTGGGGTACATGTCTGTCTCCCATCCACACGTCAAGGTTTCCCTTGAAGAGTGCTCATGAGGGGCCCTGTCTGATGTACATTGGAATCATGTTCCAAAGCATAGGGAGTGTCCTGGTCAAGAATCTATCCATCCAGCATGTCCTACTCATTGTTGTGGTTAGGTGTATATCCCTAGAACATGTGGCACTCAGGGGCTTCTGTTTAGGTGGAGCATATCCAGCAATACAGGGATGGACATGGGCCTTGTATGTCAAGCAGAGATCACCTGTGAGTATGCGGTATGCAACTGAGTACAGCTGGAGTTTCGTGGGTTGGGTTGCATAGGTCATCTGTTTGAGGTCAGTAATCCTCTTGGTGTGGTACTGGTGTGGTCTTCCAAGCTGTTGCAGTTGTCTTGTAAGGTATATCCAAAATGGGGTGTTGTATCCTTTAATGGGTCTAATATGACGTGTAGAGTCACAATGGCCCCTCTGATCTGGATGCAAACCCATTAGAGATTAGGGGGTCATGTAGAAGGATATTCTAACCACCTTGTCATTATGGGTATTGAAGGAGAGATTGCTATCTACTGGTGTTTCCAGATCCCGTATTACCTTTTCTGTATGTAGGGGACTAGCACCTATGTGGTAGTACGCTGGTAATTAGTTATATCTAAAGGGGATGACTATGCACTTTTAGGCATTCAGCTTGACTCCATGATATTAACATCATGTATCCATCTCAGTGCGACCTTTCCAGTGGGTGTCTGTAACAGCTGGGGAAACAATTAAGTCCCCTAGTTTGCAGTCATCTGCAAACTTTTCAGCCAAAGCCCTCCTGTGCTTGTCTGTATGTCAGAGAAGTATATACCGAACATGAGGGGTCCTAGGACTGAGCCTTGGGGGACGGCAGTTATAACTGGTATACAGTCGGACTTAGGGTAAGCAACTCCCACTGTGTGGGTTCTGTCCATGAGCCACTTTGCAAACCATCACATGACGTAATGGTTAATGTTAAGGCGGATGGATATGTTGATAATACCAGAAGGAGGAATGGTGTTGAAAGCCTTTGAGAGATCTAGGTAGGCTGTGTGGACCTCCTTACCCTCATCTAATGCCTTGGTAACTGTCTCTAAGAAGTCCGCCAGGTTTAGGAGGCATAGTCTGGCCTTAACAATGTCAAACAGGGAGGGGTCAAAGGTTGAGAGGTACCCAATGTCTCTGTGACAGTGATCCATGATGTGCACCATAGCCTTGCAGACCAGACTAGTCAGACCTATAGGGAAATTGGTCCCGTGGTCCATTGTGGCGCCACCTTTGTGGAGTGGGATAACTGTTGCTGGGCACCATTCAGGGGGCACTATGCCTGATATGAGGCTATTATTGAACATGGTGCATAGGTGAGGAGACAGTACAATCTAAAGTTCATGTAAAACACAGCATGGGATGTTGCCCGGTCCCATGGATGCTGTGATATTGCCTTTAGAGTGTGCAGCTTTGAGAGGGATCTGCCAGGATGTTGCCAATATCAATTGTTTCTGTAATGTTTGTGCCTTTGTGCTGTAACTCAGAGCAGATCTGGTTGTTGACATTGAGATATGTGACATAGCTATAGAATGCTTTGTGGTTGTTGTCGGTATTAGTTGCGTTATAGTTTTCATAGCTAGATTTAAAGGATCTTATAAGGGATCTCACCTTCTTACTGAGGCTGGCCAGGGATCTCCTCCATGCATGGTATTGTACTCTCATTTGCAACAGTGTCTTCCTCCTGTAGTACAATATGTTTATGGCAGGGGACCACCAGATTGGTTTAATTAATTATGAGTATAGCATCCTGGTTCTGTTTGGGATAGCACAAGCCATGCATTCCTGTAAGTGCTTATAGAGTGCATTTGTGTAAGATTCAGCAGTTGTAACAGTACTGTCCATCTGCATGGGTGTCATGACATCCACCACATCTGTCTTAAGAAGCATGTAGTTGGCCTTGTAGACATATTATACTGTGGTTCCCTTAATGGGGGGTAGGTGCAGGATGTGGATATCAATGGTGTTCAGCACATGGTCTGATTGGACCAACGAGGAGTTGACTTCACATGTGGAGCACCAGTCACTCATGTTGGTAATGACTAGGTCTAGGATATTGTTGCCCCTGGTGGGTGTGTGGATATGTTGAGTCAGGGCATTGGTGTTTATGAATTCCAGAAACCGTTGAGCTAATGTGTTGGTACACGAGTAGTTTTCCCAGTTAATGGTGGGGTAGATTCAGTGAGACTTATGTGATGAGTGTGGTGTTGTGCGACTGTGTACTTTCTCCACATGACAGTCAGGGTCAGGCTTGGTTAGAGAGACCTTTACCTCCAGTTTGGCTAGATGAGTGCATCTGTCACAGGTTGCAGTGTTGGGTGGTAGGCGGAGAGGCTTGTCTGTGTACATGAGGCAGTGTGTATATTGCCTCAAGATGTCCAGATTCATCAGATAGACAGGTGAGAACACTGACAGTTGACTCTTGGACATGCCTGACTATAGAACTACCTTCACCTAGATAAGTGAGGAAAGTGAGTACAAGAGCTACATTACTCTATGCAAGTGAGAAAAGTATGTACAAAACCTGTTCACCCTTACCTGTAGGTGATGTGGAAGATTGAGTGCTATAGTAATTATTAGTGTATGTAGTGTTTACAAGTCCTGAACAAGTGCTTAGCATGAATAAGCAATCCAAATAGGGTCTTGGATAATATAAACACATGGCCCCCTCCCCCCAACAGGTACACAAGCATATATCCATGTACACCACAGGGCCCCTGTACCCACAACTATGTAGGTACAAGCTGCACTCAGTCTGCATGGGACCTGCCCACATCACAGGTTGTATCATACACATATGGCAAAACAAGATGCTCTCCACGTACACATCATGTAAAACATAGCACCATGTCAGGTTGTGTACACACTAAATGGTGCACACCAACAGGTATC
>NC_056739.1:1763952274-1764104774 GCF_019279795.1 Protopterus annectens
TGAAATATCGAATTTCAGTATCTTGAGACTATAAAACCCAATCCACAAAACACCAACACAAAAAAAACACGAAATTCACAACACAGAAAAAACCGCACACATTATACCACACATACACCACAACACCCACATCACAACATAAACAAACAAAACTACAGCAGGGGGCAAGCCCTCCTGCACCTCCCACCCCCTACTTATATATACTAACTCCGAGATCGCAAACACAAAACAAAAGCCAACTCACATATGCACATTCTCCGACCCCTCACACACACATCAAACACATCAGCACACTCACACACATACTCTAACTCCCACTCAAAACCCTTAGAAAACACTTATCTGACATAATACCTACATCCACACATGGCACCGCGCACCATCAAAACACAATCCCGGACATTACGCAGCGTAAGGTCATAACCGCGAATTCGACATATATTCGAGTTCGCGATTATGACCTTTTCACTATTTTTAACATCCGGCTTTATAGTCTTGAGATACTGAAATTCGACATTTCAGTAATTCGAGGTTATTAAGTGTTTCCATATATATATATATATATATATATATATATAAATATATATATATATATATATATATATATATATATATATATATATATATATAGATATATATATATATATATATATATATATATATGTGTATATATATTGCATCTGTACATGCAAACATACATTTCCTATGCTGGGAGCTGCTTACTCCCGCTCAGGCGCACTCGCCTATGCTTACTGTGCATTACATGTTTACTGTCACTTATTTATGCTTATTTGTGCCTTATACATTATGGCAATACCACTTTGATTGAAAGGAACTGGTTAATAGTCCCATGCAATACACACGTTCACCTTTACATGTTTAAATGTTGGCTTTACAGCAGAGCAACATTCATTCCACAAGGAAAATGATATTCTATTGTCGACCTTGAACCGTGAATGCCTTTTTTGTTAGGCGGATGCTCTAACCACTACACTATTGGTGTTCTGCCTCATTTATATGTATACCCATGGTGTTTAGTTACCCAAACACATGCCTCATCGCTTCACTTACTCAGCAGGCATCCATTTACATGTTGGGAAAAATGCACTACTACACATGCTTCATTCCCTATTTCCTACTGCTCTGGACTCGTGCCACATGTTGACTCACTCCGAGGAAATTCAGACCCCTACAGCCTATAGTTCTGGCACATACGTGTGTTCGATTATCAGGGTGTTCATTTGGTCTTCCAGGTTTAGTCTTGTCTGACTGGGAACCGGGACTGCCCTGTACCTAGTTGAAAGTCAGACTTAGCAAGGGGAGATTGTTCGTTCCACTTTTAGTATCCTATCTGTGGTTAGGGATGCAGAGGTGTGCTCACCTATGACCATCCTGATATATAACAGCACTAACTATTATGGGGATTCCCTATATTGTGACCATGTTCATTCTTCATATCTACATATATATATAAATATATATATATATATATATATATATATATATATATGTGTGTGTGTGTGTGTGTGTGTGTGTGTGTTTGTGTCTATATATCGGTCTGTACATACACATGCATATACACCTACATGCTCATTTACATTTCCCATACTGTTGAATCACCGCCACCTACCGTCACACATACACGCTTGCATGCCCACTTATGTTTCAGGTTGCCACCTTTTCATATGGCCAAAGCGGAGCATTTTCAGTACACATATTAGACTTTACAGGCCGACACGTACCCACTGTCAGTACAAAGGTTAGAACTTTACTTATTTCCCTAACTGAATGCTTATTCTTGTAGCTGTTTGTATGGTTCATCTGTTTCTTGTAACTTTGAGTATTTTACATAAATAACTGTTTTATGCAACTGTTACATGAAATATGGGACATATTTCCTACAATCACTGGACATTTGCCATTGCATTATATTTGGTCTGGACACAACTACCCAAAAAGGGACTGTCCCTCACAAGGTGGGGCAGTTGGTAACCCTACTTACGTCTGCTTTACAGTGCCTTAAGCACCCTATATCCGACTGCCACTATGTGAATGTGTAAGGTATATATTCCTGATAATGCACATGGGGAGACATTCATTATGGTCAGGTGTTTAATTCCTCGCAAGGTGGGGCAGGTGGTAACCCTACTTACGTCTGCTTTAAAGTGCCTTAAGCACCCTATATCCGACTGCCACTATGCGAATGTGTAAGGTATATATTCCTGATAATGCACATAGGGAGACGTTCATTACGGTCAGGTGTTTCATCCCTCACAAGGTGGGGCAGGTGGTAACCCTACTTACGTCTGCTTTAAAGTGCCTTAAGCACCCTATATCCGACTGCCGCTATGCAAATGTGTAAGGTATATATTCCTGATAATGCACGTGGGGAGACGTGCATCACGGTCAGGTGCTTAATCCCTCACAAGGTGGAGCAGGTGGTAACCCTACTTACGTCTGCTTTACAGCACCTTAAGCACCCTATATCCAACTGCCACTATGTGAATGTCTAAGGTATATATTCCCGATAATGCACGTGGGCAGATGTGCATCATGGTCAGGTGTTTAATCTCTCGCAAGGTGGGGCAGGTGGTAACCCTACTTATGTCTGCTTTAAAGTGCCTTAAGCACCCTATATCTGACTGCCACTATGCAAATGTGTAAGGTATATATTCCCGATAATGCACATGGGGAGACGTGTATCACGGTCAGGTGTTTAATCCCACGCAAGGTGGGGCAGGTGGTAACCCTACTTATGTCTGCTTTAAAGCACTTTAAGCACCCTATATCCGACTGCCACTATGCGAATGTGTAAGGTATATATTCCTGATAATGCACGTGGGAAGACGTGCGTCATGGTCAGGTGTTTAATCCCTTGCAAGGTGGGGCAGGTGGTAACCCTACTTGCATCTGCTTTAAAGTGCCTTAAGCACCCTATATCTGACTGCCACTATGTGAATGTGTAAGGTATATATTCCTGATAATGCACGTGGGGAGACGTGCATCAGAGTCAGGTGTTTAATCCCGGGTCATAGGTTCTGCAGGACCGGCTGGAGGCTGAGCATTCTTGTGGAAAACTACTGCTCATACAACTTGTGTCCAGATGTATACAGGACTGGACATCGTATCGTGACACCAAGTCTAATGTTTAGAACAGATGCATATCCCATGAGGGATATCCAAAAATTGTGGGGACCGATAACGATCTTTGCTTTATGGCTGTAAGGTATGGTTATACATGCAAGGGATACATAGTTTGCAATCCTGAGAATGCCTAGGGTGAGACTGCCTACTAGATATGGGTAGGGGTCACTATGTGCAGATATGGCCTCGCCTATCTAGCAGCCCGAGTATGGCTGGTTTTGGTGGATGTTCAGGAAGGGGGGGGTGTGCTGTGAAGGGGATGATGGGTATTCAATTATGTATCCAGGTGTGTTAGGTTTGGATGGCTCAGTTCAAGCTAGACCATTATGTGGGTATGTGCCGGTAACGTTTCTGTACATGTGTATTGCACATTTTAATGTTCACATGTTTGTGGAATTGTATTGTGGATGTGTATATTTGTTCTTTGGTTATCTTCCTGATTCACCCACCGCTCCCTCGTAGACCTCCAGTTCATCTATTGTGCATCCAACCCAGTCTCCTCTTGGCGAATTATTACATTACCCGTCACCCTCCCACCCCCATATTCCACAATCAACATTCATCCCTTTTCTAGTTGATGGCCCATGGCACAGGCAACAGAACACATTGCATACACTACATATCTCTGGGACCAATATGGCTGTGAAGTCTACACTAACATTTCAAATCATCCACATGCTGTACTTCATGCACATAGGTACTTGCAAATACTTATCTTTCATGACATGGTAGGTAGACCGAGGTAATACCCATTTATCTATGGGTCATCCTGGCAAGGACAACTTGGAATGCAAATGGGCAGATACTGGGCGAATGTTCTGACCATTGGTAGGGATGCCACCTTTTCATATGACCTGGATGGGTATTTTCGTGGCACACATCTGAGTTTACAAGCCAACACATACCCACGGTCATTACAAAGGATAGTACTTTAGTTTCATGCCTACATATAAGCTTTTATTGTTGTAGCGGTGTAGTTGCTTATTCTGTTTTGTTTACTTGCTTATTCTATTTCTTGTAACATATAGGTATTTTATATATGGACATACGTACTGTATGGGACTATTTCATAACATACAAGACATAATTATGTCCTACTGTCACAGGACATTTCACATTTATTATGGATTTGGTATGGACACACCTGCCTAGAGGGGTCTGTCCCTCACAATGTGGGACAGGTGGTATCCCAAACCATTGGGCTAGGCTTTGCAATTGGCAGTGAGTTAACACAATACGTTTCACTTCCACTTGGTATAACTAGTGACACTACAATGGAATACCGGCACAGGGTTTTAAATATCTTTGTTTGAGGGACAGGGACTCAATATTCAGCTATGTGCCTTTGTGTTTACTTCTTATTGTGGTGTTTGCAATGATGTCTTGTATGCTTTGCATACATTTCAGTATCCATGGACACTGACAGGAGTGATTACTATTAGAGGCAGGCTGTACTAGTCAGAATTTTAGGTTGCATGTATGCAGCCGACATGATCACGCCTCCGTGCTGCGCTTGGACATGCCCCCTGCACTCGTACACATTTCTTATGCATGTGGCCGGTACGGCAGCGTGCCTTCATTAATATGCATGTGGTGCTGCTGTGCCACCTCTATGCCACACGTTCGGTGCAAGGCTAACGCCGTCCTTACGCCGAGCTTCATGAATCCTGGGGATTATTAATGATTATAAGATATCTATGCTGAGTAACACATAACCTAAAATGTTGCACTAGATATTGATTAGTACACAAGCCTTATTAAGGGGAAAGAAAATAGTCTTTTCTTTAGTTATTTTCAGTACACAGCTATTATAAAAGAAATTAAGAATGCTTGTCAAGTTTGCTTCAGAATTTATTATCCATAATGGGAATTAATCTACAAATCGTACAAGATTGTATACAACCACCCAATAATGGAATAATCAAGAAAAGTGGTTCTGGCTAATATTAATTATGGAATGAAGTAAAGATATGGCATTTCAACTCATCTTTAACCCTCAGATTCTCAAAAGCTTGCACAGAGTGCAAGATCGGTGCAGGAGCTCAAGCAGGCAATATGTCTGCCGTGTGATCCAGGAATAGCCTGCAGAGGTGTGCACAAGAGCTCCTGCATTAATTCTGCACGGATGAAACCCTTGTATGCACATCACAGGAGAAATACATGCAAATGAGGTGATTTTGCGATCCAGGAAGCTTGCGACCGTCCATGCAGGACTAGTGTAATCAGCAGAAATGTACTCGGTTATTAACCGAGTACATTTCTGCAAAATCCAAAACTGAGCTATGACAGCTCCAAATAAAGGTTGCATATCATGTAGTAAGCATGCCAATGGCCAAGTATAAGGCCATTGGCAATGCAAACAATACAAAAAATAAAAAAGTCAGCTTTTATTTTTTTAGCCGATCTCGGCTGATTAAGCGTTGGGCAGCGGCGCACAAACGGGATCAGGGAAAAATAACAAAATGAACTTAAATTAAGCATTCCAACTAAAATCAGCATTCTGCCATGCGAGTCAATGGCAGGCAGAAGACAACCTGGCCAATGAGTAGTGGGGGATGCTAATGCTAAGGGGGGAGGCTCAGCGTGAGACATGTAACTATGCATTAGCAGGCAATCCTATGCAAATAAGGGGAAGGATAGTGAATTCCAGTTTTCCCCAGCATGTGAGTCAGGTCCCAACAGTGTAAGAGTAGGAATAGCTTGGTGCAAGCCTAAGAGGTCAGTGACATCATGGGTGGGTGTGGCAGGCATACTGTAAGCAGATATGAGCCCTGTGGCTCGGGTTTGCTCTTAGCTTAGCACAGCTAAGCTAGGGGGTGTGTCTAAACCTGCCTAGCGGTCTTTACAAAGCCTAAGTGGGTGCGCGCGCCGCACACCAGGTTTTACAGGAAGAAAAAAGAAGTTAAACCAGGAAATATCAGCAATGTGCTCATTTGAGCACTCTGTTTGCGCGGCGCGCACATGGGCTTAAACAGGGAGTCAATGGGAAGGGAAAACAGAAGTAGGAAGGTAATCAAGGAGAACTAGCTTAGCTGGCAGGTGAAATGTATCAGAATCACCCAATTACACAGGCAGCAGACCAGCCCATCCCAGAATACAACTATAAACTAAGCAAACACCTATTCCTCTGTTTTTTCCCACACTCTACACTACCAGTGTATACACGCGGGGAAATTTTAACAAACAAACCTACAAAATGAGAAGGGCTGCAGCTGGCAACATAGAACAACATGTGCAAGAGGCTGAGGTTGGTGAGGATGTGAATGCTGCCAAACAACCCACAGTGAGGAGACGGAGAAGAGTGTACAGACCCAGGGTAACCTACCAGGGGCTACATGAGCTGGAGATAGTGGAGCACTATAGGGTGGACCAAGACCTCCTACAGCAAATTGTTGAGCTGTGCCGGCCACACTTGACACACCAAACTGACTGAGGGGAACTCATCCCAGTGTTGTAGACCTAGGTATACCAGCCACAGGCACCACCCAAAGCACAACTGGGGATGTCATAGGGATCTCACAGGCATCAGAATCCAGAGTATTCCACCAGTTCCTGGATACCATGTCAGCACATGCCAGTGAGCACGTATATTTCCTCAACACCCGTGAGGTGTTGACCAGCAATATGCATCTCTTCCACCAAATAACAGAATACCCTGGGGTAGTGAGTGCTATAGACTGCATGCACATATGCATCAAAGCACCACCTGGTGAGCAGGGTAGGGCCTACATAAACTGCAGGGACATCCCATCCATCAACTGCCAGGTCATATGTGATGCCCAGGACATTATAATGAATGTGTATGCTGGCCGCACTGGGAGCTAAGATGACTCCCACATATGGCATCTGACACAGCAGTACCAAAGATTTGCCAATGGGGACATCCCCTATGGTCACCTAGTGGGGGATTCTGAGTACACACTGGAGCCATGGCTGATGACACCCATCAGAAATGCACACACACCTAAACAACAACCCCATATTGAGGCACACGCACAGGTCAGACATATAACAGAGCATGTGTTTGGGATTCTCAGGTCATGGTTCCAGTGTCTGGACACATCCAGTGGAGCCTTCCAATATTCACCAGCTACATATACCCAAATTGTTATGGTATGTGCTATGCTACACAATATGATCCTGAGGAAACAGCTGCAGCAAGAACAGCATGGGGCGGGGACACACAACCCCACACCAATGCCAAAGCCTGCACAGGCACAGAGTGACCCGGAGGAGGAACAACCTGAGCCTGCCCCAGTAGACAGATGGAGGCATGCTCAGTATGCCATGGCTGCGGCAAAAAGGCAATGCATAGCACATGCACTGACACAGTAGGGACCCAAGGAATGACATGTCTCTCTGACTCGCACATACAGTAAAAGGGATGCCAAACATGACACTACCTGTGCTCAACCATGTATAGGGAGTGTACTACGTACATCTGACATAGGCAGCCGTCCAGCAACATCTGCAAGTCAGGCACACCCTCAAGGTAAGTCAATCAACCTACCAATTGCCAAATGGAGTAGAATGTGTCATTACCTGTAGCTATGGTATGGATGTGAGCATGCAGGGGAATTGGGTGGCTGAATGTTATGACAGCAGACAGTAGACACCCATAGTGGCACCATGACATCTGTAACACATACTGGAGTCACCATAGTAGCCACTACTACACAGGGTGACAAAACCCATTGCAGGAAATGCACTGAGTGACATGTGTGTTCATATGACCCACACATGCCAGTCAGGACGGTTCACCTATCCAACAACAGTCTCAGCCAGCAGGACAGGTGTAGAAAAACCCAAACAGAGCCTGTGCCATGGCCCCTGAATGATGGCTATGGTTAACCTCCCTCCCAAGCCTACACAGACAGACCACAGCAGGGCAGGCAGTGGGATGTTAGTTCTGAAGGGTAGGAAGTCAGACAATAATATGTAGGGCAACCAATGCCACGATCTGTAGTACATTGGTATGCCTCTAGTCAGCATGATAGTTAGGAATACAGAATGAAATGGAGTACCTGACATACCAGTACAGTCATAGCAAATGTGTACAAGTGTCACGTATGCCCCCCACATCCTACATAGTAATGTAATAACAGTCAGGTGTGCCCCCCGACCCTGTGTAGAAATGTAGAAATAGTCAGGTGTGCCCCCCATCCTACATAGTAACGTAATAACAGTCAGGTTTGCCCCCTCAATCCTGTGTAGAAATGTGGAATAGTCAGGTGTGCTCCCCCACTCCTGTGTAGAAATGTAGTAATAGTCAGGTGTGCCCCCCATCCTACATAGTAATGTAATAACAGTCAGGTGTGCCCCCCAATCCTGTGTGGAAATGTAGAAACAGTCAGGTGTGCCCCCCTGCTATGCAGACATTTAGTAACAGTCAAAGCCAAATGATCGATGCCCTGCAGAGACAGCATGCTGCCTGTCGGTGTACGACACAAAGGTCAACACTGCAGCACAAACTACCTGGACACGATCCACGCATCCAATACAGACGGCCATACTGGGCATGCTCACACACCTAGAGAAATGAAGGCAATGTCAGTCAATAACATACTGAAAGGTCATACTGGGCATTCTCACACACTTAAACACATGAAGGCCATGTCTGCAAACACCAGTAGACCAGACATATCTGCCAGTTGTAGTTGTTAGTGCAGACACTCATCAGTATGCACCACTCATGCCTTGAACACACAGTGGATAGGAATACAGACATATATGTCAGGACAACACACTATAATAAGCCAAAGGTAGACGTACATAGATGTGTGGAAGAGGGTGACTGTGACAAGGAGCCATCCAGGCCTGTCCCACCCAGCACACAGTCAAAAGGCCACAAACACATGAGGTGCAGATGTCACTCACTGCCGATACTAGCCACCAGTATCTGTCAGCATTACAGACTATGTGGTGCACGTGCCAGCTGTGCAACATGACTGTACAAGGAAGTAGTCATCTAGCAGCTGTATACACGTACCTGTGAAATATGACCCTGTGTGTGTGCCTGCATGTGCCGTGTCAACCCCTAGATGAATGGGTTATGGCCCATGAACACACACTGCCCTCTTCATAGCACTACTATGACAAGCCTGCTAAGGTCATCCAATGTGAAATACACCTTTAGGAGAGTTGTAGCCCAGTAATCACCGTGGTGCATCCCATAACTGCGTACTGCTGTAGTGTGATAAACTAGTTAGGTAGGAGTTCTAACCCCAGATTTTGCAACTGTGTGCATATGTTTGTGTGCATGTCTGACTGTGTAGACAGAAATGCTTTTTAGGGTACTCACACTCCCTACAATTCATATACTTAACTTTGGCAAGGCTGCTGATGTCACCCACCTGGAAATACACCTCTGGGAAGGTAGTAGCCACGTAATCTCTGTAGCGTGTCCTGTAACTACGTACTGCTGTAGTGTGATAAAGTAGTTAGGTAGGTGTTCTAATCCCAGACATGGCAAGTGTGTGTGTCTGTCTGACCCTGTCTGTGTAGACAGCAATGCTTTTTAGGTTACTCACACTCCTTACAATTCATATACTCAACTTCGGCAAGGCTGCTGATGTCACCTACCTAGAAATACACCTCTGTGTAGGTTGTAGCCCAGTAATCTCCATAGTGCGTGCCATAACTGCATACTCCTGTAGTGTGATATAGAACTGTGGTAGGGTTCAAACCTAACCCATGGCAGTTCTGGATGTTTTGTGTGTGTTTCAATGTCTGTGTATGGAGCAATGCATTATAGGCTAGTCACACTCAGTACATTTCAAATGGCCTACTTTGGCAATCCTGCTGATGTCATTCATTGTGAAATGCACCTTTGGGGAAGGCATTCTCTAGTAATCCCGTGGTATGCCCTATAGCAGCTCCATGCTGTAGTGTGCTATAGACCTCTGTTAGGGGATCTATACCCACACATGTTGGTTGTGGATGTTCTGTGTGTGTGTCACTGTCTTTGTAGGGAGAAATGCATTTTAGACTATTCACACTCACTACAATTCGAATGGCCTACTTTGGCAATCCTGCTGATGTCATCCAATGTGATATACACCTTTGGGGAAGGAGTACTCCAGTAATCTCTGTGGTGCGTACTATAACTGTGTAGTGCTGTAGTATAATAATCTAGTTAGGTGGGGGTTCTACTCCCAGACATGACAGGTGTGTGTGTGTTTGTAACTCATATCCTAGTGCTGTAGTATAGTAAACAAGTCAGGTAGGGGTTCTAATCCCAAACGTGACAGGTGTGTGTGTGTTTGTAACTCATATCCTGTGTGGAGGTGTGAGTCTGTGACACCTGTGGCCAATGTGGAACGGGCTTTGCATATTTCTTATATGGTGGCTCTACTATATATTACAATGTCCACCATGCAGGGATAACAGATGAGAAATAGCTGAGAGGCTGGGATGCAAAGCCATACCCATACATTTGACAGCAAGGCCAAGCAGTGACAGTTAGCAACCCGAGTATTACCCAGAGCACACTCTCATCCTATGTCTCATACTCACACACACATGCCAAGGCAACAGCCAGTATGTGGGTAATACATTGCATATTGGCCACTGATAGCAACTATGGGGTGATAGCAGTGGGCTACAGTGGGCATGGCACCCTGTCTATCTGTCTAATATGCACGTACATGCAGACAGTGCACCTTCCCCACGTTCCTCAATTGACACCCCTGCAACATCTGTGGTGCCATCACGTGATCCACAAAGGACGTACCATGCCTGACAACATGCCCTGTGTTGACAGATGCCACTGACACCAGGGAATGCCATTAGCATGCTATTATTGTAAGTGCAGGGTAAACCTGCTGCCCATTACCAGTTCCCACCACAGGTGGGCAGGACTGGCACATCTGATGACAATCTGTGTTCACAACATAGGCCAGACCGAGGTACAGTTCCACATGTCACTGTATATGCATGTGGGAGGTGTGCACATCCCAGACACCATCCATGTCAGGGACTAAGGAACACATACATGGCAAGTGATGCACAGCATTGGCCAAACACAATAGTCACCCAGGTGATTGGATAGGGGATGCAATACCCACATGTGTGGTCAAATGCAGAAACTACAGTCCTGAGCCACAATGCAGACTATTGTCATGTGGCCTGATGCCAAGATATACCCATCACCTAGCCTTGTACAGCTGTCTTGCACAGTCGACCACCACACACCCGTGCAGACATGGACCCATGCATGTCAGTACTGCCACCCTGTGTGTTTGTGTGTGTGTGTGTGTGTGTGTGTGTGTGTTGTATGGTGCATATGTTCACATCCACATTCCCTATAACCCCCATGGGCAGACTGTAGCATGCTTTCTGTTGTCAGACACCTCCCCATACCCTTTGCCCATACAACCCCCCCTATGACCCATGTAGTGCATGTGATACCTGCACAGTGATGTGTTGTGGCAATCCCACTGCTGATGAGTTGTAATCCTGGCCCTGTCAAGTGTGACAATATGTGTGCATCCCTGTGAGAGTGTGGCTGTGTTGATGCTGGCACCTGCTCATGCAGACAGGCACGTGTATGTCACCTTCCGTATAGCTACCGTATCTCTGTTTAAGATGTCACTCACCATCACATATATGTTCTGAGCACTCCACAACAGGTAACCCATGTGATGCATCCAATAACTGCATAGAACTGTGATAGTACTACATAGTCATCAGGGGTTTGATACCCTGTGCTGGAAGGTGTGTGACACAAACATGCTTAAGTTTTACTCTCCCACCCCTCCCTGACTTGTCTTTGTCTCTGTCTGCCTCACCCACTCCCTCTCTGGTGGATGTGGAGACCTACACCTACTTTGCTTAGGCAGCATATGTATTTTAAGTGATGCTCATGATCAGCTGATGTCCTTTACACGAATTGCAGCCCTCCCCTAACTGATTGCATGTGGAACAGCTGTGGTAGCATTCCCATAGCCAATTGCATGGAAACACACTCCAATATTTAGGAACATCATGTTGGTGTTGGCCCTTTTCATTCACTGTGAGCAGGAATCAGATCTGTTGTTTGGCAAACAGCATCTCAGATGGATTGGGGATTTACCTCTAACAACATACACTGTGGAAACAGGGTAACACACAGGAGGGGGGTGCACCTGACCTGACTACAAATTGTAAGTGCTGCTATACTGCATTTGGAGTAATGTTGGTTTAACAGTGTGAGTGTGGGTATGGCTGCCCTACATTTCTCAATACCTGCCATGTCAGTTCAATGTTTATGAGTATTCCCCATCTGCAGGGTCATCTGCAGACTGGGCAGTGTGTTGTGCCTTTGATTTCATGTGTTACCCACTGAGCATCTATCTGTGGACTGCAGAAGGTAGTGTGAGGTTTGCAGTCTGTAGATGGTGAAAGCCGTGGCACTTACAGACTTCATATCCCTCATAGGACATATGTTGCAACAAACACCGTTACAATAGTAAATGTATGAGATAATCACAGCAACATGTCAATACTGGCCCTGTGTAGGTGCTTCCAGCCACAACTCTGTCAACCTTTGTACATATGTTGTGCATGAAGTGGTGCATATGTGCTGTACACCATAATTAGTGTCATCATATCTGATAAGCCAGTAAGATATCAGACTGCTACACATTATGTACAGTAGGGGTTATATTTCATGACATAACCTGGACATTTTTTGGATGTTTGCACAGTACTGAGGTCTGTGTACTTATGGTGAATGTCGACAGTGTGTGTATTGTTAATATGTACCCTAGCCTGTGTACAGACTGTGGTAGATGTCATTGCTCTAGTTCCCGTCCTATCTTATATTACATGCTGCTCCACTGTATGGTACTGTATTGGCGTACATGTTTGTAGGGCCATACACACACATGTGCCATACCACAGACAGCCATCAGACCAAACTGTGTTGCAGCCCAGTATATGTAGGGTCAGTCTGTGAGTGGCACATATAAGGATGGTGTTGAACAGATAGTCCATATAATATTATGCTAGCCTAACATATGTGGCTGTGTTCACATTGGTTGCAGTTATGCACTTTCACACAGGTTTATCATACCCTGTGCTGTGACATGCCTGTAATACCTGCTATATATGCAGATACATGTGCATTCCCCCATAGGAGATGTAGGCCAGTGTTGAGCTAGTCCGCCTGTAGCCTGTACAGTGCATTGTTAATTGCCTAGCAGCTTACTGTACTTACCCAATGAGATGTCATGTGCAGATACTTGCCAGATGTACTGCTGCCAGGCCTCCCTTAAAAGGTATGTATATCAGACAGAGCAGTGGTATGCTCTACAGATGTATGTCAATATGTAGTGGGTAGTATGTGGCCATGGCACCCCTGTACCAGCGGTTATTATGTATCAGGCCAGACAGGGGTGTGTGAATGAATAACCTATGGTGGCAAATGTATACCAGTCATTATGTGTTATACCCATCTACATGGCTGTCTACATCCATATTGTCAGGCATGGTACACATGTTGTGCACTAAGGGGTTATGTGCATACCTCTGGACTGTACAGAGTGTGTCATAATGTCCACATATATTGGCCAATATCTCTGCTGCAGTCCACAGGACATTACGTGCTAGCAGCGGTACTTTACTATGATGTCCTTCGGATGTCTGTCAGTAGCCAATGGCACACATGTTATAAGCAGATGTGACCTCCCACACACACCATGTCTGTGAAGACAATCCCAGTGACAGTAGCAATAGTCTACTAATATACCTGCTATACATACCTGACAGCCCCTTGAACTATGACTTTGGGGCTATAGCTACACACCATGTCCAAGACATATTGTGGAAATATATGTACATATAATTATCCAGATAGCCATATATATGATTACACATGTGTAGTACTTCCAATTACCACTGTCATGGCAACCACCTACTATAAATCCCTACATCATGTGGGCCTGGTCCCTTTAAATTTCCTGTGTGATGGACGTCCTTCCTGTATGGTGGGCATCAGTGTTACAGACAGCAGGTACCAATACCTCTTACAGGAGAACCAGCATACTCAGGGCAACCACATATTTGTAGGAGGTTCAGGAACTACAGACAGAGTGTGAGTAGAGTTGTGTTATGCTTTGTATATTACTGGTGTTACAGAGTGTGTGTGTACATACTAGTTTACCTTGGAATGCAGTCTGTCTGCATAGCTCACAACTGTGGGCCTATCATCTTGCTGGCCAGAGGTATGCCTATCATGTTTTGTCTGTCCACCACACAGGTCCTGTGTCAGCTAATTCACTGGCAGTGTGTGTTGAGTGCTATCAGTACATGGCTACATCCACTTCTGTTTCTAACCTCAATTCCCTGACTAAGGGTATGTTGCAGACTATCATGTAACACCAGCAACTTGCTTAGTGTATGGCAACAGTTTTCCACATATGTGCCTGTGTTCCAGCCTCTGTCCTCTGCCTACATACCAAGTTTTGCACATATAACATGCTGTTGGGAGTTGTTCTGTAGTAGGCTGTGAGTATATCACACTGCCACTGCTGCCATCAGTCCACTACTGTTGTATCCCCCACACATACGGTGGGGCTGGGGCCATATACGTGTGGACATCACCTACACAACAAATGTGTGCCTTTATGCACTCCAGAGGCCAGTGTATCTAACAGTGGTGTATGGCCCTGTATTATTGAGTCTAGGGGAGGCACCATACATGACCTAAGCTGTTACAAAATGTGGGGGTATCAGGGGTGAGTTGCCTTAAAGTATCTGGATGTACAGTACCGTATACTTCACCTATATTTACATTACTTACATAAATTGGGTTAATGCAAGCCTACTGTGTCCTGCCATACAGACTTCTTTTTGTCAGTGTGCTTGTGACGGTGTCAGTTATGCCTTGTTATGTAATAACCCATTTAGTCACATGACAGCTTTACCACCTACTGATTTTGTACAGAGTGTAGATAGAGGCGGCTGAAATATACACCTGTATTACATACTGTTGATTGTTTGGTATCCTGTGGCCAAGTCTTTCTTCACTATTGTACAATTTGACAAGCTTGGCCTGGACAGCAACAGTTGTGAATCTTTCTAGACTACTGTATTAGTATAACTGTTTTACTGTTGAATTCCTCTGTTTATATGGATGTCAGTGTCTGAACAGCTATATGACATGGCATTTAGAACTGTAATAGTACACAATTAATGGTTTTCCATTTCTAAAAACCTGTGTGTGGTGTTTTTCCTATGAACTCTCTGTAGGTATATGTTGCAGGCAATGATTGTCATTTGTATGGGTGGCCCATACAGTGTCCAGTTGTTCAGGTGTTAAGTGTAGGCATAGTAGCTGTTCCATATTGTGTGCACCTTCTACATATGTATCTTACTGTACATATATCTGCGTGTTTATGTGCAGTCACATGTATATCTATCTATCTATATACATATATATATATATATATATATATATATATATATATATATATATATACATATGTGTGTGTGTGTGTGTATCTGCATCTGCATATCTGTGCCTGTGGATCTGTATCCTGGGGATGTTGATGGCTTCCACATTTTACATTTCCTATGGGAGGCAGACAGTATTGCATGATATGTTACCAATACGAGCCTGACATCATGCAGGTGGGATGTAGTACTGTTAACATCTTGTGCCCATGTTGTATCAGGTCCTGGTTATGAGATCTGCAACACTTGGTAGTGTATTGCAGGGTGGACATCCTTGGCTTTGGGGGGGGGTTGCAAATTCGTACAAGACGTATAGTGTGTGAGGGCTCTCAACCCCATTAACGGTGCATGTGGACATATGTGTTTTTGTTAATCTGCCATTGCAATCAAAAGATGTATGACCATATATATATACCTATATATACATATATATATATATATATATATATATATATATATATATATATATCTGCTTACATATATATAACTATGTCCGTATATACCTACATAGATATATATCTGCGTACATATATGTAACTTGCTGTGTATATGTAGACGTATAGTCGTAAATACATATATGTGTCGATGTAAGCATTTGCATGTATATATGTTCATATACATTAATATATATGTATATATTTTTAGAAAAATATATATATATATATATATATATATATATATATATATATATATATATATATATATATATATATATATATATATACATATATAGATATGTTGTATCTGTTTAGATATTAGATATAATATATTTCACACATACATCTACATGTTGGTATACTTTCTCTATACTGTTGCATGACTGGACTGGATGATATGTTTCTGAATACAGTGGATTTATTTATATCTGACATGGCTTAGTAGTAAATGCAAACCAACGTAAAACCAAAAGAAACGGACTTGCTCGATGAAAGTATGATGGCACAAAACCCACAAAACGAATGTCAGACTGAATAAGTGCTAGACAAAGGTTTAATATAACAAATCCAGAAAACGAAAATAAGGCAGTGTATAATAAGCGCTTTTGTTTGTCTCCTGCCAAACTTTTTCAAAAACAGTTACAACATCACTTCCTGTTATTTAAATAAATTAAGTCAGTGATGTAAGCAATTAAATTCATTCAAAAAATTAAAGAAACAACATGCCTAAAAAACTTAAACACTTTAAAAACAGTGCCTACGAAGCAATGCTTTGACAAACAGCACAAATGCCATCTGCACAAACAATGCACTCAAATCTGTGCTTAACAAATACTTGTTAAGTTGTCAAAAGTCTTTATAAAGGTATATTTGAGAAATATACTTGAATGTATGACAGATATATAAAGCATACATCCAAGGAAGCAGCGTGTAATCAAAGCGTGTAATAAAAATACGCTCGCAAATCCGAACCCATATTCACAGAAATCCAAATGTATAGAATGTGTGCAACAAATCTAATAAATATATATAAGTGGAAGTGAAACGTCACTTAGTATCAACCTTCGATAAAATAATAATGTAATGGCAATGTAAAGAAGATTGTATAGTAATGTACAGTGTGTAGTGAAATTTCATACAACTAATATATAATAAATGTGATATGTAAGGTGTTTTATATATAAAAAAATTGTTTTATATATAAAAAAAGTTGTTTTATATATAAAAAAAGTTAAATTGACTTCTCAACAATAATAATGCTGACAATTATGTGCTTGTATAAAAATGCTCAACCCATATTCACAAGGCTATAAACCAGTCTCTGAGATGGTCGTACAGTAAAAACAATAATTGTTAGTTTGTTCATTAATGGTATTCATAGTATTAGTTGTACAGTATGTATATATTTGTAAATACATGAAATACCAACAATCATGTATATATTTTCTTAGTTAACCCACAACAATGTCTAAAAATAGGGACAGAATTGTTAAAAATAATACAATAATGGATAATAAATAAATAATTAAATAATTAATTAGTTAATAATCCTAAAAATTTGAATATAAAACATATGTGTACATATAAATATTTACATTAAATTGATTTTAAAATAAAATCAAGTATTAAATATAAAATACTTAATATATGGTAATAAATAATTAAATAACTAATTAATTAATTAATAAATTGAATAAATAAATATTATATGTAATAACAATAAGGAAAATTTTTACCTCACTAATGATTTTAATTTTAAAATACTACTGATGGATAAACAATTATTCAACCCTGGCCAATTATTTGTATTCAATCTTAATTGCCATTCAAGCTCACATCTTTCTAATAATAATTGCCAAGCACCACCTCTAATGTTTACCTTCAGGACGTCCAATACAACAAATCTGAAATTGTGCGATGTATTTGTACTAATATGTTTAGCTAAGGCATTTAATTAATTTCCATCTCTTATAGCCCTTATGTGTTCACCTACACGTTCTTTAAATTTCCTTTCTGTTTTACCTATGTAAAATGAGGTACAATCGTTACATAAGGCACAATAAACAACTTTTTCTGTATTACAGCAAGCTTTGTCCTTTAGACAAATCTTAATGTTGTTTATCATCAGTTCATTTGTTTCAAATACGTAATTACAATATTTGCATCTACCACATCTAAAAGTTTTTCCATGTTTTGTTTTATAAGTGTTTTCCAAATGTTTTTTCAAGTTCATACCTTTTTTATACACTATAGATGGAGTGTTAGCAAAAAGAGAATGTAATGTTGTATCTGCCTTGATAAGCTGCCAATTCTTCCTTAAAATATTATTTATAGAAACACTATCTGAATTAAAAGTTGTAATAAAACTCTTAGTAAATGGTAACACTCCTGTGTTATTTGATGTTTCAACGTTGGTTTGAATCATTGTAGTGTGATTGTTAGTGTCATTATCCAAGTTTACTACATTTGAACTTGATGTGTTAAATGTAGTTTTCTCTACCTGGTTTAATAAAGGTATGAAATGTAAATTATCTCTTTTATAAACTACTTCATTCATAATATTATATATTAATTTGTCAGGATAACCTCTATTTTTAAACGTCACACATATTCAAACATTCAACTATGAAATCATCTCTCTTACTAATCATTCTGGAGGCCCTAACAAATTGGCCTTTTAAAACAGCTCTCTTCTGAGTGTAAGGGTGGCAGCTATTAAAATGCAAAAAACTATTGCTATATGTTTCTTTTCTGTATATTTTAGATTTGAACTCTCCTTTTGTAATGTCCTTTTCCAATAAAATGCCTAAATAAGATATGGAGGTGGAATTAGTGGTAGCTGTAAATTTTAAAAAGGTGGTTGTTGAGTTGATGTAATTTAAAAATTCATCTAATTTATCACAATTACCATCCCACAATATAAATATGTCGTCTAAAAAACGTAGATACATTTTACAAAAATTAAAAAATGTTGAATTAAAAACGTACGTCTTCTCCCACATGTGCATTACTATGTTTGCATAAAGGCCTCCACACGGAGACCCCATAGCCACTCCTTCACTTTGCAAATAAATGTTGTTGTTAAAAATTATAAAATTATTCCTTAAAATAATATCTATAAGTTGATCAAACAAATTGTTTCTAGTTTGATTTAAACCCTTTTCATCCAATAATGAATTAAACCAATCTGTGCCAATGTCATGAGGAATGACAGAATATAAGTCTTTGACATCAATAGTGACAAATATATCATTCACATTATATTCAGTAGAACCAATTGTGGATAAAAAATCCCATGAATCTTTCAATAAATGTTTTTCAGTATATATATATATATATACTTCTTTAACTTATTGTCGATAAATTTTGCTATAGGATTTGTGATGGACCCTTGTGCATCCACAATTGGTCTAAAAGGGTTTTTTTTTAATCTTTGTGAATTTTAGGCACACCAAACATTGTTGGAGTCCTGGGGTGACAAATGTTCAAATAATTGAATTCATCTATGTCTATAAGACCTTCAATAAATAGATCATAGATGATACCTCTAATACGTCTATAAGCCATGTTTAGTTCATTAAGTGAACTCAACGTATATGTATTACTATTAAGTATTTTTTCTAATGCACTATTGTAGTCACAAGTATTGAATATTGTCATACTGCCCCCCTTATCTGGTTTAATGAATCTAATATTTTTTGCCTCCTTTAACATATTTAAAGTGCTATACTCATTTCTTGTCAGATTATGATTCTTATTCTTGTTACTATGTGCATTAAGAGCACGAAAATCGAGTTCATACATTCTTTCAAATGTATCCAATGTTGGGTGAAGAGGGGGATTAAAAGAAATGGAAACATATAGTGGTTTCATTACTTGATCGTTGTTGTGAAATAATAAGCCTAAATTTAATTTTCTAACAAATATTTTCAAGTCAATGATGGAAGACACTGTGTTCATTCTGTTACTAGGAATGAACGTTTGACCTTGTGAAAACAAATCACAAATATTATGATCAAAAGTAAAATCAGAATAGTTATACACAGTGAAATCACCAGTAATGTTAGAGTACTTAATGGGCTTCTGGTTAGACGACATGTCAAACAACATATCGCACTCTAATGCCCCCTCCACTGGCCCCTGTTGTTGTTGTTCTGCCCTCTGGAAAAAGTTCCATGTGTATAAGTCTGATTCTGTAGCCCCCAATTTTTCTGATTTTGGTGTTGAAAAGTTTGTTGCCATTGAATTAATCTTTCTGATCTCCGGAGGGGTGGAAACATGTCTGTCTCTAAAAAAGTGTTCTCCTCGAATTCGCTATCATCACCCATGGTGTTGGAGTTAAAGTTATTAATATTGTTACTGTTTCCACTAGCATTAGATGTTAGTTTGGCTCCCAATTATTGAGACAAAGGGGGGTGCAGGATACGCTGTACCTTGACCATAAGAATTAATGTCACGTTCAAGTTTTTTAAATTTTCTGTCTTTTATGGTCTTCATTTTTTCATCAATTGATTTGAAAATTCGATGGTAATCAAAGTCATTGTTATTAAAGGCTGGATCACTTTTTACAATTAAATTCAATTCATTAGCTTTTTCAGTCAATAAATCAATAGTCTTTTTGTTATCGCATATGACCAAATTCATATAATCCATACCAAATTTATCAAATAATTTGATTAAATCTATATGTAATGGTGAATTAACCATAAGCCCTGTAGGGAATCTCCATACTCGTAGTCCCTTTGGAACAATGTTTTTCTTGATGCATTCATGAAAGTAATTATTGTCCATTTGCAATTTTTTAATTTTAAGGAGAACGTAGTCTAAATCAGATAATTTATCATTAAATTACTTTTGCATACATGTAGTGGTCTTCGTGGTCATGGAAAAACCATAAGTATTGTTTAACCACAAAGAAATTTCATTGTTCCTCTTTGTATTTAAATCAACTGAGGTAAATGGTTGTTCATTGTCTCCTACACTGGTTAGCCTGTCCAGTGGCAAATGACTAGTAATTTGTTCATTAGTTCCAGTCCCATTAATGTCTACAAAAGGATTAGAATGAAGGGTTAAATTTAAACCTTGCGATAAAGTACGCTGCTCCAACAGGTCAATTCTGTCCGTTAACTTCTCAATAAGCTGTGTCAAGCTACACAAAATGCTTTCAGGTGCTGTTTCAATCTCCGTCTCAGCCATGTCCAAACCACAAACCAAGACAATAAGAGTAAAAGCAAACCAACGTAAAACCAAAAGAAACGGACTTGCTCGACGAAAGTATGATGGTACAAAATCCACAAAATGAATGTCAGACTGAATAAGTGCTCGACAAAGGTTTAATATAACAAATCCACAAAACGAAAATAAGGCAGTGTATAATAAGCGCTTTTGTTTGGCTCCTGCCAAACTTTTTCAAAAACAGTTACAACATCACTTCCTGCTGTTTAAATAAATTAAGTTGGTGATGTAAGCAATTAAATTCATTCAAAAAATTAAAGAAACAACATGCCTAAAAAACTTAAACACTTTAAAAACAGTGCCTATGAAGCAATGCTTTGACAAACAGCACAAATGCCATCTGCACAAACAATGCACTCAAATCTGTGCTTAACAAATACTCGTTAAGTTGTCAAAAGTCTTTATAAAGGTATATTTGAGAAATATACTTGAATGTATGACAGATATATAAAGCATACATCCAAAGAAGCTGCGTGTAATCAAAATGTGTAATAAAAATACGCTCACAAATCCGAACCCATATTCACAGAAATCCAAATGTATAGAATGTGTGCAACAAATCTAATAAATATATATACGTGGAAGTGAAACATCACTTAGTATCAACCTATGATAAAATAATAATGTAATGGCAATGTAAAGAAAATTGTATAGTAATGTACAGTGTGTAGTGAAATTTCATATAACTAATATATAATAAATGTGATATGTAAGGTGTTTTATATATAAAAAAATTGTTTTATATATAAAAAAAGTTGTTTTATATATAAAAAAAGTTAAATTGACTTCTCAACAATAATAATGCTGACAATTATGCGCTTGTATAAAAATGCTCAACCCATATTCACAAGGCTATAAACCAGTCTCTGAGATGGTCGTACAGTAAAAACAATAATTGTTAGTTCGTTCATGAATGGTATTCATAGTATTAGTTGTACATATGTATATATTTGTAAATACATGAAATACCAACAATCATGTACATATTTTCTTAGTTAACCCACAACAATGTCTCTAAAAATAGTGACAAAATTGTTAAAAATAATACAGTAATGGATAATAAATAAATAATTAAATAATTAATTAGTTAATAATCCTAAAAATTTGAATATAAAACATATGTGTACATATAAATATTCACATTAAATTGATTTTAAAATAAAATCAAGTATTAAATATAAAATACTTAATATATGGTAATAAATAATTAAATAACTAATTAATTAATTAATAAATTGAATAAATAAATAAATATTATATGTAATAACAATAAGGAAAATTTTTACCTCACTAATGATTTTAATTTTAAAATACTACCGATGGATAAACAATTATTCAACCCTGGCCAATTATTTGCATTCAATCTTAATTGCCATTCAAGCTCACATCTTTCTAATAATAATTGCCAAGCACCACCTCTAATGTCTACCTTCAGGACATCCAATACAACAAATCTGAAATTGTGCGATGTATTTGTACTAATATGTTTAGCTAAGGAAATTAATTCATTTCCATCTCTTATAGCCCTTATGTGTTCACCTACATGTTCTTTAAATTTCCTTTCTGTTTTACCTATGTAAAATGAGGTACAATCGTTGCATAAGGCACAATAAATAACTTTTTCTGTATTACAGCAAGCTTTGTCCTTTAGACAAATCTTAATGTGGTTTATCATCAATTCATTCGTTTCAAATAAGTAATTACAATATTTGCATCTACCACATCTAAAAGTTTTTCCATGTTTTGCTTTATAAGTGTTTTCCAAATGTTTTTTCAAGTTCATACCTTTTTTATACACTATAGATGAAGTGTTAGCAAAAAGAGAATGTAATGTTGTATCTGCCTTGATAAGCTGTCAATTCTTCCTTAAAATATTATTCATAAAAATACTATCTGAATTAAAATTTCTAATAAAACTCTTAGTAAATGGTAACATTCCTGTGTTATTTGGTATTTCAACGTTGGTTTGAATAATTGTAGTGTGATTGTTAGTGTCATTATCCAAGTTTACTACATTTGAACTCGATGTGTTAAATGTAGTTTTCTCTACCTGGTTTAATAAAGGTATGAAATGTAAATTATCTCTTTTATAAACTACTTTGTTCATAATATTATATATTAATTTGTCAGGATAACCTCTATTTTTAAACATGTCACACATATTCAAACATTCAACTATGAAATCATCTCTCTTACTAATCATTCTGGAGGCCTTAACAAATTGGCCTTTTAAAACAGCTCTCTTCTGAGTGTAAGGGTGGCAGCTATTAAAATGCAAAAAACTATTGCTATATGTTTCTTTTCTGTATATTTTAGATTTGAACTCTCCTTTCATAATGTCCTTTTCCAATAAAACGTCTAAATAAGATATGGAGGTGGAATTAGTGGTAGCTGTAAATTTTAAAAAGGTGGTTGTTGAGTTGATGTAATTTAAAAATTAATCTAATTTATCACAGTTACCAGCCCACAATATAAATATGTCGTGCAAAAAACGTAGATAAATTTTACAAAAATTAAAAAATGTTGAATTAAAAACGTACGTCTTCTCCCACATGTACATTATTATGTTTACATAAAGGCCTCCACACGGAGACCCCATAGCCACTCCTTCACTTTGCAAATAAATGTTGTTGTTAAAAATTATAAAATTATTCCTTAAAATAATATCTATAAGTTGATCAAACAAATTGATTCTAGTTTGATTTAAACCCTTTTCATCCAAAAATGAATTAACCCAATCTGTGCCAATGTCATGAGGAATGACAGAATATAAGTCTTTGACATCAATAGTGACAAATATATCATTCACATTATATTCAGTAGAACCAATTGTGGATAAAAAATCCCATGAATCTTTCAATAAATGTTTTTCAGTATATATATATATATACTTCTTTAACTTATTGTCGATACATTTTGCAATAGGATTTGTGATGGACCCTTGTGCATCCACAATTGGTCTAAAAGGGTTTTTTTTTAAATCTTTGTGAATTTTAGGCACACCAAACATTGTTGGAGTCCTGGGGTGACAAATGTACAAATAATGTCGAGCACTTATTCAGTCTGACATTTGTTTTGTGGGTTTTGTGCCATCATACTTTCGTCAAGCAAATCCGTTTCTTTTGGTTTTACGTTGGTTTGCTTTTACTCTTATTGTCTTGGTTTGTGGTTCGGACATGTCTGAGACGGAGGTTGAAACGGCACCTGAAAGCATTTTGTGTAGCTTGGCACAGCTTATTGAGAAGTTAACGGACATAATTGACCAGTTGGAGCAGCGTACTTTATCGCAAGGTCTAAATTTAACCCTTCATTCTAATCCTTTTGTAGACATTAATGGGACTGGAACTAATGAACAAATCACTAGTCATTTACCACTGGACAGGCTAACCAGTGTAGGAGACAATGAACAACCATCTACCTCAGTTGATTTAATTACAAACAGGAACAATGAAATTTCTTTATGGTTAAACAATACTTATGGTTTTTCCACGACCATGAAGACCACTACAGGTATGCAAAAGTCATTTAATGATAAATTATCTGATTTAGACTACGTTCTCCTTAAAATAAAAAAATTGCCAATGGACAATAATTACTTTCATGAATGCATCAAGAAAAACATTGTTCCAAAGGGACTACGAGTATGGAGATTCCCTACAGGGCTTATGGTTAATTCACCATTACATATAGATTTAATCAAATTATTTGATAAATTTGGTATGGATTATATGAATTTGGTCATATGTGATATACAATCGAGTAATGAAACCACTATATGTTTCCAGTTCTTTTAATCCCCCTCTTCACCCAACATTGGATACATTTGAAAGAATGTGTGAACTCGATTTTCATGCTCTTAATGCACATAGTAACAAGAACAAGAATCATAATCTGACAAGAAATGAGTATAGCACTTTAAATATGTTAAAGGAGGCAAAAAATATTAGATTCATTAAACCAGATAAGGGGGGCGTTATGACAATATTCAATACTTGTGACTACACTAGTGCATTAGAAAAATACTTAATAGTAATACATATACGTTGAGTTCACTTAATGAACTAAACACGGCTTATAGACGTATTAGAGATATCATCTACGATCTATTTATTGAAGGTCTTATAGACATAGATGAATTCAATTATTTGAACATTTGTCACCCCAGGACTCCAACAATGTTGGGTGTGCCTAAAATTTACAAAGATTTAAAAAAAACCCTTTTAGACCAATTGTGGATGCACAAGGGTCCATCACAAATCCTATAGCAAAATTTATCGACAATAAGTTAAAGAAGTATATATATACTGAAAAACATTTATTGAAAGATTCATGGGAATTTTTATCCACAATTGGTTCTACTGAATATAATGTGAATGATATATTTGTCACTATTGATGTCAAAGACTTATATTCTGTCATTCCTCATGACATTTGCACAGATTGGTTTAATTCATTTTTGGATGAAAAGGGTTTAAATCAAACTAGAATCAATTTGTTTGATCAACTTATAGATATTATTTTAAGGAATAATTTTATAATTTTTAACAACAACAGTTATTTGCAAAGTGAAGGAGTGGCTATGGGGTCTCCGTGTGGAGGCCGTTATGTAAATATAGTAATGTACATGTGAGAGAAGATGTACGTTTTTAATTCAACATTTTTTAATTTTTGTAAAATTTATCTACGTTTTTTGGACGACATTTATATTGTGGGATGGTAATTGTGATAAATTAGATGAATTTTTAAATTACATCAACTCAACAACCACCTTTTTAAAATTTACAGCTACCACTAATTCCACCTCCCTATCTTATTTAGACGTTTTATTGGAAAAGGACATTACGAAAGGAGATTTCAAATCTAAAATATACAGAAAAGAAACATATAGCAATAGTTTTTTGCATTTTAATAGCTGCCACCCTTACACTCAGAAGAGAGCTGTTTTAAAAGGCCAATTTGTTAGGCCCTCCAGAATGATTAGTAAGAGAGATGATTTCATAGTTGAATGTTTGAATATGTGTGACATGTTTAAAAATCAAGGTTATCCTGACAAATTAATATATAATATTATGAACGAAGTAGTTTATAAAAGAGATAATTTACATTTCATACCTTTATTAAACCAGGTAGAGAAAACTACATTTAACACATTGAGTTCAAATGTAGTAAACTTGGTTAATGACACTAACAATCACACTACACTGATTCAAACCAATGTTGAAACACCAAATAACACAGGAATGTTACCATTTACTAAGAGTTTTATTACAACTTTTAATTCAGATAGTGTTTCTATAAATAATATTTTAAGGAAGAATTGGAAGCTTATCAAGGCAGATACAACATTACATTCTCTTTTTGCTAACACTCCATCTATAGTGTATAAAAAAGGTATGAACTTGAAAAAACATTTGGAAAACACTTATAAAACAAAACATGGAAAAACTTTTAGATGTGGTAGATGCAAATATTGTGATTACGTATTTGAAACGAATGAATTGATGATAAACAACATTAAGATTTGTCTAAAGGACAAAGCTTGCTGTAATACAGAAAAAGTTGTTTATTGTGCCTTATGTAACGATTGTACCTCTTTTTACATAGGTAAAACAGAAAGGAAATTTAAAGAACGTGTAGGTGAAAACACAAGGGCTATAAGAGATGGAAATTAATTAAATGCCTTAGCTAAACATGTTAGTACAAATACATC
Organism: Protopterus annectens; assembly: GCF_019279795.1. Taxonomy (NCBI): domain Eukaryota; kingdom Metazoa; phylum Chordata; order Ceratodontiformes; family Protopteridae; genus Protopterus; species Protopterus annectens. The sequence goes on from NC_056739.1 coordinate 1,763,979,236, forward strand.
GCACAATTTCAGATTTGTTGTTATGGACGTCCTGAAGGTAGACATTAGAGGTGATGCTTGGCAATTATTATTGGAAAGACGTGAGCTTGAATGGCAATTAAGATTGAATGCAAGTAATTGGCCAGGGTTGAATAATTGTTTATCCATCGGTAGTATTTTAAAATTAAAATCATTAGTGAGGTAAAAATTTTCCTTATTGTTATTACATATAATATTTATTTATTTATTCAATTTATTAATTAATTTGTTATTTAATTATTTATTACCATATATTAAGTATTTTATATTTAATACTTGATTTTATTTTAAAATCAATTTAATGTGAATATTTATATGTACACATATGTTTTATATTCAAATTTTTAGGATTATTAAATAATTAATTATTTAATTATTTATTTATTATCCATTACTGTATTATTTTTAACAATTTTTTCACTATTTTTAGAGACATTGTTGTGGGTTAACTAAGAAAATATGTACATGATTGTTGGTATTTCATGTATTTACATATATATATATACATACTGTACAACTAATACTATGAATACCATTCATGAACGAACTAAGAATTATTGTTTTTACTGTGCGACCATCTCAGAGACTGGTTTATAGCCTTGTGAATATGGGTTGAGCATTTTTATACAAACGCATAATTGTCAGCATTATTATTGTTGAGAAGTCAATTTAACTTTTTTTATATATAAAACAACTTTTTTTTATATATAAAACAATTTTTTTATATATAAAACACCTTGCATATCACATTTATTATATATTAGTTATATGAAATTTCACTACACACTGTACATTACTATACAATTTTCTTTACATTGCCATTACATTATTATTTTATCGTAGGTTGATATAAGTGACGTTTCACTTCCACGTATATACATTTATTAGATTTGTTGCACACATTCTATACATTTGGATTTCTGTGAATGTGGGTTCGGATTTGCGAGCGTATTTTTATTACATGCTTTGATTACACAATGCTTCTTTGGATGTATGCTTTATATATCTGTCATACATTCAAGTATATTTCTCAAATATACCTTTATAAAGACTTTTGACAACTTAACAAGTATTTGTTAAGCACAGATTTGAGTGCATTGTTTGTGCAGATGGCATTTGTGCTGTTTGTCAAAGCATTGCTTCATAGGCACTGTTTTTAAAGTGTTTAAGTTTTTTAGGCATGTTGTTTCTTTAATTTTTTGAATGAATTTAATTGCTTACATCACCGACTTAATTTATTTAAACAGCAGGAAGTGATGTTATAACTGTTTTTGAAAAAATTTGGCAGGACCGAAACACTAAAGGTGGAGGAGTGTCAATATTCACCAAGGATATTCACACCACCAGGCTAGTTGGCCAACACAATGTGTCTGAAATTCTCCAAGTGCAACTAACACTAGGTAAGACTGCAATCCAAATTGTAGCTTGCTACAGATCCCCCACCATACCCCAAGATTCTCACTACACCTTTCTAAACATACTGGAAGATATTTAGATAGAACCAAACACCCTAATACTGGGTGATTTTAACTACCCTGCCATTAACTGGGAAAACTACTCATGTCCCAACACCTTTGCAACGGTTTTGGAATTCATAAATTCCAACGCCCTGGATCAACTAATCCATAGTCCCACCAGGGGCTCCAATATCCTAGACCTGGTCATTACCAACATGGGAAATCAATGCTCCATACCTATGGTCACCCCCTCGTTAGTCAGGTCTGACCATAAGCTAATCACCCTTAACATCCACATCCCCACCCCACCCCCAGTAAAGAAACCACCATAAAAAACTTCTCCAAAGCCAACTTCATGCTACTCAAGTCAGAAGTGACAAACATCATGACACCCATCCAGACGGGAACTGAAAGTTCAACTGCTGAATCCTACACTAAGGCACTGTACGAGCACATCCACTCATGCATGAATCGTGCCATCCCAAATAGAACCAAGATGCTCTCATCCAAAAAAAGGAAGCCAATCTGGTGGTCCCCTGCCATAAACAAACTTTACAACAAAAGGAAGAAACTTTTGCAGAAAAGAGGAAAATCCCAGGATGCGAAAAACTCCCTTACTAGCCTCAGTAAGAAACTGAGATGCCTCATAAAATCCTCCAAAGCTAGTTACGAAAATAAAATTGCCAAAGATTTCAAAGACAACCACAAAGCATTCTATAACTATGTCATGAATCTAAATGGCAATGCTCAGATCTGCTCTGAGCTAAAACAGAATGGCATTAAATATACTGATCCAAAGGATATTGCCAATATCCTGGCAGATCGATTCAGTGCCAACTTCACCCCTCTCACCCCCTAAATGGCCCATCTCAATACCGGAAGATTGCCAAATTCCAGTAATAACGGCCACACAGGTACAAAACGCACTCTCCAAAGCCAAGAATACAGCATCCATGGGACCAGATGACATCCCGGGCTGTGTACTACATGAACTACAATATGAACTGGCACCTCACCTAAGTGTCATGTTTAATCATAGCCTCACCTCAGGTTTCGTGCCCACTGAGTGGCACAGAGCTACAGTTATCCCAATCCACAAGTTGGGATCCACCTTGGATCCCGGAAACTACCATCCCATCAGTCTGACAAGCCTTATCTGCAAGGCCATGGAGTGTATTATCATGGAACTTATAAACAAAGACATTGGCAACCTTCAAACACTGGACCCCACCCAGTTTGGGTTTGTGAAGGGCCGATCTTGTCTCCTGAACCTGATTGACTTCTTTTAATCAGTCTCCAGAGCCATGGACAAGGGTAAGGTGGTCCACACAGCCTATCTAGACCTTGCCAAGGCCTTTGACACCATCCCCCACTCTGGAATCATAGATAAACTTACTAAGTTGGGCATTAATCCCTATGTCACCCAATGGGTTGCTAAATGGCTTACTGATAGAACCCACACTGTAAAAGTAGCCAACTCCAAATCCAGCTCCAGACAAGTGACAAGTGGAGTACCTCAGGGTTCAGTCCTGGGGCCGCTCTTGTTTGGCATCTACTTCTCTGAAGTACAGGTCAACACTAAGGGACTCTGGCTAACAAAGTTTGCAGATGACTGCAAACTGGGAGCCATTATTAAATCCCCAAATGATGTGGATACTCTACAAAAGGGCCTTACAGAAACAGATGCTTGGTGCCAGAGCCATGGGCTCAAGCTCAATGCCAAGAAATGTATTGTTATCCCCTTTGGGAAAAAACATGTATCCATGAATTACCATATAGGTGGCAGTACACTAAACACAGAAAGTGTGATAAGAGACTTAGGGACACAGGTGGAAAGTGGTCTCACCTTCGATAATCACATTGCCACAACAGTCAGGAAATCCTTCTATGTGGCACACCTCATCACGAAGGGCTTTTCATCCAGAAAAAAGGAGGTCATTGTCCCACTGTACTCATCCCTCATTAGACTCATTATAGAATACAACGCCCCATTTGGTATGTACCTCTCAAGACATCTGCAACAACTGGAAAGGCCTCAGAAATACCTCACTAAAAGAATCACAGGCCTAAAGTAAGATGCCCTACGCTGACTGCCTTAAAAAACTCCTGCTATACTCTGTCGCATATCGTCTACTCAGAGGTGATCTCTGCTTAACATACAAGGCCATGTCAAACCCAGAGCTGTTGGACATGCTACACTTAAAGAAATCCCAATCCCTCAGAGCTACACGCTCCAGGGATCTAAACCTTGTCATCACAATAAACAAAACATGCTGGAGGGATAGGTTCCTGACCCAGAGACTCCCCAGACTCTGGAATAGATTGCCCATACATGTCAAGCAGAGTGCCTCTTTGGACCTCTTCAAGAGGAACCTTGACGATTGAATGGGAGAAAGGAAATTCACCCCAGGGATCACGTCAGTCGCCCTGCTAGACAGGGGTCCAGGAAAATAAATAATGTGGGAAGAAATAGCCCGGGAATTGTTATGGCTAGGCTTGTATAGGCCCTAGGGCTGATAGCCTAGTACCAACCTATGAACCTATTATACACTGCCTTATTTTCGTTTTGTGGATTTGTTATATTAAACCTTTGTCGAGCACTTATTCAGTCTGACATTCGTTTTGTGGGTTTTGTGCCATCATACTTTCGTCGAACAAGTCCATTTCTTTTGGTTTTAGTAGTAAATCACTTTGTGTATGGTTTGCAGGGTCGTGGGTTTGAGCCTTGCCGAGACTGCTTATTTTGTTGCTGGGCAGAACAAGGGCTGTTGGCTACAGAGTGAGTAAGGCACTTTTAAGCAGTTGGAAGTGGGTTTGCACGGGTTTGCACGGAGGTAAGCAATGCTAACCTCTGGTTACAGCTTCTTACACTCAGTTAGCTTCTACATTGCTTAACCAGTGTAGGCATTGCTTACCGCCACGCAAACAGGCTTAAACCCACTTACTACTGCTTAAAAGTGCTTACTCCCGCTTACCCACATGGTAACTTCTTTAAAAGAAAAGAAGGATTGATAGGAAAGTGGTGAAAAAAGGGGCACAAAGAGGGGAAAGACAGTAGGGAAAATAGCCAGGGATGTGCAAGAAGGCTTAAGGGAAGGTCCATAGCTGCCCATTTCTTCTACAGCAACAGCTGTGCATATACACTAAATTTGGAGGTAGATTTGGACACTCAAACCCCTGGGTGGGGGTGAGGACAACAATAATAAGTTGTGATGCCAATTAGACCAAATTACATGTGTCCAGTGGATACGTGCGAAATGGACAGCTATTGTATGGGGCAAGATTTTTTTGTGGGAACAGATTGCCCTTTTTTTTCTTTTTCAGGTGAGAGTGGGATGTTGGGGAGGGGCAGTAGGTATATTTGGGGAGGTAGATTGGTTAGGTTAACAGACAAGACAAACAAGTCACATACAGGGGCGGTATATGACACATGTGGGGGGTAAACACCTTGGATGGGGAGGGGTGTTTGGAAGTTGCATGCCCATGAGCCCCCAAATGGAAACAGTGAGACTGAGGTACCCAACCATGGGCAGTCACCACTGCACCTTCCCAGCCCCAAAGGTGGCTGTGCTGGAGGCTGGGTAGGAGGGGCAGGCTCACCCTCTAATTGCACCATGCGACCCTCAAGCTGGCCTAGCTGGTCTTTTATCTCCTTGCTGAGCTCCCTATGCACTACAGCCAGGACCTGACGGTGGGTGACAGGTACCTCTCTGCCTCCACTCCCGGGGGGGGCGAGCCCCATTCCAAAGGTGGTGCAGGGCCAACTGAGAAGGAGATACCAGGCTGGGCCCCAGATGTGCTGGTGCCTGGTACCATGGCAAGCTGAGGTGGGGCAGGTGGGTCTGCTAGGATCGGCCTTCCCATACAAGCTATGGTGTCGCAGTTTTAAGAAAGATATTAGTTAGTCATAGTCAACAGCATTCAGGATTAGTTATAACAGCATGCATAGGTATTCCCATTAACCCAAGACACCAGTTTACAGCAGTTACATATCAAGCAGAGCACATGCATATATGGGGCAACAGTGGCCATTACAACAGCATGCAGGTTTCATTGATGGCAACAGGCCACCAATATGGGAGTATTTTAACATGGCAAAAAAGAGAGCACAGGAAGTGGAGTTTGAATGCTCCTGTGCTCACTTTGTTGCTGTTTGACTGATTATTGTATTGGGCACAGCCTACCACAGTGAAAACATTTTGTTCGTTTTTCAGTATTTTAACATGGCACATGCATAGAACCTAATGTGAATATTTATAAGCCAAATAGGACATATGTCCCAACAAAAGTTTGATGTGTGTAATAAGGTTATTGTTGCACATGTGGAGGGGGTAAGAGAGAGAGGTCAATTAACAACTAATATATCCCTGTAGTTTTCACAACTTTCTTAGTCACTGCAGTGATCTGTCCTGTACATGTTATATTACACTACCCAATGTCCTTGCTTTGTACAATGGTATGTTTGTAGATTAGTAAATGCATGGACTGTGTCATACGTATAGTCTACACCTCTTACCTGTTATACCTGTTGAGAAAATCATTGTTAACAATACCTGACACTATCTACACATACTCCCAGATTCCATGCTTGTTGACAAGTATATACATGACCTGTGTAGTACCTACAATCTACACCTCTTACTTGTTATTGCTGAGGAGAAAATCTTTGTTAACACTACCTGACAAGTTCTAGACATACTCCCAGATTCCATGTTATTGTTATACACATACCTAACAATCTGTTATTGCACACACTCTGGTCAAGGCGTGACAGGATGCAGGTGTTAATGTGACATATATTGAGAATTGTTGTCATACACTTTGGGTGAGATGCTACAATGGCAGGTTTGTTTCCATATACATTCTCTTTTTATGTTCAGGTCTGACTATCCATTATATGTCAGTATAAGCTACCTACATTTCTTGGATCATCACACTGATTTGTCAGGGGAACAGGTTACTGGGCAGCAGATTTAGGCCAGTTATCTGGACATACTGGACAGATCGAACAGTTGAGGGGTATGACTATGCATACAGCTTACTACCTGAACATTCTTCCACAGTCTGTACAGTTGATGGTTATGATTATGCTTACAGCTTACTATCTGCACATTATATCAAAGTCTGTACAGTTGTTGGGTCTAATTATGCATACAGCTTTCTATCTGAGCATTCTCACAAACTCTGTACAGTTGTGGTGTATGATTATGCCTACAACTTACTACCATTCCTGGGATTCGAAATCTTGCTGTGTGTGATAAAAATATTACAGTTGACATCACAGTACACTGTGCTATCAGGGAATTGGTGTAAGGCATTCCAATGGTTTCTGTCTAAGTCTCCCTCAGTAGTTCTATATGACTGACCTCTTGGGACTTCCAACATTGTTATACTGAACTTCCTACACATTTTAACTGTGTTCAACAGTGTGGGAACACTGCTTAATGCAACAGTACTATTTATATAATGCAACACTACAACAACATATGAAAGCTGTATGTACACAAGCACTCCAGGGTATACTTTTATTCACAAGATATTACACCTTTATCTCCACGCAACCTATATGACAGTCTTCCTGCCATATTGTCTGTTTTATTTAGTACATCCCATACACAATACACTTCTTTACTGGTACAACACTTTCTAGAACTGTTATATTTATTTGTTATGACAGTACATGTAGGAATATTACTAACCTGCCTCATGATGCAGCCTTTTCAGCTTAGCAGCATGGGCTTGCTCATTCATATCCCACTCATCTGCAGCTGTCAGAGAAATACAGTGATATTTGGCCATTACCTATCCATAGTATACACAAGCTAGGCAATCATTATCTACATAGTAGAATGGGTACTTGGTACTGGGGCATCAGCCATCTGCTTTGCTTCTTGGATCCACTGGTCCAAGAGATCACGCCTCCGCTGCTTCAAGTCAGCATGGTAATGCCTGACCTGCTCACCAGTCTGGGGGATACCAGTGGCACTGGTGAGGTCACGAGCGAGACTGTCCCAAGCCTCCACTTTATACTGAGAGCCCTGGTACTGGCCCTGCAGTAGTCTCTCCTCATGGTGTTTTACCAGGAGCCATACCATGAATATGGACTCCTGGGTGCCCCAGTGCTGTTCTCTAAATTGAGTGCCTACTCCAATGCCAGCCATTCTGGCTACAGTAGGGAGCTGCAACCAGGTATGGGAATTATTGGCACCTGTGGGGTTTAAATACGCACAATTCCCCACACTTTCCTGTGATTGGATGGTTTTGAAAAGGCTAAGCTATGGGCACACCTGCTTACCTAATGTTGGCATTGCTTAAAGGGGCATACCACTGGGCAGATTGAGTTAGCCGGCCTACACATTGCTTATCCCAACTAAGCTGAGATGTGCAATCCTTAGCGTTGCTTAATATTTAGTTTGCATTATATTTTCCTTTTGGCATTGATGTATTATTTGTTACATGTTATATATGTGTCTGGTATCCGTGATTCATGTGTACATACACTGTATGGGGTCCTGGGGACTTCAACACTTTATTACTATAACACCTCACATCTGGCCTTAATGCAGTACTCCAGTTCACATATTTATGTTATGTAGCAGGTTATACAACATCACACTGTACATAGATTCCTTTCACATGTTCAGTTTGATTTCCTATGGTGAGGATTTGTTTGTTGAAACCTCACTCGTGTGTGCTGCTATGATGGCTTAGAGGTTGACTACTGTGACTGTAATGTACATGATCTTGGGTTCAAGACTTGCAGAGGCTGTTTATTTTGTTGCTGGGCAGAACACGGGCCATTGGATACAGAGTGGTTAAGGCACTTTAATTCAGTTGTAGGTGGGTTTATGCAGAGCTAAGCAGTACTTACTTCCGGTTACAGTTTTGTACACTCAGTTAGTTTCTGCTTTGCTTAATCTGTGTAGGCAATGCTTACCCCTGTGCAAATGCACTTACACACTTACTAGTGCTTATATATGCTTACTACTGCTTATTTATGCTTAACCTTGTGTACTAGTGCCTTATTCATTATGACACTGACACTTCACATGTGCATTTAATGCAGTACTCCAGTTCACATTTAAATGTTATTTAGTAGGTTATACAGGAAAAAAATGTTCATATACAGATTTCACATGGAAAATAGAATGTGCTGCAGTAGGACTCGAACCAGGAATGCCTGCTCGTAAGGTGAGTGCTCTGCCCACTACACTATTGCTATACTGCTTCATTTGCATATATCTTCCTTATTATCCTCTTCAGCCATTTAAGCAGCATTAACCATAGCTAAGTGATGGGCACACCCGCACACCTACGGTTAGCTTTAATCAGATTTTTAACAAAAATAAAAGGTATTCTTCTTTTAATTTATATGTCCTGTTGCTGTTGTACACATGGGTGACTGTTGATGGGGATATGAGGACACCTATGAGCGATCTCATTCATTTCTTAACAGCTTCTGCTGTTCTACATCGCAGGGCCGTGTTTATTCTGAGAGCTTGCTCTCAGACATGCCCCCTGCACTTGTACATGCTCCATGTAAGCCTAGGAGCTTGGGTGGCGTGCCTTCATTATTATGCATGGCGCGCTGCCGTCCTGTTCCTACACGGGCGCTTCCGTGCAGGACTAGGCTAGTCCTGCATGGAAGGTTAGTGAATCCGGGGGTAAGTCTGAATTAGGTAGTACCTGACATCTTTGCATTTTCTTTTATAGCTGAAAAACTGTTTTTGCAATAAACCGTTTTTATAATGTTCACTTTGAATTTGTTTCCCTAATGGGTCTATCAATGATTCTAAGTGAGATATGGTGCTATTTATGTTTGGATTCTCCAACATATTGCACTTTTCCCTTATAAGTCATTTCTAAGTTTCACACAGCACTACCAGAAACATGTCAACATTTTAGTGCTCTTGTCAATAATTAATCTACTTCTCCTCCTTTCTCTTCAAGATTGGAGTCCAGTCTGAGCACATCAGGCAGGCAGGATATGATTAATTCTGTCAAAGTGAGTGAGATCAGACAATGATCCACATATGAAGAAGGCTGGATATTCATACTAGCCATCTTAGGCAATAGGTTGGCACTAATTAAAAACTAGTCAGCCTTACTAGTAACAGCAGTGGATAGGGCATGAAAAGTGTACTTTCATGCTGATTCCTACATACGTATAGACTATAAATATCTCTCATGAGACCTAACCCCCAACTTCCACAACTTGGTCTCTCTTTAATTTTTCTTTCTCTAGCTCCTCAAATTCCATAAAACCATAACTTCTTCACTCACCAACTTAACCTTCAACTATGTTACCTACTAATACCTGCAGTTTGTACTGTTTGTGCTTTATTAACATTGCATCCCATTGTTGTAAATACAAGATTTGTATTGTTAATCACAGTATAGTTATTGTACCATAGGTACCTTTTTTTAATGTTAAGTATCATTTTGTAAGTCATTGATCACGTAGTAATTTTCATAAACACTTTATTCCTTTTTGCCAGGGTCATGCATGAATAGGGTTATTGGACCAGTGTAATTACTCAGTTAACAAATGTAGAAATAAGTTACACGGAAGATGCTCCCCCTATCAGAATTTTATCTTATTTAGGGTACTAAATGACATGAGAAGCACAACCTATTAATTATGTACAGCTCCTGCAGCCTAGTTGATTACGTGTCCATGGCAAGACCATAAAGGTTTGAAAACTTTCTTCATTATCACTATAAAATTGCCTAATAGTATAATAGGATCATAGGTGGTTACTAGGCTATTGGCCCTGAGGCCTAGCCAAGAGTTTATCCCATGTTTAGACAAGTCAGCATCCAGAACCCCTGTCCAGCAGGGACACAGGTGCAATCTTAGGGGTGTATTTTCTGTTTCCCATCCAGTTATCTAGGTTGCGCTTCAAAAGGGATAATGAGGTGCTCTGCTTGACATGGAGAGGGAGTCTATTCCACAGATGGGGAGTCTCTGGGACACAAATCTGTCCTGCCAAAAAGTCCTATTGATATCACAGACCAGGTTGAGGTCACACATATGGGTTGCTCAAGTGGAGCTTGACTTGTGGATATGCAGTAGTCCCATCACGGCAGGGTCTGAGATTGCTTTGTATGTCAGACAGAGGTCACCTCTGAGGAGTCTGTGTAAAACTGAGTAGAGGGACAAGACTATTAGCATATCTGTGTAGGGTAGGTGTTTGAGGCCCTGGATTCTCCTGGTGAGGAACCTCTGTGGTCTCTCCAGCTGCTTGGCAAGGTACATGCTGAAAGGTGCATTGTACTTAATAATTGGCCTTATAAGGGAAGAATACAGAAATGTTATGACCTCTTTGCCCTGGCTGAGATAGCGTTACTTATGAGGTGGGCTATGTAGAAAGCTTGCCATACAACGAAAGCAACATGATGGTCAAAAATCAGGTTGTTATCAACCTGGGTGCCCAAATACCTCACTACTGATTGTGTACTTAGGATGTTGTTATTAATGTGATAATATGTGGGGATATCACTCTCCCCAAAGGGGATGATGATGCATTTTTTGGCATTCAGCTTGAGGCCATGTTTCTGGCACCAGTCATATGTTTGGGTGAGATCCTCTTGGAGGACGTCCACATCACTTGGGAAATTGATGACTGCTCCCAGGTTGCAATCATCTGCAAACTTGATCAATCTTAGCCCACTGCTTTTGGCCTGCACCTCCGAGAAGTATATCCTGAATAACAGAGGCCCTATGACTGATTCCTGGGGTATGCCGCTTGTTAAGGTTCTACTGCTTTAGGTGGATTCCCCTATTTTGATTAGGTGGGTTCTATCAGTGAGCCAGTTTACTACCCATCTGGTAACATAAAGATTGATGCCTAGTTGAGAGAGTTTATCTACTATGCCTGTGTAGGGAATAGTGCTGAAGGCTTTGGCGAGGTCAAGGTAGGCAGTGTGCAACATCTTCTCCTCATCCATGGCTTTGTTGACTGTCTCAAAAAAGTCAACCAGATTTAACAAACATGACCTCTCCTTGACAAATCCAAACTGTGCGGGGTCGAGTGTTTGGAGGTTGCCAGTGTTCTTGTTAATGACGTTCATGATAATCCGTTCCATGGCCTTGCAGATCAGGCTAGTTAGGCTAATGGATCTATAACTTCCTGGATCAGTAGATGCTCCACCTTTGTGCAAAGTGATGACAGTGGCTGTCCTCCACTCGGCTGGGACAAAGCTGGTTCTCAGGCATTGGTTGAATAGGGTGCCTAATGGTGCTGCAAGTTCATGCCTGAGTTCATGTAGGATGCAGCCTGGAATGTTATTGGGTCCCATAGAGGCTGGAATTTTTGCCTTTGAGAGGGCAGTGATGACCTGTTCCCTAGAGATAAGGGGTGAGGAGCAGGTACTGGAGATGTCTTGATTTACTGAGTGGGGGGAGAGAGGGGAGAAGTTTTCACTGAATCTATCAGCTAGTAGATTGGCTAATCTACAGCATTTGTGTATGTGGTGTCCTTGACCACCAGTTCTGAACTGATCTGGGTGCTTCCTTTGAAATTGTGGACATATGTGAAGAAGGCCGTATGATTGTCTCTAGTAGATGTGGCCAATTTGGACTAGAAGTTGGCTTTAGAGGATTTCACTAGTGCTCTTATTTGCTTGTTCAGGCTAAGGAGAGATTGCTTCCAGTTGGGCATGTGTGTCTTTTTGGTCCTGGACAGCATTTTTTTTCCTTTTGTTATATAGTTTATTTAATGTAGAAGATGATTTTGTCCTGTCAGGTATTCCTGATTCCATGCATCTATATAAATGCTTGTATAGTACTTTGGTGTAGATTTGGACATTGGTGCCAGTTCCTACAGTGGGGGAGGGAGATGTGAAGCTGTTTATACCATCCCTCAGGAGGTTGTAATTAGCTCTGGAGAATTTGTTTTTGTTTGATCCTAGCTAGTGGGGGGGGGGTCAGGGGAGATGTTGACTTTGTAAGTGACCACTTTATGGTCACTTCTTACCAGGGAGGATGATACCATAGGGTGCTGCAGTGGTTACTCATGTTGGTTAATGCCATTCTCCTCATGGTCCCCATGTCTGACTTACTTGTTGCCACCAAATATTTCTGCTGACTGATACAATAGTACTCCACCCATTCCATAATCTCAATGTGTTATGAAAGGCAAAGGTCCTGACTTTTAACTGTTGCATAAATACAAATGTTGTACTAGTTTTTTCAATCTTAGATGAAATAATTTATCTCTTAATGGGGGTATTAATAGCATTAGCATTATAGGAGTCATTTAACCAGATATTGCTCCCCATGAAAAGGGGCTGCATGTCCAGTAGCCTACCTGGTTAGCAAATAGGAGTATTATTATTATTAGTACTATAATAATACTATTTAAGTACAACCTAATCTTCTCACCATATGCCATTATAGAGATATCATTAAACACAGCAGGGTGAAAAGACCTAGCACTGCAGTCATGGTTTCTGAGTGAGATCTTAAGCATCTCCAGTCAAGGAAAAAAAAACAGGAGAAAAAATAGAAGAAACATCAGCAGTTCAAAGTAAAAAAAAATAGTAATTTCAGAAATTCATGAAATTCATTAAAAAGGAGTTCAGAAGTGACTGCTCTAGAAGATATGTTGTCAGGGATAGATTACGATACATGGGCATCAAAGACTATTGGAAAAAAAACAACAGACTCAGATCCAAGAAACCATACAAAAGAAAGAGGGCATGATGAAGAAATCAGCAGTATCAAAACTAATTTTGCTACGTGCTACAGAGTGATGAAAGAAACTAGAGATGAATTAAGAATATTAATGAAAAAGAATGATTTGCTGGAGAATAGATCATGGGCAATCAATGTGAGCTTTATTTGAATTATTAAGTAGATGCAGGATGCAAGAAAATAGTCTAAAGAATTATAATGAATAACAAACAAAAAAAGCATTAGAAGCACTAGAAAATTTTAAACATAGTAATATTTGAAATACTTTGTCTGTTCAAGTCAAGTTCCAGGAAGGCCTAGTCATCTTTTGTGTCATTTCCCTATAGAACAAAACATTGATTTTTGAAATATTTTAGAAGAAAAATAAATGTTTGCTATTAAAGATATGAAAATTAAAATTGATCTAGTCTTTCCTGATCAATTCTGTCTACAGATAATCCCACAGATTGTGGCCAAAGCTACAGGAGTCCAGGCTGGGCTGATCTGGATGCTCAGCTCTTCACTGCATGTAGTAACCAGCATGTGATATTAACACTGCTAGATACCAGGCCTAAGAATCACACGGTCAAGGGGCTGCAAACTGCTTTCAACTGAACAGAATGACTTCAAGTGGGATTGGTACTGTGACAGTCAAATTTCTTCTCAAGCAAATCGCCAGACAGAAAAAGATGGTGTTGAACCAATTGAGATGAAGAAGGATTAAAGAGATGATCAAAAAAAGAAGTGTGGAAGAAGGAGCAATATTATCAGTCAAAGGAACATCAATCACAGATCAATAGGAAGGGAAAGTGAAGAAGATAAATCACATATGATTTGAGGGTGATGCTTTCCTGTATAGGTACAGGGCAAGGCCCAAGTAGATGTCAAGATATATGACCTGCAGAGATTAGAGAAAAGAGTTTAAGAATGAATCATATAGTTAGCAGCAAATTATCAGAAGATGGTTATAGATTACACAAAGAGAGAGAAAGAGTGGATTGCTTCAGATCCCTTAACATGCTAGCAACAGAGGCACATGAATGTTAAATAAACATATTATGAATTTGAGAAGTAGAAATGTAAAGAGCAGTGTTGCTAGTATAAAGTAGGGGTAGGTACAGAGGCAAAGAAAAAGCAAATCAGATTCACGTGGATGAGTATAATTCACAAAAGGGGTAGTAAACAGGTTGATGAAAGAACAGGATGGAAAGATCAGAGACAGAGGTGTAAGGGGACTGCAAGCAGGCATTTGGGTTTGAATTGGATAGCAAGGAAGTGGGTCATAAATAATGTGAGATTTGAATGCTTAGTTATAAGCAAGAGAATTGTGAGACAAGAAATAAAGCAAGCAAGCTGGAAGGATGAAGACCAAAGCTATAGCACAATCAGAATGTTACAATATAATGGAATAATTGGTATGAACAGTCTGCAAGCATACAATAGTGAATTGTACAAAAGAATGGATGACTAGGGCATGGAAAGTGAAAGAAATGTTACCATTTAAAGTATAAGGACTAGAAGATTTGAATCATCCAAACAGTAGTGAAAGTACACAATAGAGAAGATAGAACACTGGATGGTCTCTTTTAACGAAATTAACATAAACGTAAAAAAAATGCATGCAGAAGTAAAAAGACTAAAAATGGGCAAGACATGAAGACTTTTTTGGGGAGGGGAGGGGAGTAAAGAGAACAATGAAGTTACAAGTAAGGTACAGGTCAATGATGACAGCAAAGCCTCCCAAGAGCTGTAGGGATACTAAAGAGTTGGATAAAAAAAAATGTATGATTACTGAAATAATTGGAGGGGTATATGTGTTCTGTGTGGGAGGGGAAGAAATGTGATGTAATGTATTAACAAACAATTGACTAAGTCATGTAAGGAATGGCCAACAGAACAGAAATGTTCAGTTAGGCAGAGTCTGAGAATGGAAAGGATATGAGTAGTAAGAAGGTAAGACATTATTTTTGAATAATCACTTTGTTATAGAAGTTTAAGGCATAAAACTTGTAGTTCATGCTTATCAGAATGAAACAGAAGGATAAATGACAAAACAAGAGAGGGAATCTGTGCACGTAACAAGGTATACATGCTTTAGTCTCTCATAAAGTAGACAATTGTAAAGATGTAAAGATGTAAAATAGCCATAAATACATTAATTCACTGATTAAAGCATGAAAAAACAATGCGCATTCAGAAGATTAAACTTCAGTGAGCAAATACTCCCTACCGGTTACGGCATGCTAAGAGTAGACCGGCTAAACAAGAAAGGAGGCGGTGTAGCTATAATATTTAAACAGCATCTAAACATCCAGATCTTAAAACCATCAGCTCCACAAATAGGCAATGAAGAAATAATATATACCAACCTAAAAATAAACCAAAACAAAACCATCAACATAATTGGATGCTACTTCCCACCTAGCCAAAACATCCCTCCAGTAGAAAACCTCCTCAGCTGGTCTACCCACCATCTCCCCCAAGAAGCTATAATTTTAGGTGATTTCAATATTCACTGACAATCCTGTTCTGGCAACCATCCAAGCCATCATGTAAACCTTCATGGCTTCATCCAACTAGTCTAGTCGCCAACCAGGATAAATAAAAACTCCAGCAAGCACACTACCCTGGATTGGATACTAGTCAGTAAGAGCCCCCAGTCATATATAGCAGGCTGCTTATCAAATAGCCTCAGTGATCACTCCCCAACATTCCTACTCAAAAAATACCTATACCAAGCTAAACCTGTCATCTACTGTCAAATACGTAAAAACTAAACTTTAACCCACTCACATTCATCTCATCCCTCAAAGAATGTAATTGGCATCCTCTAAAGTACCTCAGTCTTGATGACACAGTTGAATTTTTTAATACTACCTTCCTGAGCATCCTTAATTACCATGTCCCCGTAAGACTTTCCAGAAACAAAGCACAACCCTCCCCATGGCTACAGAAAACCACTAAGTCAGAAATGAAAAACAGGGATAAAGCCTGAGAGCACTGGCGCAAAACCAAAACCCCCTCAACTAGACAGAAATTCCTAGAACTACACAATAGAGTCAAAAAGCTAATAAAAAAGGACAAATTCCAATACAACCAGTCTGTCCAAGACTCCTCCCAACACAGCCCCAAACAATTCTGGTCCTCCATAAACATCCTCCACCCAGGTAAAGTCAGTACCCCTCCTCCTAACATCCCTCACTCCTCCGAAAATATTGCTACCTCATTCAACACACACATCACACAAACCATACTATCACTAGCTAAACAACACAACCCCCCTCCCTTCCAACCCATACCTTCAACTAATAATCTCCCCACTGCCTTCTCTTTTTCTCCTGTACCTACCTCCAACATAAAAAAAAATCTTAACTAAACTTAAACCCACCAAATTAGCAGCAGAAAACCTCCCAAGTGAATACCTACAAATCACAGCTGATGCTCTGGTCTACCCAGTATCCATCTTGATTAACCAATCTCTGTCAGAAAGTTACATTCCCACACTGTGGAAAGTATCACACATAATTCCCCTCCACAAAAACGGCCCCTCCACAGAACTAACCAATTACAGACCCATAGCTATTCTCTCACCACTCTTCAAAATACTAGAGAGATGCATACACTCTCAGGTCTCAGACTACCTCCTTACTAACAACCTCCTTTCCAATACTCAGCATGGTTTCCGACAAACCATAGCACCACCACTGCCTTATTCTCCTTTACTAACACTATCCTTCAGCATAAAAACAATGGCTGTCTCTCCTCTACTACTTTCCTAGACCTATCTAAAGCATTTGACATGGTCCCACACAAACAACTCATCTCTGTCCTCAATAACCTATCCTTCTCTCAATCAGTCACCAACTGGTTTCAGAGTTACCTGTCTGACCACCAACAATCCATTGTATGGCAGAATGACATATCTCCCCAACTACCTGTCTCCATAGGAGTTCCCCAAGAATCTAACCTTGGATCCCTACTCTTCTCTGTTTTCACCAATAATCTAGCCTCTATCACCAAACATGGCACACTCATAAATTATGCAGATGACTCAACCATCATCTGCTCAGCCCAGTCCCTACCCAAACTGCAAAAACTCACACAGGAAGCCATTTCCTCTGTTGAAGCTTGGTTGTCCAATGCCCAATTAATACTCAACCCAAACAAAACTAAACTACTCATCTTCCAACCCACCAAACACACTGCTCAGACAAGCTCCACGTGGGTTTACCTTACTTGGATAGAAGGAAGTTTCTTTGCTCAACAGTGGGCGTGGGGAGCCTTGAGCAGCCTACCTGTCCTTGGGGGAAGTGACCTCAGCACAAGAAGCTGTAGTAATTGGTTGTTTGGGACCATTTCTAGCTCTTTTGTAGTTCACTGTTTAAAATCCGCCTCTGGGCATTTTTTTCTGGCTATACTGCTCAGACAAGCTCCACGTGGGTTTACAGAGTGGTCCTAGCAGCAGGGAACTCAGAAAAGTGACTACCTTCTGGATTTAAGTATCTTTGCTTTTTTTCACTTGAAATAGCTTCTGTAGCTTACCTTGAACTAGCCTGAACTGTTTTTAACTGATTGCTGCATTATTTTAAAATCTGCACTTAAAGTTACATTTTAGTCGAATTTGATCGAAAGTTTGCTTGTTTGTTTGTTTAATTTAACTGTGGAGGCTGCCCACTAAAGTGTGCTAGCCTGTGTAACTAATTTATCACTGTTTCTGCATTTTCTGTGTGTTTCTACCAAAAACAAAAACAAAAATAATCCTTGTTTTCCGCCTTCCTCGACTAGTTTAGACCAGTTTACAGGCATTGCTGTATTCTGGGCTGTGGTGTAGTTCCTGTGTTGTCCATTACCTTACTTGGATAGAAGGAAGTTTCTTTGCTCACCAGTGGGAGTGGGGAGCCTTGAGCAGCCTACCTGTCCTTGGGGGAAGTGACCTCAGCACAAGAAGCTGTAGTAATTGGTTGTTTGGGACCATTTCTAGCTCTTTTGTAGTTCACTGTTTAAAATCCGCCTCTGGGCATTTTTTTCTGGCTATACTGCTCAGACAAGCTCCACGTGGGTTTACAGAGTGGTCCTAGCAGCAGGGAACTCAGAAAAGCGACTACCTTCTGGATTTAAGTATCTTTGCTTTTTTCACTTGAAATAGCTTCTGTAGCTTACCTTGAACTAGCCTGAACTGTTTTTTAACTGATTGCTGCATTATTTTAAAATCTGCACTTAAAGTTACATTTTAGTCGAATTTGATCGAAAGTTTGCTTGTTTGTTTGTTTAATTTAACTGTGGAGGCTGCCCACTAAAGTGTGCTAGCCTGTGTAACTAATTTATCACTGTTTCTGCATTTTCTGTGTGTTTCTACCAAAAAAACAAAAAATAATCCTTGTTTTCCCGCCTTCCTCGACTAGTTTAGACCAGTTTACAGGCATTGCTGTATTCTGGGCTGTGGTGTAGTTCCTGTGTTGTCCATTACCTTACTTGGATAGAAGGAAGTTTCTTTGCTCACCAGTGGGAGTGGGGAGCCTTGAGCAGCCTACCTGTCCTTGGGGGAAGTGACCTCAGCACAAGAAGCTGTAGTAATTGGTTGTTTGGGACCATTTCTAGCTCTTTTGTAGTTCACTGTTTAAAATCCACCTCTGGGCATTTTTTTCTGGCTATACTGCTCAGACAAGCTCCACGTGGGTTTACAGAGTGGTCCTAGCAGCAGGGAACTCAGAAAAGTGACTACCTTCTGGATTTAAGTATCTTTGCTTTTTTTCACTTGAAATAGCTTCTGTAGCTTACCTTGAACTAGCCTGAACTGTTTTTAACTGATTGCTGCATTATTTTAAAATCTGCACTTAAAGTTACATTTTAGTCGAATTTGATCGAAAGTTTGCTTGTTTGTTTGTTTAATTTAACTGTGGAGGCTGCCCACTAAAGTGTGCTAGCCTGTGTAACTAATTTATCACTGTTTCTGCATTTTCTGTGTGTTTCTACCAAAAAAAACAAAAAAAATAATCCTTGTTTTCCCGCCTTCCTCGACTAGTTTAGACCAGTTTACAGGCATTGCTGTATTCTGGGCTGTGGTGTAGTTCCTGTGTTGTCCATTACCTTACTTGGATAGAAGGAAGTTTCTTTGCTCACCAGTGGGAGTGGGGAGCCTTGAGCAGCCTACCTGTCCTTGGGGGAAGTGACCTCAGCACAAGAAGCTGTAGTAATTGGTTGTTTGGGACCATTTCTAGCTCTTTTGTAGTTCACTGTTTAAAATCCGCCTCTGGGCATTTTTTCTGGCTATACTGCTCAGACAAGCTCCACGTGGGTTTACAGAGTGGTCCTAGCAGCAGGGAACTCAGAAAAGCGACTACCTTCTGGATTTAAGTATCTTTGCTTTTTTTCACTTGAAATAGCTTCTGTAGCTTACCTTGAACTAGCCTGAACTGTTTTTAACTGATTGCTGCATTATTTTAAAATCTGCACTTAAAGTTACATTTTAGTCGAATTTGATCGAAAGTTTGCTTGTTTGTTTGTTTAATTTAACTGTGGAGGCTGCCCACTAAAGTGTGCTAGCCTGTGTAACTAATTTATCACTGTTTCTGCATTTTCTGTGTGTTTCTACCAAAAAAATAAAAAAAATAATCCTTGTTTTCCTGCCTTCCTCGACTAGTTTAGACCAGTTTACAGGCATTGCTGTATTCTGGGCTGTGGTGTAGTTCCTGTGTTGTCCATTACCTTACTTGGATAGAAGGAAGTTTCTTTGCTCACCAGTGGGAGTGGGGAGCCTTGAGCAGCCTACCTGTCCTTGGGGAAAGTGACCTCAGCACAAGAAGCTGTAGTAATTGGTTGTTTGGGACCATTTCTAGCTCTTTTGTAGTTCACTGTTTAAAATCCGCCTCTGGGCATTTTTTCTGGCTATACTGCTCAGACAAGCTCCACGTGGGTTTACAGAGTGGTCCTAGCAGCAGGGAACTCAGAAAAGTGACTACCTTCTGGATTTAAGTATCTTTGCTTTTTTTCACTTGAAATAGCTTCTGTAGCTTACCTTGAACTAGCCTGAACTGTTTTTTAACTGATTGCTGCATTATTTTAAAATCTGCACTTAAAGTTACATTTTAGTCGAATTTGATCGAAAGTTTGCTTGTTTGTTTGTTTAATTTAACTGTGGAGGCTGCCCACTAAAGTGTGCTAGCCTGTGTAACTAATTTATCACTGTTTCTGCATTTTCTGTGTGTTTCTACCAAAAAAACAAAAAAAATAATCCTTGTTTTCCCGCCTTCCTCGACTAGTTTAGACCAGTTTACAGGCATTGCTGTATTCTGGGCTGTGGTGTAGTTCCTGTGTTGTCCATTACCTTACTTGGATAGAAGGAAGTTTCTTTGCTCACCAGTGGGAGTGGGGAGCCTTGAGCAGCCTACCTGTCCTTGGGGGAAGTGACCTCAGCACAAGAAGCTGTAGTAATTGGTTGTTTGGGACCATTTCTAGCTCTTTTGTAGTTCACTGTTTAAAATCCGCCTCTGGGCATTTTTTTCTGGCTATACTGCTCAGACAAGCTCCACGTGGGTTTACAGAGTGGTCCTAGCAGCAGGGAACTCAGAAAAGTGACTACCTTCTGGATTTAAGTATCTTTGCTTTTTTTCACTTGAAATAGCTTCTGTAGCTTACCTTGAACTAGCCTGAACTGTTTTTAACTGATTGCTGCATTATTTTAAAATCTGCACTTAAAGTTACATTTTAGTCGAATTTGATCGAAAGTTTGCTTGTTTGTTTGTTTAATTTAACTGTGGAGGCTGCCCACTAAAGTGTGCTAGCCTGTGTAACTAATTTATCACTGTTTCTGCATTTTCTGTGTGTTTCTACCAAAAAACAAAAAAAACCCAAATAAATAATCCTTGTTTTCCGCCTTCCTCGACTAGTTTAGACCAGTTTACAGGCATTGCTGTATTCTGGGCTGTGGTGTAGTTCCTGTGTTGTCCATTACCTTACTTGGATAGAAGGAAGTTTCTTTGCTCACCAGTGGGAGTGGGGAGCCTTGAGCAGCCTACCTGTCCTTGGGGAAGTGACCTCAGCACAAGAAGCTGTAGTAATTGGTTGTTTGGGACCATTTCTAGCTCTTTTGTAGTTCACTGTTTAAAATCCGCCTCTGGGCATTTTTTCTGGCTATACTGCTCAGACAAGCTCCACGTGGGTTTACAGAGTGGTCCTAGCAGCAGGGAACTCAGAAAAGCGACTACCTTCTGGATTTAAGTATCTTTGCTTTTTTTCACTTGAAATAGCTTCTGTAGCTTACCTTGAACTAGCCTGAACTGTTTTATAACTGATTGCTGCATTATTTTAAAATCTGCACTTAAAGTTACATTTTAGTCGAATTTGATCGAAAGTTTGCTTGTTTGTTTGTTTAATTTAACTGTGGAGGCTGCCCACTAAAGTGTGCTAGCCTGTGTAACTAATTTATCACTGTTTCTGCATTTTCTGTGTGTTTCTACCAAAAAAAAAACAAAAAAATAATCCTTGTTTTCCCGCCTTCCTCGACTAGTTTAGACCAGTTTACAGGCATTGCTGTATTCTGGGCTGTGGTGTAGTTCCTGTGTTGTCCATTACCTTACTTGGATAGAAGGAAGTTTCTTTGCTCACCAGTGGGAGTGGGGAGCCTTGAGCAGCCTACCTGTCCTTGGGGAAGTGACCTCAGCACAAGAAGCTGTAGTAATTGGTTGTTTGGGACCATTTCTAGCTCTTTTGTAGTTCACTGTTTAAAATCCGCCTCTGGGCATTTTTTTCTGGCTATACTGCTCAGACAAGCTCCACGTGGGTTTACAGAGTGGTCCTAGCAGCAGGGAACTCAGAAAAGTGACTACCTTCTGGATTTAAGTATCTTTGCTTTTTTTCACTTGAAATAGCTTCTGTAGCTTACCTTGAACTAGCCTGAACTGTTTTTAACTGATTGCTGCATTATTTTAAAATCTGCACTTAAAGTTACATTTTAGTCGAATTTGATCGAAAGTTTGCTTGTTTGTTTGTTTAATTTAACTGTGGAGGCTGCCCACTAAAGTGTGCTAGCCTGTGTAACTAATTTATCACTGTTTCTGCATTTTCTGTGTGTTTCTACCAAAAACAAAAACAAAAAATAATCCTTGTTTTCCGCCTTCCTCGACTAGTTTAGACCAGTTTACAGGCATTGCTGTATTCTGGGCTGTGGTGTAGTTCCTGTGTTGTCCATTACCTTACTTGGATAGAAGGAAGTTTCTTTGCTCACCAGTGGGAGTGGCGAGCCTTGAGCAGCCTACCTGTCCTTGGGGAAGTGACCTCAGCACAAGAAGCTGTAATAATTGGTTGTTTGGGACCATTTCTAGCTCTTTTGTAGTTCACTGTTTAAAATCCGCCTCTGGGCATTTTTTCTGGCTATACTGCTCAGACAAGCTCCACGTGGGTTTACAGAGTGGTCCTAGCAGCAGGGAACTCAGAAAAGTGACTACCTTCTGGATTTAAGTATCTTTGCTTTTTTCACTTGAAATAGCTTCTGTAGCTTACCTTGAACTAGCCTGAACTGTTTTTAACTGATTGCTGCATTATTTTAAAATCTGCACTTAAAGTTACATTTTAGTCGAATTTGATCGAAAGTTTGCTTGTTTGTTTGTTTAATTTAACTGTGGAGGCTGCCCACTAAAGTGTGCTAGCCTGTGTAACTAATTTATCACTGTCTCTGCATTTTCTGTGTGTTTCTACCAAAAACAAAAACAAAAAATAATCCTTGTTTTCCGCCTTCCTCGACTAGTTTAGACCAGTTTACAGGCATTGCTGTATTCTGGGCTGTGGTGTAGTTCCTGTGTTGTCCATTACCTTACTTGGATAGAAGGAAGTTTCTTTGCTCACCAGTGGGAGTGGGGAGCCTTGAGCAGCCTACCTGTCCTTGGGGAAGTGACCTCAGCACAAGAAGCTGTAGTAATTGGTTGTTTGGGACCATTTCTAGCTCTTTTGTAGTTCACTGTTTAAAATCCGCCTCTGGGCATTTTTTCTGGCTATACTGCTCAGACAAGCTCCACGTGGGTTTACAGAGTGGTCCTAGCAGCAGGGAACTCAGAAAAGTGACTACCTTCTGGATTTAAGTATCTTTGCTTTTTTTCACTTGAAATAGCTTCTGTAGCTTACCTTGAACTAGCCTGAACTGTTTTTAACTGATTGCTGCATTATTTTAAAATCTGCACTTAAAGTTACATTTTAGTCGAATTTGATCGAAAGTTTGCTTGTTTGTTTGTTTAATTTAACTGTGGAGGCTGCCCACTAAAGTGTGCTAGCCTGTGTAACTAATTTATCACTGTTTCTGCATTTTCTGTGTGTTTCTACCAAAAACAAAAACAAAAAATAATCCTTGTTTTCCGCCTTCCTCGACTAGTTTAGACCAGTTTACAGGCATTGCTGTATTCTGGGCTGTGGTGTAGTTCCTGTGTTGTCCATTACCTTACTTGGATAGAAGGAAGTTTCTTTGCTCACCAGTGGGAGTGGGGAGCCTTGAGCAGCCTACCTGTCCTTGGGGAAGTGACCTCAGCACAAGAAGCTGTAGTAATTGGTTGTTTGGGACCATTTCTAGCTCTTTTGTAGTTCACTGTTTAAAATCCGCCTCTGGGCATTTTTTTCTGGCTATACTGCTCAGACAAGCTCCACGTGGGTTTACAGAGTGGTCCTAGCAGCAGGGAACTCAGAAAAGTGACTACCTTCTGGATTTAAGTATCTTTGCTTTTTTCACTTGAAATAGCTTCTGTAGCTTACCTTGAACTAGCCTGAACTGTTTTTTAACTGATTGCTGCATTATTTTAAAATCTGCACTTAAAGTTACATTTTAGTCGAATTTGATCGAAAGTTTGCTTGTTTGTTTGTTTAATTTAACTGTGGAGGCTGCCCACTAAAGTGTGCTAGCCTGTGTAACTAATTTATCACTGTTTCTGCATTTTCTGTGTGTTTCTACCAAAAACAAAAACAAAAAATAATCCTTGTTTTCCCGCCTTCCTCGACTAGTTTAGACCAGTTTACAGGCATTGCTGTATTCTGGGCTGTGGTGTAGTTCCTGTGTTGTCCATTACCTTACTTGGATAGAAGGAAGTTTCTTTGCTCACCAGTGGGAGTGGGGAGCCTTGAGCAGCCTACCTGTCCTTGGGGAAGTGACCTCAGCACAAGAAGCTGTAGTAATTGGTTGTTTGGGACCATTTCTAGCTCTTTTGTAGTTCACTGTTTAAAATCCGCCTCTGGGCATTTTTTTCTGGCTATACTGCTCAGACAAGCTCCACGTGGGTTTACAGAGTGGTCCTAGCAGCAGGGAACTCAGAAAAGCGACTACCTTCTGGATTTAAGTATCTTTGCTTTTTTTCACTTGAAATAGCTTCTGTAGCTTACCTTGAACTAGCCTGAACTGTTTTTAACTGATTGCTGCATTATTTTAAAATCTGCACTTAAAGTTACATTTTAGTCGAATTTGATCGAAAGTTTGCTTGTTTGTTTGTTTAATTTAACTGTGGAGGCTGCCCACTAAAGTGTGCTAGCCTGTGTAACTAATTTATCACTGTTTCTGCATTTTCTGTGTGTTTCTACCAAAAACAAAAACAAAAAATAATCCTTGTTTTCCGCCTTCCTCGACTAGTTTAGACCAGTTTACAGGCATTGCTGTATTCTGGGCTGTGGTGTAGTTCCTGTGTTGTCCATTACCTTACTTGGATAGAAGGAAGTTTCTTTGCTCACCAGTGGGAGTGGGGAGCCTTGAGCAGCCTACCTGTCCTTGGGGAAGTGACCTCAGCACAAGAAGCTGTAGTAATTGGTTGTTTGGGACCATTTCTAGCTCTTTTGTAGTTCACTGTTTAAAATCCGCCTCTGGGCATTTTTTCTGGCTATACTGCTCAGACAAGCTCCACGTGGGTTTACAGAGTGGTCCTAGCAGCAGGGAACTCAGAAAAGTGACTACCTTCTGGATTTAAGTATCTTTGCTTTTTTCACTTGAAATAGCTTCTGTAGCTTACCTTGAACTAGCCTGAACTGTTTTTTAACTGATTGCTGCATTATTTTAAAATCTGCACTTAAAGTTACATTTTAGTCGAATTTGATCGAAAGTTTGCTTGTTTGTTTGTTTAATTTAACTGTGGAGGCTGCCCACTAAAGTGTGCTAGCCTGTGTAACTAATTTATCACTGTTTCTGCATTTTCTGTGTGTTTCTACCAAAAAAAACAAAAAATAATCCTTGTTTTCCCGCCTTCCTCGACTAGTTTAGACCAGTTTACAGGCATTGCTGTATTCTGGGCTGTGGTGTAGTTCCTGTGTTGTCCATTACCTTACTTGGATAGAAGGAAGTTTCTTTGCTCACCAGTGGGAGTGGGGAGCCTTGAGCAGCCTACCTGTCCTTGGGGGAAGTGACCTCAGCACAAGAAGCTGTAGTAATTGGTTGTTTGGGACCATTTCTAGCTCTTTTGTAGTTCACTGTTTAAAATCCGCCTCTGGGCATTTTTTTCTGGCTATACTGCTCAGACAAGCTCCACGTGGGTTTACAGAGTGGTCCTAGCAGCAGGGAACTCAGAAAAGTGACTACCTTCTGGATTTAAGTATCTTTGCTTTTTTTCACTTGAAATAGCTTCTGTAGCTTACCTTGAACTAGCCTGAACTGTTTTTAACTGATTGCTGCATTATTTTAAAATCTGCACTTAAAGTTACATTTTAGTCGAATTTGATCGAAAGTTTGCTTGTTTGTTTGTTTAATTTAACTGTGGAGGCTGCCCACTAAAGTGTGCTAGCCTGTGTAACTAATTTATCACTGTTTCTGCATTTTCTGTGTGTTTCTACCAAAAACAAAAACAAAAAATAATCCTTGTTTTCCCGCCTTCCTCGACTAGTTTAGACCAGTTTACAGGCATTGCTGTATTCTGGGCTGTGGTGTAGTTCCTGTGTTGTCCATTACCTTACTTGGATAGAAGGAAGTTTCTTTGCTCACCAGTGGGAGTGGGGAGCCTTGAGCAGCCTACCTGCCCTTGGGGAAGTGACCTCAGCACAAGAAGCTGTAGTAATTGGTTGTTTGGGACCATTTCTAGCTCTTTTGTAGTTCACTGTTTAAAATCCGCCTCTGGGCATTTTTTCTGGCTATACTGCTCAGACAAGCTCCACGTGGGTTTACAGAGTGGTCCTAGCAGCAGGGAACTCAGAAAAGTGACTACCTTCTGGATTTAAGTATCTTTGCTTTTTTTCACTTGAAATAGCTTCTGTAGCTTACCTTGAACTAGCCTGAACTGTTTTTAACTGATTGCTGCATTATTTTAAAATCTGCACTTAAAGTTACATTTTAGTCGAATTTGATCGAAAGTTTGCTTGTTTGTTTGTTTAATTTAACTGTGGAGGCTGCCCACTAAAGTGTGCTAGCCTGTGTAACTAATTTATCACTGTTTCTGCATTTTCTGTGTGTTTCTACCAAAAACAAAAACAAAAAATAATCCTTGTTTTCCGCCTTCCTCGACTAGTTTAGACCAGTTTACAGGCATTGCTGTATTCTGGGCTGTGGTGTAGTTCCTGTGTTGTCCATTACCTTACTTGGATAGAAGGAAGTTTCTTTGCTCACCAGTGGGAGTGGGGAGCCTTGAGCAGCCTACCTGTCCTTGGGGAAGTGACCTCAGCACAAGAAGCTGTAGTAATTGGTTGTTTGGGACCATTTCTAGCTCTTTTGTAGTTCACTGTTTAAAATCCGCCTCTGGGCATTTTTTCTGGCTATACTGCTCAGACAAGCTCCACGTGGGTTTACAGAGTGGTCCTAGCAGCAGGGAACTCAGAAAAGTGACTACCTTCTGGATTTAAGTATCTTTGCTTTTTTTCACTTGAAATAGCTTCTGTAGCTTACCTTGAACTAGCCTGAACTGTTTTTAACTGATTGCTGCATTATTTTAAAATCTGCACTTAAAGTTACATTTTAGTCGAATTTGATCGAAAGTTTGCTTGTTTGTTTGTTTAATTTAACTGTGGAGGCTGCCCACTAAAGTGTGCTAGCCTGTGTAACTAATTTATCACTGTTTCTGCATTTTCTGTGTGTTTCTACCAAAAACAAAAACAAAAAATAATCCTTGTTTTCCTGCCTTCCTCGACTAGTTTAGACCAGTTTACAGGCATTGCTGTATTCTGGGCTGTGGTGTAGTTCCTGTGTTGTCCATTACCTTACTTGGATAGAAGGAAGTTTCTTTGCTCACCAGTGGGAGTGGGGAGCCTTGAGCAGCCTACCTGTCCTTGGGGAAGTGACCTCAGCACAAGAAGCTGTAGTAATTGGTTGTTTGGGACCATTTCTAGCTCTTTTGTAGTTCACTGTTTAAAATCCGCCTCTGGGCATTTTTTCTGGCTATACTGCTCAGACAAGCTCCACGTGGGTTTACAGAGTGGTCCTAGCAGCAGGGAACTCAGAAAAGTGACTACCTTCTGGATTTAAGTATCTTTGCTTTTTTTCACTTGAAATAGCTTCTGTAGCTTACCTTGAACTAGCCTGAACTGTTTTTAACTGATTGCTGCATTATTTTAAAATCTGCACTTAAAGTTACATTTTAGTCGAATTTGATCGAAAGTTTGCTTGTTTGTTTGTTTAATTTAACTGTGGAGGCTGCCCACTAAAGTGTGCTAGCCTGTGTAACTAATTTATCACTGTTTCTGCATTTTCTGTGTGTTTCTACCAAAAACAAAAACAAAAATAATCCTTGTTTTCCGCCTTCCTCGACTAGTTTAGACCAGTTTACAGGCATTGCTGTATTCTGGGCTGTGGTGTAGTTCCTGTGTTGTCCATTACCTTACTTGGATAGAAGGAAGTTTCTTTGCTCACCAGTGGGAGTGGGGAGCCTTGAGCAGCCTACCTGCCCTTGGGGAAATGACCTCAGCACAAGAAGCTGTAGTAATTGGTTGTTTGGGACCATTTCTAGCTCTTTTGTAGTTCACTGTTTAAAATCCGCCTCTGGGCATTTTTTCTGGCTATACTGCTCAGACAAGCTCCACGTGGGTTTACAGAGTGGTCCTAGCAGCAGGGAACTCAGAAAAGTGACTACCTTCTGGATTTAAGTATCTTTGCTTTTTTCACTTGAAATAGCTTCTGTAGCTTACCTTGAACTAGCCTGAACTGTTTTTAACTGATTACTGCATTATTTTAAAATCTGCACTTAAAGTTACATTTTAGTCGAATTTGATCGAAAGTTTGCTTGTTTGTTTGTTTAATTTAACTGTGGAGGCTGCCCACTAAAGTGTGCTAGCCTGTGTAACTAATTTATCACTGTTTCTGCATTTTCTGTGTGTTTCTACCAAAAACAAAAACAAAAAATAATCCTTGTTTTCCGCCTTCCTCGACTAGTTTAGACCAGTTTACAGGCATTGCTGTATTCTGGGCTGTGGTGTAGTTCCTGTGTTGTCCATTACCTTACTTGGATAGAAGGAAGTTTCTTTGCTCACCAGTGGGAGTGGGGAGCCTTGAGCAGCCTACCTGTCCTTGGGGAAGTGACCTCAGCACAAGAAGCTGTAGTAATTGGTTGTTTGGGACCATTTCTAGCTCTTTTGTAGTTCACTGTTTAAAATCCGCCTCTGGGCATTTTTTCTGGCTATACTGCTCAGACAAGCTCCACGTGGGTTTACAGAGTGGTCCTAGCAGCAGGGAACTCAGAAAAGCGACTACCTTCTGGATTTAAGTATCTTTGCTTTTTTTCACTTGAAATAGCTTCTGTAGCTTACCTTGAACTAGCCTGAACTGTTTTTTAACTGATTGCTGCATTATTTTAAAATCTGCACTTAAAGTTACATTTTAGTCGAATTTGATCGAAAGTTTGCTTGTTTGTTTGTTTAATTTAACTGTGGAGGCTGCCCACTAAAGTGTGCTAGCCTGTGTAACTAATTTATCACTGTTTCTGCATTTTCTGTGTGTTTCTACCAAAAAAAAACAAAAAATAATCCTTGTTTTCCCGCCTTCCTCGACTAGTTTAGACCAGTTTACAGGCATTGCTGTATTCTGGGCTGTGGTGTAGTTCCTGTGTTGTCCATTACCTTACTTGGATAGAAGGAAGTTTCTTTGCTCACCAGTGGGAGTGGGGAGCCTTGAGCAGCCTACCTGTCCTTGGGGAAAGTGACCTCAGCACAAGAAGTTGTAGTAATTGGTTGTTTGGGACCATTTCTAGCTCTTTTGTAGTTCACTGTTTAAAATCCGCCTCTGGGCATTTTTTTCTGGCTATACTGCTCAGACAAGCTCCACGTGGGTTTACAGAGTGGTCCTAGCAGCAGGGAACTCAGAAAAGTGACTACCTTCTGGATTTAAGTATCTTTGCTTTTTTCACTTGAAATAGCTTCTGTAGCTTACCTTGAACTAGCCTGAACTGTTTTTAACTGATTGCTGCATTATTTTAAAATCTGCACTTAAAGTTACATTTTAGTCGAATTTGATCGAAAGTTTGCTTGTTTGTTTGTTTAATTTAACTGTGGAGGCTGCCCACTAAAGTGTGCTAGCCTGTGTAACTAATTTATCACTGTTTCTGCATTTTCTGTGTGTTTCTACCAAAAACAAAAACAAAAAATAATCCTTGTTTTCCCGCCTTCCTCGACTAGTTTAGACCAGTTTACAGGCATTGCTGTATTCTGGGCTGTGGTGTAGTTCCTGTGTTGTCCATTACCTTACTTGGATAGAAGGAAGTTTCTTTGCTCACCAGTGGGAGTGGGGAGCCTTGAGCAGCCTACCTGTCCTTGGGGAAGTGACCTCAGCACAAGAAGCTGTAGTAATTGGTTGTTTGGGACCATTTCTAGCTCTTTTGTAGTTCACTGTTTAAAATCCGCCTCTGGGCATTTTTTCTGGCTATACTGCTCAGACAAGCTCCACGTGGGTTTACAGAGTGGTCCTAGCAGCAGGGAACTCAGAAAAGTGACTACCTTCTGGATTTAAGTATCTTTGCTTTTTTCACTTGAAATAGCTTCTGTAGCTTACCTTGAACTAGCCTGAACTGTTTTTTAACTGATTGCTGCATTATTTTAAAATCTGCACTTAAAGTTACATTTTAGTCGAATTTGATCGAAAGTTTGCTTGTTTGTTTGTTTAATTTAACTGTGGAGGCTGCCCACTAAAGTGTGCTAGCCTGTGTAACTAATTTATCACTGTTTCTGCATTTTCTGTGTGTTTCTACCAAAAACAAAAACAAAAAATTATCCTTGTTTTCCGCCTTCCTCGACTAGTTTAGACCAGTTTACAGGCATTGCTGTATTCTGGGCTGTGGTGTAGTTCCTGTGTTGTCCATTACCTTACTTGGATAGAAGGAAGTTTCTTTGCTCACCAGTGGGAGTGGGGAGCCTTGAGCAGCCTACCTGTCCTTGGGGGAAGTGACCTCAGCACAAGAAGCTGTAGTAATTGGTTGTTTGGGACCATTTCTAGCTCTTTTGTAGTTCACTGTTTAAAATCCGCCTCTGGGCATTTTTTCTGGCTATACTGCTCAGACAAGCTCCACGTGGGTTTACAGAGTGGTCCTAGCAGCAGGGAACTCAGAAAAGTGACTACCTTCTGGATTTAAGTATCTTTGCTTTTTTTCACTTGAAATAGCTTCTGTAGCTTACCTTGAACTAGCCTGAACTGTTTTTTAACTGATTGCTGCATTATTTTAAAATCTGCACTTAAAGTTACATTTTAGTCGAATTTGATCGAAAGTTTGCTTGTTTGTTTGTTTAATTTAACTGTGGAGGCTGCCCACTAAAGTGTGCTAGCCTGTGTAACTAATTTATCACTGTTTCTGCATTTTCTGTGTGTTTCTGCCAAAAACAAAAACAAAAAATAATCCTTGTTTTCCTGCCTTCCTCGTCTAGTTTAGACCAGTTTACAGGCATTGCTGTATTCTGGGCTGTGGTGTAGTTCCTGTGTTGTCCATTACCTTACTTGGATAGAAGGAAGTTTCTTTGCTCACCAGTGGGAGTGGGGAGCCTTGAGCAGCCTACCTGTCCTTGGGGCAGTGACCTCAGCACAAGAAGCTGTAGTAATTGGTTGTTTGGGACCATTTCTAGCTCTTTTGTAGTTCACTGTTTAAAATCCGCCTCTGGGCATTTTTTCTGGCTATACTGCTCAGACAAGCTCCACGTGGGTTTACAGAGTGGTCCTAGCAGCAGGGAACTCAGAAAAGCGACTACCTTCTGGATTTAAGTATCTTTGCTTTTTTTCACTTGAAATAGCTTCTGTAGCTTACCTTGAACTAGCCTGAACTGTTTTTAACTGATTGCTGCATTATTTTAAAATCTGCACTTAAAGTTACATTTTAGTCGAATTTGATCGAAAGTTTGCTTGTTTGTTTGTTTAATTTAACTGTGGAGGCTGCCCACTAAAGTGTGCTAGCCTGTGTAACTAATTTATCACTGTTTCTGCATTTTCTGTGTGTTTCTACCAAAAACAAAAACAAAAAATAATCCTTGTTTTCCGCCTTCCTCGACTAGTTTAGACCAGTTTACAGGCATTGCTGTATTCTGGGCTGTGGTGTAGTTCCTGTGTTGTCCATTACCTTACTTGGATAGAAGGAAGTTTCTTTGCTCACCAGTGGGAGTGGGGAGCCTTGAGCAGCCTACCTGTCCTTAGGGGAAGTGAACTCAGCAGAAGAAGCTGTAGTAATTGGTTGTTTGGGACCATTTCTAGCTCTTTTGTAGTTCACTGTTTAAAATCCGCCTCTGGGCATGTTTTCTGGCTATACTGCTCAGACAAGCTCCACGTGGGTTTACAGAGTGGTCCTAGCAGCAGGGAACTCAGAAAAGTGACTACCTTCTGGATTTAAGTATCTTTGCTTTTTTCACTTGAAATAGCTTCTGTAGCTTACCTTGAACTAGCCTGAACTGTTTTTTAACTGATTGCTGCATTATTTTAAAATCTGCACTTAAAGTTACATTTTAGTCGAATTTGATCGAAAGTTTGCTTGTTTGTTTGTTTAATTTAACTGTGGAGGCTGCCCACTAAAGTGTGCTAGCCTGTGTAACTAATTTATCACTGTTTCTGCATTTTCTGTGTGTTTCTACCAGAAAAACAAAAAAACAAAAAAGTAATCCTTGTTTTCCCGCCTTCCTCGACTAGTTTAGACCAGTTTACAGGCATTGCTGTATTCTGGGCTGTGGTGTAGTTCCTGTGTTGTCCATTACCTTACTTGGATAGAAGGAAGTTTCTTTGCTCACCAGTGGGAGTGGGGAGCCTTGAGCAGCCTACCTGTCCTTGGGGGAAGTGACCTCAGCACAAGAAGCTGTAGTAATTGGTTGTTTGGGACCATTTCTAGCTCTTTTGTAGTTCACTGTTTAAAATCCGCCTCTGGGCATTTTTTTCTGGCTATACTGCTCAGACAAGCTCCACGTGGGTTTACAGAGTGGTCCTAGCAGCAGGGAACTCAGAAAAGTGACTACCTTCTGGATTTAAGTATCTTTGCTTTTTTTCACTTGAAATAGCTTCTGTAGCTTACCTTGAACTAGCCTGAACTGTTTTTTAACTGATTGCTGCATTATTTTAAAATCTGCACTTAAAGTTACATTTTAGTCGAATTTGATCGAAAGTTTGCTTGTTTGTTTGTTTAATTTAACTGTGGAGGCTGCCCACTAAAGTGTGCTAGCCTGTGTAACTAATTTATCACTGTTTCTGCATTTTCTGTGTGTTTCTACCAGAAAAACAAAAAAACAAAAAAGTAATCCTTGTTTTCCCGCCTTCCTCGACTAGTTTAGACCAGTTTACAGGCATTGCTGTATTCTGGCCTGTGGTGTAGGTCCTGTGTTGTCCATTACCTTACTTGGATAGAAGGAAGTTTCTTTGCTCACCAGTGGGAGTGGAGAGCCTTGAGCAGCCTACCTGTCCTTGGGGGAAGTGACCTCAGCACAAGAAGCTGTAGTAATTGGTTGTTTGGGACCATTTCTAGCTCTTTTGTAGTTCACTGTTTAAAATCCGCCTCTGGGCATTTTTTCTGGCTATACTGCTCAGACAAGCTCCACGTGGGTTTACAGAGTGGTCCTAGCAGCAGGGAACTCAGAAAAGCGACTACCTTCTGGATTTAAGTATCTTTGCTTTTTTTCACTTGAAATAGCTTCTGTAGCTTACCTTGAACTAGCCTGAACTGTTTTTAACTGATTGCTGCATTATTTTAAAATCTGCACTTAAAGTTACATTTTAGTCGAATTTGATCGAAAGTTTGCTTGTTTGTTTGTTTAATTTAACTGTGGAGGCTGCCCACTAAAGTGTGCTAGCCTGTGTAACTAATTTATCACTGTTTCTGCATTTTCTGTGTGTTTCTACCAAAAACAAAAACAAAAAATAATCCTTGTTTTCCGCCTTCCTCGACTAGTTTAGACCAGTTTACAGGCATTGCTGTATTCTGGGCTGTGGTGTAGTTCCTGTGTTGTCCATTACCTTACTTGGATAGAAGGAAGTTTCTTTGCTCACCAGTGGGAGTGGGGAGCCTTGAGCAGCCTACCTGTCCTTGGGGGAAGTGACCTCAGCACAAGAAGCTGTAGTAATTGGTTGTTTGGGACCATTTCTAGCTCTTTTGTAGTTCACTGTTTAAAATCCGCCTCTGGGCATTTTTTCTGGCTATACTGCTCAGACAAGCTCCACGTGGGTTTACAGAGTGGTCCTAGCAGCAGGGAACTCAGAAAAGTGACTACCTTCTGGATTTAAGTATCTTTGCTTTTTTTCACTTGAAATAGCTTCTGTAGCTTACCTTGAACTAGCCTGAACTGTTTTTTAACTGATTGCTGCATTATTTTAAAATCTGCACTTAAAGTTACATTTTAGTCGAATTTGATCGAAAGTTTGCTTGTTTGTTTGTTTAATTTAACTGTGGAGGCTGCCCACTAAAGTGTGCTAGCCTGTGTAACTAATTTATCACTGTTTCTGCATTTTCTGTGTGTTTCTACCAAAAACAAAAACAAAAAATAATCCTTGTTTTCCCGCCTTCCTCGACTAGTTTAGACCAGTTTACAGGCATTGCTCTATTCTGGGCTGTGGTGTAGTTCCTGTGTTGTCCATTACCTTACTTGGATAGAAGGAAGTTTCTTTGCTCACCAGTGGGAGTGGGGAGCCTTGAGCAGCCTACCTGCCCTTGGGGAAATGACCTCAGCACAAGAAGCTGTAGTAATTGGTTGTTTGGGACCATTTCCAGCTCTTTTGTAGTTCACTGTTTAAAATCCTCCTCTGGGCGTTTTTTTCTGGCTATACTGCTCAGACAAGCTCCACGTGGGTTTACAGAGTGGTCCTAGCCGCAGGGAACTCAGAAAAGTGACTACCTTCTGGATTTAAGTATCCTTGCTTTTTTTCACTTGAAATAGCTTCTGTAGCTTACCTTGAACTAGCCTGAACTGTTTTTTAACTGATTGCTGCATTATTTTAAAATCTGCACTTAAAGTTACATTTTAGTCGAATTTGATCGAAAGTTTGCTTGTTTGTTTGTTTAATTTAACTGTGGAGGCTGCCCACTAAAGTGTGCTAGCCTGTGTAACTAATTTATCACTGTTTCTGCATTTTCTGTGTGTTTCTACCCAAAAACAAAAAAAAATCCTTGTTTTCCCGCCTTCCTCGACTAGTTTAGACCAGTTTACAGGCATTGCTGTATTCTGGGCTGTGGTGTAGTTCCTGTGTTGTCCATTACCTTACTTGGATAGAAGGAAGTTTCTTTGCTAACCAGTGGGAGTGGGGAGCCTTGAGCAGCCTACCTGTCCTTGGGGAAGAGACCTCAGCACAAGAAGCTGTAGTAATTGGTTGTTTGGGACCATTTCTAGCTCTTTTGTAGTTCACTGTTTAAAATCCGCCTCTGGGCATTTTTTCTGGCTATACTGCTCAGACAAGCTCCACGTGGGTTTACAGAGTGGTCCTAGCAGCAGGGAACTCAGAAAAGTGACTACCTTCTGGATTTAAGTATCTTTGCTTTTTTTCACTTGAAATAGCTTCTGTAGCTTACCTTGAACTAGCCTGAACTGTTTTTTAACTGATTGCTGCATTATTTTAAAATCTGCACTTAAAGTTACATTTTAGTCGAATTTGATCGAAAGTTTGCTTGTTTGTTTGTTTAATTTAACTGTGGAGGCTGCCCACTAAAGTGTGCTAGCCTGTGTAACTAATTTATCACTGTTTCTGCATTTTCTGTGTGTTTCTACCAAAAAAACAAAAAATAATCCTTGTTTTCCCGCCTTCCTCGACTAGTTTAGACCAGTTTACAGGCATTGCTGTATTCTGGGCTGTGGTGTAGTTCCTGTGTTGTCCATTACCTTACTTGGATAGAAGGAAGTTTCTTTGCTCACCAGTGGGAGTGGGGAGCCTTGAGCAGCCTACCTGTCCTTGGGGAAGTGACCTCAGCACAAGAAGCTGTAGTAATTGGTTGTTTGGGACCATTTCTAGCTCTTTTGTAGTTCACTGTTTAAAATCCGCGTTTGCACGGCTTTTTAGCTGCGCATAGCGCAGCACTGGTTAAACAAGGTTAAACTTTTTCTGGCTCCGCCAAGTCTGCTCTTCAAATTTTCCCTTAAGGAAGCTCTACTCTTAGTATAACCAGACTACTCACTGTATTATAAGCCTAGCACTTGTTCTCAATACTTCTCTACTAAGTAAGCACTCTCATACTAAGTAAAGCACTACATCTACTTACCACCCCTGTGAATATCCACTTCCCTTAAAGGTATACCACTCCCTTATACTGTTCTAGCATGTCGAGTGGTAGATTACTGGCGTCGTCTCCAGTTCAGCTGGTCAATCTGGGTATCTTGAGACAATGCTACAATTGTCTCATGTACACAGACAACCCTCTCCTCCTCCCAACAAACACAAATACATGTGAGAGATGCAACTATATAGCCAAACTGGAGGCTGAACTCTCTCAACTCAGGGCTGGCATGACCAGACAGGAGGAGATGGCAACCACACACACAACAATCCCAGTCCCACATAGACCTACCACAACTGCAAACCAAACACATAAAAACACAAAGACATACTGGAGGCTCTAATAAAAACTTACCAAAACAACAGAGGCTCCCAAAGCAGACATCCAAAAATCCACCACCTCAAAACAAAACACATGCAACACATACTTCAATAAATCAGTGTGTCGACCAATCGCAGCCCTTAAGGCCAAACACCTTGCCTGATACACTAGTAATAGGTGACTCCATAGTCAGACACACTGATGTCCCACTGACCAGGCTGAACAAGGAGAAGGTGACTGTGAGCTGTCTATCGGGAGCTAGGATCCGCCACATAACACACGCACTCAGGTCACTCCAAAGCAAGTACAAATATGACTCCGTCATTGTCCATGCTGGTGTGAATGACCTGAGACGTACCTCCCTGGACTACATGAAAAGAGACATAGAGGAGCTCTCCGATTATGTAGCCCAGGCTGGTATGACCCTGACCCTGAGCAGCATCTTGCCCTCACCAAGAATGATACCACAATACAAAGACAAGATGATCAGCTTTAACAATTGGCTCAAGTACTGGTGTCATTCTAAGGGGATCCAATGTCTGTCTGCCTGGGATGATATGTTGGACAAGCCACGCTGCTTCGCAAGGGATGGCTTACACCTGTCACCACTGGGCTTCCGGATATTGGCTAAGGCTCTTGCCACCCCCATAGTGCCTTTTTAGGCAAGGCTCAAAAGACAAACCCACTTCCTTAGAAAACAAAAATGGAAAAAACTAAGGGTAATGCTGCTCAATGCCAGAAGTCTAAATCTCAAGATGCAGGCACTTGATGCACTCCTCAGCATGGAGAACATCGACGTCTGTGCAGTAACTGAAACCTGGTTCAAGGCTCCTGAGAGCACCCCAGCGCTACCAGGCTATACCTCGTATCATGCTTTTCGCCCCAAAACCCGGCCGAACCACAAAGGGAGGGGAGTGTCCATATTCATAAAGGACACCCACACCTCCAGGTTAGTAGCAACACATGAAGCATCAGAGACCATACAGGTGCAACTAACCATAGGCAAAACTGCTATACAACTGGTAGCATGTTACAGACCACCCTCCCAATCTCAAGAACCCCACTCAGCCTTCCTGAAGACATTGGAGGATATGAATGTATCACAAAATACCATCATACTGGGAGACTTCAACTACCCAAACATAGATTGGGTACATTATTCTAGCCCTAATACCCTAGCCCAAAGGTTCCTGGAATTCATAAATTCAAATGCACTGGAACAACTAGTCACCTCTCCCACTAGGGAGATAATATACTAGACCTGATCATCACAAACATGGGGACAAAATGCTCCACACCGGAAGTATACCCCTCACTAGTGAGATCTGACCACAAACTAATCACCCTGGATATACATATCCCACCTCCACCCCCAGCACAAAAGACCACAGTGAAAAACTTCTCAAAAGCAGACTTCACTCTTCTTAAGACTGAGATGGTATCCTTTAAGCCCACTGTGCCAGTGGATACCACATCCCACAATGCCGAATCCTTCACAAATGCTTTCTATGGACATCTCCAAGAATGCATGGATCATGCAATCCCAAACAAATCCAAGTCCCTCTCCACCAAATGTAAGCGTCCTGTCTGGTGGACCTCAGCCATAAACAAATTGTATAACAAAAGAAGGAAGCTACTGCACGTCAGAGCGAAATCCCATGAAGGGAAGACATCTCTGATCAACATTAGCAGAAAACTACGTTCTCTCATAAAACATCCAAGGCAAACTTTGAGAGAAAAATCGCTAAGGACACTAAAGATAACCACAAAGCCTTCTTCAGCTATGTTAGAAACCTGGGCGGAAACCCTCAGATATGCTCAGAGTTGGTTCACAACAACAAAAATACACTGAACCCACAGATATTGCTAACATTCTGGCTGACAGGTTCAGTGCAAATTTCTCCCTCCTTCACCCCAAAAGAAGAAATACTTATCCCAGCTGAATGTAATCTCCTGTCATCTCAGATGTCCAAGTGAGAACCGCCCTAAACAAAGCAAAAACACAGCATCAATGGGACCTGACGGTATCCCGGGTGCGTGTTACGTGAACTCCAAGAGGAGCTAAACCCACACATAAAAATGCTATTTAACCTTAGCCTTACTTTGGGATATGTACCTGAACACTGGCGTACAGCAACAGTGGTCCCACTCCACAAGGGGTGCCTCTACAGACCCTGAAACTACCGCCCCATAAGCTTAACTAGCCTGGTCTGCAAAGCTATGGAAAGAATCATTATGGAACTCATAAACAGAGACATAGGGGACCTACAGACACTTGACCCCACCCAGTTCGGCTTTGTAAAGGGCAGATCCTGCCTTTTAAACCTGGTTGACTTTTTGAAACAGTCACTAGAGCCATTGATGAGGGCAAAGCAGTCCATACAGCATACCTGGACTTGGCTAAGGCCTTCGACACAATACCCCACTCAGGCATCATAGATAAGCTAAACAGCTTAAAAGTAAACCCTTATGTCACTAGATGGGTTGCAAACTGGCTAAAGGACAGAACCCATAAAGTTAAAATCGCTGGAGCAATGTCAGACTCAAAGCCAGTCACAAGTGGTGTCCCACAGGGATCTGTCCTGGGACCCCTCTTGTTCGGCATTTATTTCTCAGATGTTAAAGCAAACATGGGAGGGCTGTGGCTGACAAAGTTCGCAGATGACTGCAAACTAGGCGCCATAGTCGATACACCAGCAGACACACACATCCTACAAAAAGGCCTCACTGAAACGGACAACTGGTGCCGTAGTCACGGCCTTAAACTAAATGCCAAAAATGTATAGTCATCCCTTTTGGAATAAACAAAGTACCCACAAATTATCACATAGACAGCAACCCACTGAGTATGGAAAAAGTAATCAGAGACCTAGGGACCCAAGTAGACAGCGACCTCTCATTTGACACCCACGTTGCCAAAGTGGTTAGAAAAACATTCTACCTTGCACACCTCATCATGAAGGGATTCACATCCAGATCCAAGGATGTCATTGTACCCCTATATTCCTCCCTCATCAGACCCATGATTGAGTACAATGCCCCATTTGGTATGTACCTCACCCGGCATTTGCAACAGCTGGAGAGACCACAAAAGTACCTCACCAAAAGGATCAAGGGTCTCCAACATATGTCTTATTCTGCCAGACTAAAGAAACTTCAGCTCTATTCAGTAGCATACCGCCTGCTCAGAGGTGATCTCTGCCTGACGTACAAGGCCATGTCCAATCAGGATCTGATGGACATGCTCCACCTCAAGAAAATCCAAATCCATCAGGACCACGAGAGCTA
The DNA here is from genome assembly GCF_019279795.1 of Protopterus annectens. Taxonomy (NCBI): domain Eukaryota; kingdom Metazoa; phylum Chordata; order Ceratodontiformes; family Protopteridae; genus Protopterus; species Protopterus annectens. The sequence continues at coordinate 1,764,018,580 of NC_056739.1, forward strand.
AAGACTTAAACCTCGGCACAAGTATGAATAGGACATGCTGGAGGGATAGATTCATAACCCAGAGGCTTCCCATGCTTTGGAACAGGATCCCAGTTCGTATTAGGCAGAGCCCCTCACTGACTCTCTTCAAGAGAAATCTTGATGAGTGGATGGGAGATCGTAAGTTTACCCCAGGGGTCACATCTGTGTCACTGCTAGACAGGGGCACAGTAAACTAATTTCTATTATATAAGGGGACCTTCATTGTGTCACTACTAGACAGAGGCACAGTATTCTAGATTTATTTTGTACATTTTTGTACCATTTCATGGGGTGGCAAAAGCCACATCACTATGGCTAGGCTTACAAATGCCCCAGGGCAGATAGCCTAGTACTATACTATGAAACTATGAAACTAAAACAACTCTCACTTTAACATCACAGCAAAAGACAACACCACTATATATCCAACTGAACACACCAAATTGCTAGGAGTGAAAATAGACAATAAACTAAAATTTGACATTCAGATATTCATGACCATAAAAAAGTCCACAAAAAACTAGGAGCATTATACAGAAATAAGCAACTTCTAACCAAGGCAGCAAAGATTTCAATAGCAAACTCCCACCTTGTCTCCACCCTACTGTATGCCTCTCCAATATATACCAACCTAAGGCAATGTGATCTAAACAAGTTAGAGACCTGCTACAACAAAATCACCAAATTCACCACAGGGGCATCCTACCGTAGTCACCACTGTCTCTCACTTGCTGAACTGGGCTGGCTTGAACTCCCTCACCTCCTTCAATGGTATCAACTCTCACTCGCCCACAAACTAGTGAACCATCCACTAAATGTCCTATCCCTCCAGAATCTACTCCAACCCTATCGCACCACCAGACCACTAAGATCCAGCAACAAAAATCACTACTTGCAGATCACTAAAGCCAATAACTCTGCTGGTGAAGCACTATTCTCTTGCGCCATAGCCAAATTATGGAACTCCTTCCCACCCACAATTACCTCCATACCATCATGCACTCACTTCAAAACTTTACTAAAAGTGCACCTAAAAACATGCTGGCTTTGCCCTTGCAACTCCCACTCTAATATCACCCACCCCATCCAACCACTACCTTTCTTTCCACCCCACTAACTACCTTGATTATAGCAAGCTTAGATGCTCATAAGCCTAGTACTTATTATACAGCAGGAACTTCGTATTGTAACATTTGTTAATGTCTGTTATGTACTTCGCAGATAAAGATTCTAGTTGTCTACTGATGTACTATGTTCTTCATCTGTAAATATGTTTGTAATTAATTGCTATGTTAATCAAATTGTTAATCGCTATGTAATCCAATGTAACTACTGTCTATTTATTTTAATTGTGGAGCTTTTCTTCCCATGCCTCCGCTGAAAATGGACCTATGTCCAGTCGGACACTCCTGGTCAACAAATGTAAATAAATAAATAAATAAACAAAACACTATAGAATGTATATTGGAAGGTAGTAGGTGTCATACAGGAATGGTGAAATGTTAACTAAATTCTGTGCAAAAAATTACTTATACGTGAATGTCTTTGAAAGATAAATGAGGAAGGAATACTGCACAGGGACAAATTATTAGTAGGATAAAATATTTAAAAATGATGGTAGGGGACAAATGATAGAATGTTGAAATGGCAGATTAATAAAGGGATATTTTCATTTAGTGGGCTGACCAAAGTGATCAGAATTGTATCATAGCATAAATAAATGAATTACATAAAGTACAAATAATGCCAAGAGAAGCAAATACATACTTCAGAGAAAATGAAAACTGTTTTAATAAATATTTAACAATGAAGAAAACTGCAACATTGTATCTCCTTCTGGTTGGACAAAAGCTGGAACTCCGACATGTGGAAGTGTTCCCAAAGTCTTTTTCAAGGGAAACTTTGAAGCTGACTTACTTGCTTCCTTAATATGTACCTCAAAACAGCAGCATTATTCATTAGCCAGTGTGTGGAAGGAGATAAATCTTTAACTACAGCCCAGGTGACCAGGGTTTGATTAGCGGCTTTGGCATCTAAGGCAGGGAGGGAGGGATGGGTGTATCCATCCTGGAAAGAGGGTGTTTGTCTAGGTATTCCTGTGGGAAAATATGGTTTACAGACAGGAGTAGCTCTTCAATACAATAGGTGAATGTGGGGGGGGGGGATCAAGTGGTAGGTCATAAATAACAAAATCCCCCAGTGGAAGTAGTTAATGGCATAACCCCCAGGATGCCCTTAGGTTTCATGCTGCCCCCAACCTTAGAAAAGTGATAATCCAGGGTGGTAAGACAGGCTAATTGACCTGGTGATGGATGAAGGTACTGAAGCAAGCTGGAAAGATGATACAGAAGGGGAACCGAAACAAAAATAAGAAATAGCATTATTCATTCATTTGAAAGAAATATTATTCTAATGAAGCAAAAAGGTGGTCTAAACTATCTTTCCTAAAAATATTTTATCTGTAGGCTTCATTTGTGACAACTTTCTTTTTTAGCCAAGTTCTATATTTCTGTTCCCCTTTATTTATAACTAAGAAAGAATTAAGGTTTTCTCAAGATACTCATGCTGGACACTGCATTCCAGATTCAAGAATATTGTTTTCCAGATTCAAGAATAAATGTTACTTCATAGTATTGCTGCCTCATAAGACAGCACCTATTTACTAGTTAAAGTGTAAGTGTTTTTCAAGTAAAGGCCATTCACATTTGACTTTGTGGACTCATATTTCTACAGTATGGAGCTACAGATTCAAGCAAGAGCCATTAAATATATATATGTATGGGGAATACCTGCATTTATACATTTAATTGTTTGTATATAAAAAGAAGTTTGCATATTAATGCCAGAATATGAATAGGGCAGACATCCAGCTGACAAGCTTAGGTTAACATACAGGGTCTATATCAGTTCACTGAAACAGCTGAAGTTCAAACACCATATGTTCGAACTTCTAACCATGAAGTACAAAAACACTGAAGTCTTAGAACAGCGATTTGTTTCCCAGGGAAAGAAGTCACTGTTCCAAGAAACACACACACATAACACAAGCACAGCAAAAAAACAGCAATCCACACACAAACACTTAAAATCGTACATCTAACCCTACACTAAACTGTACATACACTACTATCTATCCACATACCTTAACCCAAACCCTAACCCTAAGGTCCGTCACTATCACACACTCACCTGATCCGCACCCTAACCCTAACTCACCTATCCCGTCCTAACCCTAAAGTCTGTCACTATCGCACAACCACCTCACCTTCGCCCTAACCCTAACTCACCTAACCCACACCCTAAACCTAACGTCCACACAATCTCACACTTACCTGAACCCGACCTGTAACTTCCCACCATAGTCCTGATAATTGCGAAGCCACAGAAATGGCCCACCGAATTCTTTCCCTGGGAAAGAATTCAGTGTTCTGTGGCTTCGCGATAATCAGTGTTCGAACTTCACAGTTCGAACATCTGGTGTTCAATCGTCAGCCGTTTTGACGGACTGATATAGACCCAAAATACATATACTACATTCTAGTAGAAATTAAACTAATACATAAATATATACTTTTGCTGAGATTGAGCCTGGCCATTTCTATCTTATAAAATAGAAATGCTGAAATAAAATATAATGCACATGTAAAGAAATAAGATTAGAAGGAGTATACTACAACGGGGTAAGAGTTTAAGAAGAAGGATGAGAAAATAAAACAAAGACACAGTGTTGAAAATATAAAAGGATTCATGTACAATGCAGACAGAAAAATGAACAAAGGGAGAGAGGAAAGAGACATCTGGAAGTCATGTTTGTGTGAATAAAATAAGGAGAGAATAAATATGAAACAATGGTAGGAGTTCTTGAACTGGGAGAGAGCCTGAAATCCTAGTTACAATTCACAGTGATTTCATTTACCAAGGAGCACAGGGTGGAGTTATAGTCAAATAAAAACCCCTATATCTTGGGTCTGCATTGGGCCTTCCTCACAGTGGGTTGTGCCTTGCAAACCTCTCACAAGAGAACACCAGGGTTGACCTCCCACGATGCCCAAAGTTCATTTGAATGGGATAGAGGCTGCATAGACTGAAAAAAAAAAAGAAATAAGGATACCCTTGGAACACCAGTCTTGTGATTTGGTGTTGGATGAGTCCAACCTGACTTCCAGAACATCTTTCATACATCTGCAAATGTCAAGATATGTGGGCTATGAATGAACTTTGTTAAAAGGCCTTAACAGGTAAGACAACATTAATGGTCAGTGGTCAAAAACGTGGCTATCATTTTAACAGGTGGTAATCTAAGGACTCAATATTAGGTTAAAGAAATAGGCCTAATGTGCAATACTAGCAGGTGGAGGTATAATCTCCAGATTTGACTCATAATTATTGATAAGTCAGGAATGCAACAGCTGTGACAGTCAGTGAAGTGAAGGCATGAGTGGCATGCAGGTTTGGCACATAGAAAAATGAATTTGGCCTCAAAGACATTCAGACAAACCATATGGTGTAGAGGTGGCAGAAAATTATCCAGACTGTTACCAATAATCCACACATGAAAAACTTAAACTCCAAAGCAACAAATAACACTCTGATTAAAAGTGAAAATAAGCTTTAATCACACTGTAATAACACTGTTAAGCACTTTTGCCCCTCTAATCATGAGACTTCATCAGAACAAGAAAAAAGCTTTAAGGGCTTTAAGAACATTCCCCTCTTAAAGAGATACAAAACACTCATGCATTAAGGTAAACAAAACCACCTACATATAGAACCAGCTATACACAAACATCCGATTTGCATTCTAAAAACACTTTCTGAAAAACCCAATAGCAATCAAACAATATATGATTTGAGCTTTGAAATACTAGCTATGAACAAAGAATTGTTAAGTCCTGGCTTGTTACAGGCATTCAATTTAATTTGCCAGGACAACTCTCTGCATTCTAACAAGTCTTTCTATGGACCACCATGTGGATTTTTTTTCTATCTTATCTAGTCTCAGAAAAAAAAATAATATGTAGGATTTTCCTGAATATGCTTATATAAAGCATTATTGCTATTCTTGTGCTTGATGTTATTTATGTGCTCATATATACATTCTTTAAACTTCCTTTCTCTCTTCTCTTTAAGATCCAGCACATAACTGACATTTGGCTAAATGTATTAGCCCATTTGAATTACACATGCAGTGGAGAGATGTTTTAAGAAAAATTTTGTTCACTGTTACAGTCTGGTTCACCAAAATATATTTACATTGTAGACAAAAGCCACTGCTCAAACTTACTCCTGCTCACATGCTTATATTCCAACCTTCTAGTTGTCCCTCTCTATCCACCTCCTTAACCCCATACGTTCCCAACTGTCCACTTAGATCTGAAAACAATAATCTTCAAAAAGTATATAAACCTCTTCGACCCTCAGGACATCTACTATTATCTTGCTGCTTAGCTAATCTCTGGAACTCTCCTCCTGCCGCCATCAAAAATATCCGAAGCCATTCTATCTTCAAATCTCTCCTCCAGTCTCACCTACTCTCAAAGTGAGAATGCTCCTGTTCCCCTACTACCTAACTCCTTATACCATCGCCCTATCACTACAACTATAATTGCTTCTTCAGTGCTCATCTACTTCTAAATCTATTTCCTCTGTCTAACACTTGTTAACTCCTCACTGAAGTCGCTCCCAGTCCACCAAAACCATCCATCTACCTCACCTTTCTCTCTCTAATAGATTTCCTCTGGATTCATAAAAAAAAAAAAAAAAAGTATAATGTTTTATACTGAAATTATACATTGTACATTGCGGTGGTGGTGCTGCGGTAGCGTTATCGCCTCATAGCAAGACGTTGTCCCGTTTGATTCTCAGCTTGAGCGTCTTCTGTGTGGAGGCATACGTGAATGGGGCATGCCTTCGTTGAAGGCTGTGCGTCAGGGCTGGTAACCCAGTACGTAAAAATCCACTACCAATCATTAGTGGACCGGAGTTCTTCTGTGGCGACCCCTAACCGGGAAAAGCTGAAAGACACTAAAATTATACTTTGTAAATATTACTCACTCTATGTAATCACATATATACTTTGTAATTATTACTTAGACCGTATGTATCTTTTGCCTTTTCTTTTTAATTATGCTATTCATCATCTCAACTTTGGAACTTTGTATATTCATCCATGTCTGTATTTACAACTGTTGTATAATTGTTCAATATCTGTGGAGCTTTTCTCCCCAGGCCTCCACTGAAAATGGGTTCTTCCAGGCACAGTGGACTACTGCCATCATCAAACTGAAATAAAATAAATAAATAAACATGCTCCAGATTTTATTGGATGAAACCTATACTCTAAACCCACATCATGGGGAATAATGGTGAATAAATCAGTGGTGTCAATTGTGAGAAATACTAATTTAACTGAATAGGACACCTCTTTTAATTTATGTAGAAAATACCATGAATCTTTACACAAGTGTGTGAATGTTTCTAAAGTTAGCTTAAGCTTAATATTGATGTATTTAGCAACAGGGTGTATTTTAGATCTCCCAGCATTCATAATAGGCCTGAAAGGAGAATTATCCATATACTTGCGGATTTTCAGAATCCCCAAAACAGATGGAACTAAGAAATACTGTGTGTTAAGAACATGAAATAACTCATACGTAATCTGCACCTGATCAACTAAATCAGTAAGCAAAAAACTGATCTTCGAATAGGAGATGTTAACACAGTTAACAGACCATTCTTCATACGTATCATTATGTAGTAGCAAATCCATTTTATTGACATAATCACTTTTAAACATGATCACAACCCCCCCCCCAAATCAGGTTTCATGACTCTCAAGTGTTTATTCATATACAAACTCTTTAACAAATTCCACTTTGTAGGAGTCAAGTTGTAATCTACACTATTTCTCTTGTTATTCAGAAAGACTCTAAAGTCATATTCACACAATTTCTCAAATAATACCAAAGAGGGGTGCAAAGGATAGTTAAAAATATTCTTTCTATACAAATTAAATCCAATGTAAAAATGTTCCTTCTGGTCCAAAGACATAATTTTAAGGCTAACATTTCTCATATACACCTTTAAGTCAGTCACCAAGTTCTCAATACATGCCCTAGTAGTTGGGACAAAAAACCTTTAGCCAATAAATTGGCATAATCTAGTCTCATCCTTATGTCACTAAAGTTATATGATTTGAAATCTCCATCCACATTAGAAATAATAGTAGGTATATTAAAATCAACACTAGTATTTTGAAAACATACATGATTGTCTAAAAAATATGTCAATTCCTGCTCCTCCTGTTGGAAGTCCTGTACTTCCTGTTCATGTATAATGGTGACTGGTCGAAAACTGTCCTCTGATTTGTCTGGATGATTGTTGTGGTTGGAGATTTTCTAGGAATGCCTCAAAGGTGGTTGATCTAAAGGGGGCAATATTTCAAGGTGACCAGCAGATTATTTCATATCTTCTCCATTAAATCAAATGACACATTATTACTAACCACAGAAGGTTTAAATATTTTAAATGGTCCCTTTCAAATGTTTGTTCTTTGCAGGCTGTAACACCTTCAGAAGTTTTATCTACATGCAAAAGAACTTCTTTTATATTGTAATTCCAAATTAGAAACCAATAAGTCAAAGTTAATAGCTTTGTCAAGTTCAGTGATCTCACTTACCAACTTATCTAACATCTGTTGGTTGTACTTAATTAAGACCTCCATTAAATCACATCCTTGTTGATCGAATAATAAAATAAGTTCCTTATGCAGATCCAAGTCCTCTATAAGACACGTTGGAAACTTTCAACTCTACAACCCCTTAGGACTCACTTAACTTTAATACAATCTAAAAAGTTCCCAAATCCCTCAACAAATTAAATCTAAACCAAATATTTGGTTAGCAGAAAACAATGCCCTTAAAGCCATCAAAAACTATCCTGGTGACCATAAATCAGTAATGACAGCTTTGATTCTATATACAGGCACAATGACATTTTGTCAAACAGCAATTCAGCTTGCTGAGTGTGTTTATCGCTAAAAGCAGGAAGTTTGAATACATAGTGTATCTGTGTGTGTGTGTGTGTGTGTGTGTGTGTGTGTGTGTGTGTGTGTGTGTGTGTGTGTGTGTGTGTGTGTGTGTGAGTATTTGAGTGTCTCATGCAGTGGTAGTGTTAGGGAAAAGAGTTTTTGTAAGTTAATGTGTACGATTAAGGTTGGGAGTAGGGGTTAGCATGCATGAGTAAGGTAAGGCAGGGCAGCACACTGCCCTAATCCTAACCAATATCTTACACATTAACTTATAAAAAAAACCTTTTTCTTATGGGTCTATATCACGTTGTCGAAGTTTTACAACTTTGAACGCTATATGGTCAAACCCATATGTTCTTAGTTGTAAAACTTTGAAAATGTAAAAAAAAAATAAAAAAAAAACATACCCGACAGTTGTAAGCATGGGGGACACGCCCCCCTGCACCCGCCAAACCCCCCCGCTCTTTAAATATACCGACTCTGAGATTGTGCTACAAATGTAGTAAAGACAAATCTTCCCTTTTTGCACTATATGGCATTGTGGTGTGGTCTTGGAGTTTATATATTTAAAGAGCAGGGGGTGTGGGGTGCTAGGAGGCTTTTCCCCCTGCTTACAACCGCCAGGTAATTTATTTATTATTATTTTTTTTTTTTTAATTTTTGAAGTTTTACAACTTCGAACATATGGGTTCGGCCATATAGCATTCAAAGTTGTAAAACTTTGACAATGTGCTATAGACCCTTTTCTTACAGCAATACTGGTCTGGCATTTCTATCAGGGTTGAATTTAACAATCCATAAATTAAATTAATTGTTTTCTTTTACAATTGTTATTTTTCTGGGATAAGTTTTTTTTTCCTAAGTGTCATCATCAATGTATTTGCCATTGATGCTTTTTCAGATCATTGTATTATAATATAGTCATTATATATATCTATGGGTTTACTGAATGACCCAAATGTTGACATTCACAGTGTCAACCGGAAAACATCAAAATTGCAAATGTCATCACGCTTCTAGGCACAGGATGAGTGACAATCTTGGCTCAAGCAAAAATTAAACTTAAAAAAACAAACAAAAAACATAAGTTTTTAAAAGGGAGCTTGCTCACCTGTTACTTATATATACTAATTCCAGGATTGCACAACATCAGAGAAACAAAAGTAGCTTTACAGACCACTAGGCTGGATATAAAACTTTAATACAGAATGTTAGTGCTTTCAGGATACACCCTTCAACAGACATATTACAATTAATTAAACAAAGCCTTTTTAAACACCGAGTTAAAATACAATGACCAATAAGCATCAAGACTTAATAAACTGGTCTCTGCCTCTTAAGAACAGGTTTTAAAGGTACCATTGCATTTAGACCAGGGATTCTATCTGCATCTAGTCTGATAATCCATTGTACCTCACAATACTCAGTTTGATTAACAATATCTCCCCTTCTAACATTTCCCCTCACTAACTGCAAAACCATAAAAGTAAAATGATGCCCTAGATGTGTACTGACATGTTGGTAAAGTGCATTATGTGCATGTTGTAAGCGTATAGCTGATAAATGTTTCAATACCCTCTCCTTAAGCTTATAGTTGGTTTTCCCTACATAAAATGATATACAAGACTGGCATTGAGTCAGATATATTGCATTCAGAGTGCTGCAATCAGCTAACAGGTTAGGTCTAAATACCCTATGATCTATTGGGTGTATAAATTCCTGAACTCTGGATATCAGGGGACAGGCTTTGCAGTGTTGGCACGGAAATGTCTCTGTTTTTTGTAGAGACTTAGCCTTATTCTGCTTATAGACATTATCCCATTAGCACATAAAATTTGTTTTAAATTCCGATTCCTTTTAAAAATAAAATGTGGTACTTCCCCTACTATTTCCTTTAAACTATCATCAGTTAATAAAATCCTCCAATTATTCCTAATAATCTCACATACTCTTCTTATGCTTTATTATATTTAATATATAAATTCAGCTTACCAGTTGTTTGTGTTTGCTTAGCTGAAATGTTCCTACGATGTAAGCCTCTTTCAGAAAACCACGGTGCTGCCCTACTACCTCTGTCTTTTAACACATTAGTAACATGTTTCTGTACCTCAATAGTACTATAACCCTTTTCAATAAACCTAGAGGTGAGAGCTTCTAGTTCCTGATCTAAATCTCCCTCTTTCGTACAAAGTCTTCAAGCTCTAACAGTTTGTCCCTTTACAATAAGCAAAACTCGGGTGTATGCTGTTCTTGGCTAATAGGCCATTCCTCCAACATGGTTTCCTAAAAACTTTTGTATTATATTGATTTCTGCCCTCCTTATACAGTGTTATGTCCAAGAAATCTATTTCATCATAGGAACACTGCTTAGTAAAGTGTAGAAACTGAGTAGTAGATTCCAAATACAGTAGGAACTAATTCAGGGCTTCTATACTCCCTCCCACAACAAAAAAATATCATCGACAAAACAGGTATAATATAATAAAAGATGTTTCCAGTCATGACTCTTATTAAATATGATTTCATCCTCCCAATGGGCAAGTACTAAATTGGCATATATATTGACACGGGGGGGGGTGCCCATTGCTGCCCCCCCCATTTCTGCTAATAATACTGTTGTTCAAACAAGAAAATATTATTTCCCAATATCAGCTCTAATAAGCAAAGCACTTGAATCATTAATTTCCTGTCCATAATGTCATTGTTGCTAAATAGTTGTTGCACCGCCTGCACCCCATAACCATTAGGAATAACAGTAAACAGATTGTTTACATATAAAGTAACCAACAATGGGGGAGGAGTGTAATCATTTCCAGATAAAAACTCAAATAACATAGTTAAAAAATGCACACTATACTTCAAGATCCGAGGAATGGTAGTGACGACAGACTTCAGCTGGTGTTGCACCCACATAGAGCAATGCTCTGTGACCCAGCCCCTACCACAAATAACTGGTCTAAGTGGTGGATTATCCCGATCTTTGTGTATTTTTGGGAGTGCTTTAAAGAAACGGTCCCAGCTGGTGTTCTACTTTGAGAAAATTCAAAAGTTCATCAGTCAATATATCATTCTCCCTTAAGTCCTCTAAGACATTAATGACATGAGTTATGATACCTTTCACCTGCTCAAATACAATATATTCATATGTATCATCTTGTGTTAATAAACATTTTATTTATTTATTTTATTTTACATTTGTTGACCAGGAAAGTCCGACTAGGTTCTACAGATCCTGTTTTCAGCAGAAGCCCGGGGAGAAATGCTCCAGAAGCATGTTTTTAGAATGTGGGAGGAAACCGGAGTACCCGGAGGAAACCCACGCGAACGCAGGGAGAACATGCAAAAAGGCACCCCAGCTGAGAATCGAACCGGAGAACCTCTTGCTGTGAGGTGACAGCGTTAACCACTGCACCACTGCGCTGCCCAATCATATTCGCTTAAAACATACATTTCTATCCATCAAAATTACAGCCCCTCCCTTGTAACTGATCATATCACTATGTCATTGTTCTCTTTTAAGGTATTTAAGGCTAGCGTTTCATCACTAGTTAGATTATGAAAACTTCTCAAGTCATTATTAATGTACAAACATTGGTCTTCACAGGCTTTTATAAAGACATCAATAACTGAACAGTAAGGTGGAACATATGTACTAGGTTTACGTAAAACATTATTATTATGTTCCATATAGATAGTCGTCCCAAACATTTTCTTTAGTTGCACATTCGTACCAAATAGTTTAAGATCCAAAATGGTATCAGTATAATTACAGGTCTCTGCCGGTATAAAATTCCGACTCTTATTCAGGACCTGAAGTTGTAGGTCTGATAGAGTATAACTAGATAAATTATATACAAGTTGAACCCACTATTCTACATTTCCTACACCCAAATAACTCAAACTAACAAACAAAGTTAAATTTGTTCTCCTTCACTCTATTACCCAACTAAGACTTCAAGCAGACATCCATCCCAACCAAGGCCCCAACAACAGTGATTCACAACATACACTATCTTCCACTAGCCCCACTCACACCACCTGGACTCAGTCTATGTCTCACACACATACCTACCCCCAATTCCAAAATGCCTCTGCCTCAGATCTACTCCTGTTAAACTTCAACCTCTGTAGCATCTTAAACAAGCCAGTGTGTTCCACAATACCATTTCCACCAACTCTCCAGATATAGCTGTGTTAACAGAAACTTGGTTAATGCTTCATATTAAGGACAGTGAAATTCTAACAGTAGGCTATAACATCATAAGAGCAGACAGATTCAATAAACGGGGTGGTGGTGTTGCAGTTATGTTTAAAAATATTCTCAGTGTATCCCAGTTAAGCTGTACTCCTCCCTGATCTAGACAATCCTGAAATTTTAATTGTCCATCTTGAGATCAACCCCAACAAAACAATAATAATAATTGCCACCTACCTCCCTCCTGGCATAACCTTCCCACTACAGAACACCTACTATTCTGGGCAACTACTAAATTTACCCAAGAAACTATTGTTCTTGGTGACTTCAACTTCGATCGGCACTCCTGCACTACTGATAATCCATCCAACTTTATTAATCTCTTCAACTTCTCCCAGACAATAAACTGCCCAACTCGTGTTGACAAACACTCTAACAAGCAGTCAACATTAAACTGGATCCCAACAAATCACACCTAGGCTTCTTAGCTGGATGCCTACCTGACTCCCTCAGTGACCATTATCCAATCTTCCTTTACAGGAAATGTGGGAATACACTAAGCAACATCATCTATAAATACATCACTTCCAAGAAAAATTTCTCCCCCCTACTTTCAATCTTCTACTACAGCAATGTAACTGGTCCCCACATAAGCACCTAAAATTAGATGAGGCTGTTCAGTACTTCAGTGAAACCTTCCTCACAATTCTTAATAATCTTGCCCCCACAAGAAAAGTTTGTACTAGATCCAAATCCCTCCCATGGCTAACCAAAGAAACTAAACTACTAAACTAACTACCTTTAAACCCTAATTAAGTGGGGGGCTTCATCCCCCACACCCCCCATGTGGGGGCTGTGCCTCCCACATACCCCCTAACTATATATACTAACTCAGAGATCACTCTACATCAGGGAAAAGGGCAAATTCTCCATAACAGCCAAACAGATTTTTTCCCTGAGAAAAAAATTGCATAGGTGGCCATTTCGGAGTTTAGCTGCTGATGTTTCACATTATAACAAGCTAAACCTTTTTGCAGTATAATAGGGAACCTAAACTTTTAGGTGTTGCCATAGATGACAACCTCAAATTTGACATTCATATCACCCAAACCATCAAAAAAGTTCACATCAAACTAGGTATCCTTTACAGGGCCAAATCTTTTCTAACTCCCAACGCCAGGCTTGTTACTGCCCAAACACACCTTCTATCTACCCTCCTCTATGGCTCTCTCATATTTACTAACCTTCAGAAATATGACCTCAGCAATCTAGAATGATGTTACCACAAGATTGGTAGATTTGCCACTAATCCTCCACACAGATCCCACCACTGCTTAGCTCTCGCTATATTAAACTGGCTTGAGCTTCCCAACCTTCTGTCTTTCAATCAACTATACTTAGCTCATAAATTAATATATTATACCAACAACTGCCCTACCATCTCTTCTTTAGTTCAACCTAAGACAAATACCAGACACCTTAGATCTTCCAATAAACTCCTACTAAAGGTAACCAAGTCCCACAACCAACGCGGTGGCTTGCTCTATGCACACAAAATAGCTAAACTCTGTAACACCTTTCCAGACACAATAACAAATAATCCAGTACATGAACAGTTCAAATCACTCTTAAAGGAACACCTTATAAGACACTGCCTGTGCTCCTGCCTCTTCGCAGGCTAATCTATTTTTCCCCACTTTTTCTTTTTCTTTTCTCCTTACCTTCTAACTTTACCTTCATGCTATCTATTTTTTTCTCACTCATTACGGGTCTATATTGAATTAGAAAATGCTTAGAAAAGCAAATGCTAATTCATCGACCCCTTTTAAGCGAAAGCTTACAATACCGAACACCCGGAACAGCAATTTTTTTCACAGGGCAAAAAAATCGCTGGGCCAGTTTCGGGAGTTCGCCATTTCCTCCACTGTGGTGCGATCTCGGAGTTGGTATATTTAAGTGGTGGTGGGGGGTGAAGCCCCCCACATTATATAATGTTTTAACTTTTTTTTTTTTTTTAAAAATCGCTGTTCTGGTTGTTCGAGATTTTAAGATTTCACTTAAAAATGGTCGATGAATTAGCATTCACTTTTCTAAGCATTCACTAATTCAATATAGACCTCTCATTACTACTATTGTACAGTTCTACACATTATATTATATTATAGCTACTGTCTCTTGGCTGTTACTGCAACAGTATTTCTACAGTTCTACTGATCATATTTAGATTTACTGCTACTGTTTTGTTATACTTCTGATTATTTTTTGTACCACTGTGGAGTTTTTTCTCCCTGGTTCTTCTATATTTATCAGAACCTTACATTTGCACTGTCTCTTGATGCTGTATATAATTATATTGTACTAATGCTGCTGTTACTATGTTTGTTTGTTTTTTGTATTTTTGTGGAGTTTTTTTCTCCCCAGGTCTCTGCTGAAAATGGGCCTCTGGCCCAGTCAGACATACCTGGTCAACAAATGTAATAAATACATAAATAAATTGACCAAACTCTTACAGGAAAAACATTACATGCACAGATTACTGAATATATCAGTAAATATGGACTCTTAATGGACTAAGGACATAGATTCAGAACAGAACATAATACTTTGAACTCGGCTCTGATAAAGCCTTTGAACGTTTAAAATTATGAAATACTACTGTTCATCTTCAAACACCTCCAAAATTTCAGCACATAAGTACTAACCAGGTCTCAATACCAATTGGGGGGCAATTAATTAAGTTTGCCATCCCTGACTGCCATCAAGCTGGGTTGCAATTGTCTGGAGCAATGATTCACACAGAAAAATGTGAAAAAGAATCCTTTCATCTGAACAAGAAAACATGTTTACAGACTTCTTGCTCAGCTAAAGTCATGTTCTCGCATTTAAAGTTTTTAATCATGGCACTGAATATTACAAATTTAGTACTACAATTAAGCTACCATGGCACAAAAAGTAGATTGTGAAGTCTGCCTTTCAAACACAATTAACTAAAATGGGGCAAGGCAGCTCATATAACTAACACTACAGGTGTGATAAACACCACAGCATGATCGGTGTTGTTGGTGTTAAAGATTTAATATCTGTCAGAATACAAATGGGAATGCTTTAGATGTTTCAATGCTGGAGTTCCTTTGGGATGAATAATAATCCACTTTAAGTTCCTGTTTTTTTAACAGTTTCACTACAGTGATTCCTGTGGATGTGGTAACCCTATGTCCAGATCTTCTACTTGGTGGTGGTGGTGGTGGGGCACTACTAAATGTATACAGATATTTTAATGCACCTGTTATTAAGTTTTTGGTATTTTTCAAAATATATAAAGTATAATTTATCCTTTTGTAGTTGGCTTTCCACATGTTTGGAAACTCCATATAGGAAAAATGTTTTACTAAGAAAGTTCCTGCCAAACTGAATCAATTGTCTCTGGAAATTAGGAATAAACAAAGCATCCACTATTTAAAAAGAAAATGCTTAACTGTCTAAAAAGGTATACGGCTGTGGCTGCTTTAGAAACAGTAGCTAATGGAAATATAAAACCCTTTTTGGTATAATGCTGCCAGGTACCCTTACCTGAATACCTTGCACTTTTGAAAAAGTAATCATGTTTATATATTTTTTTTTGTTAGCTCGATATGTGCATTTTTATATAAGCCTCTTGCATATTAACACTGTAAGTTTAAATTCACTGATTTTAATTTGGTATAACACATACATGGTATGTCTTTAATACTCATGAAAGTTATTATTATATATGTCTGTTATAAAACTTCTTACCAACTATTTTAGTGCCTGCCCATTTGTATTTACAATATACTAGTACCTTGACAGAAATCTTTTATGAAAACTTCCATTTGCCTTTGACCTAAGGTGAAACTGAATATGATCTATGGGCCATTCCCTCTGTGTGTGCATGTGTGTGTGTGTGTGTGTGTGTGTGTGTGTGTGTGTGTGTGTGTGTGTGTGTGTGTGTGTGTGTGAGTGCATTTTACTTTATCCAGAAAGCAGCATTTGACATTTTGCAAATATCTAACTACAGCTTTGAAATTCTGTTTTGTGTTTTATGAAACATAACACAGACTTAAACAAAATAGCTCCATTCTGTGATATCAAACACCATTTCAAATACATGCATTGTACTTCTTTAGATGGAGGTGTGACTTGGGAGTTTTGATATTTTGTATTGCACTTTATAGCAACTGAAATTCAACTACCAGTATTTTGAAGTATTTTCTGAAAAGCAATATTTGATATTGTAGTACTTCTCTGAGTGGTTGAGATGTGAGAAATTCTTTGCTTTTAAATGGGGCACATATGTTCGCAAGCAGTCTAGTGCTGGTCCGTGGCAATAAGCACTACTTTATACTACCAAAATGTTACTACTTTGACTAAAACTGTGACATGTGATATTCTGAATACACTTTATAGCACAGGTTCATAAGTTCATAGGTAGGTACTAGGCTATCGGCCCGGGGGCCTACGTAAGCTTAGCCAACAAGGTTCCCTGACTTACTCCACCCAAGAAAATTATTTTCCTGTGCCACTATCGAGCAAAGACAGAGAAGTGATCCCAGGGGTGTATTTCCTATTTCCCATCCGTTCATCAAGATTTTTCTTGAAGAGTGCTAATGAAAAACTTTGCTTGACATAGATGGGTAGCCTGTTCCAGAGTATGGGAAGTCTCTGGGACAGAAATCTATCCCTCCAGCATGTCCTGTTTATTGTGGTGACAAGGTTTAGGTCCCTAGACCATGTTACTTGGAGGGATTGGGATTTCTTTAGGTGTTGCACATCCAACAGCTCTGGGTTTGACATAGCTTTATATGTTAGCCAGAGATCACCTCGGAGTAGGCAATATGCTACTGAGTAAAGCTGGAGTTTTTTGAGATGGTCAGTGTAGGGCATCTGTTTGAGGCCAGTAATCCTCTTTGTGAGGTACTTCTGTGGCCTTTCCTGCTACTGCAGATGTCTTGTGAGGTACGTTCCAAAAGGGGCATTGTACTCTATAATGGGTCTAATGAGTGTCGAGTAGAGGGGAACAATGACCTCTTTTTTCCTGGATGAGAACCCTTTTATGATGAGGTGTGCCACGTACAAGGACATCCTGACTACTGTGGCCATGTGACTATCAAAGGACAGACTACTATTCACCTGGGTCCCAAGGTCTCTTACCACACATTCGGTGTTAAGTAGACTGCTGTCTATGTAGTATTTCATGAATGCAGAGTTTTTACCAAAGGGGATGACAATGCACTTTTTGGCATTGAGCTTGAGGCCATGGCTCTGACACCAGGCATCTGTCTCAGCGAGGCCCTTCTGTAGGATTTCCACATCATTTGGGGACTCGACTATGGTTCCTAGTTTGCAGTCATCTGTGAACTTTGTTAGCTAGAGGCCTTCTGTGTAAGACCTGTACTTCAGAGAAGTAGATACCAAACAAGAGAGGTCCCAGGACTGAACCCTGTGGTACTCTACTTGTCACTGGTTTGAGGTCAGATTTGGAGTGTGCAACTTTTACAGTGTGGATTCTGTCAGTGAGCCAGTTGGCCACCCTTCTTGTGACATAGGGATTTATACCTAGTTTAGTGAGTTTAGCTATAATTCCAGAATGGGGGATGGTGTCAAAAGCCTTGGCGAGGTCAAGACAGGCTGTGTGAACCACCTTACCCTCATCGACAGCTTTGGTGACTGCCTTAAAGAAGTCGATCAGGTTCAGGAGGCATGATCTGCCTTTCACAAACCCGAACTGGGTGGGATCCAGAGTTTGGAGGTTACCAATGTCTTTGTTTATGAGTTTCATGATGATACGTTCCATGGCCTTGCAGACCAGGCTCATCAGGCTAATAGGGCGATAGTTCCTGGGATCAGTGATGGCTTCCCCTTTGTGGAGTGGGATAACTGTTGCTGTACACCATTCAGTGGGCACAAAGCCTGATGTGAGGCTATGATTGAACATGGTGCTTATGTGGGGAGCCAGTTCATTCTGAAGTTTGTGTAAAATGCAGCCTGAGATGTCCAGTCCCATGGATGCTGTGTTTTTGGCTTTGGACAGTGCAGCTTTTACCTGTGTAGTTGTGATTACTGGGACTCTGCATTCTTCCTGTATAGATATGCGCCCTTTAGTGGGTAAGGAGGGGGGGTAAAGTTAGCACTGAACCTATCTGCCAGGATGTTGGCAATATCAGTTGGTTCTGTAATTTTCATGCCATTGTGCTGTAACTCAGAGCAGATCTGGGTGTTGCCATTGAGATTCTTGACATAGCTATAGAATGCTTTGTGGTTGTCCTTAGAATCAGTGGCAATTTTGTTTTCGTAGCTAGCTTTGGAGGATCTTATAAGGGATCTCAGCTTCTTACTGAGGCTGACCAGGGAGCTCCTCCACTCATGGGATTTTACTCTCTTTTGCAACAATTTCTTCCTTCTGTTGTACAGTTTGTTTATGGCAGGGGACCGCCAGATTGGCTTCCTTTTTTTGGAGGATAGCATCTTGGTTCTGTTTGGGATAGCACGATCTATGGACTCTTGTAAGTGCTTATAGAGTGCATTTGTATAGGATTCAGCAGTCGTAACTGTACTGTCCATCTGCATGGGTGTCATGAAGTTCACCATTTCTGTCTTAAGAAGCATGAAGTTGGCTTTGGAGAAAATTTTTACCATGGTTTTCTTAATGGGGGGTGGGAAGCAAACAGAGAAGTCATGCAAACACACACACACACACACACACACACACACACACACACACACACACACACACACACACGATCATACAAACACACAAAACACACATTTCAGTTATATGTTGCTTGCCAATACTAAACATGGCAGCATTTTTTTAAACTTTGAACTGCTGTGGTTTGAAAGCTATTTGGAGTTTGATATCTGTTACCTATTTTAACAGGCATTTCTGTCTTGTAGTCTACTGATAGGAATAGGCAGGCTAGTAAGATGCTTTACAGTGCCATGATGTCAGTAGCAATGACACTGCATTGTCTGTTATTTCTGTTGACCTTTATGCATAATTAAAGGCCTGCTTTTTTATGTTTCAACAAACAGGTCTTAATATTATGTAATACTATTTCCGAAGGCAAATTTGAGGTGTATTTCACACAATTTATTTTTAGCTTTAGTTATCTGACCTGTAGGATTTCAGATTTATGCATAGTGATGATTAGTTTGTTTGTGTCTTTTGGCTTTTCCCGGTTAGGGGTCGCCACAGCGGAACTCCGGTCCGCTAATGATTGGCAGTAGATTTTTACGTGCTGACTTGCTGGGCCTAACGCACAACCTTCAACGAAGGAACGCCCATTCACGCATGTCGCCACACAGAAGACGCTCCAAACTGAGAATCGAACGGAAAACGTCTTATTGCTTTAAATAATCGTGCACAAAGGACTTTACGAGCTCAAAGCACTTTACAAGCTCTACACTGTATAGCCACAGTTCAGAGTTATAGTCAATGGAATTCTTGTTTGCATTAGACTAACTTACCTTTAATTTCTATACAAACTGTCTACAATTTCTTTAAATATTAAATAATTGCCATATAATTTGTATTGATTCTTAACCAATGTTTTTTATATTTTCACAAATTTTTTATAAGTATTTAAACTGCAAATGATTTTGTTTTGTTTTTGAAGATTGCAAAATTTTTGTTTTTAAAATGTTTTGTAATAATTTGGAGCTTTTCTCCCCCAGCTTCTGCTGAAAATGTGCTTCTACCCAATCAGACTTTCACAGTAATCAAATGTCAATAAATAAATAAATAAACAAATGAATCACTGAATCCACAGGATTCCACCAATCTTAGACTAAACCAACTATTTTTTATTGTAGTCTTACAAACAGTAATTAAACTTGCCTACAATTACATACGAATGCACAGTATTTTCCAGAATGGGTATAAAAAGTAACTTATCAGCACCAAAACCCTTCTTTTCCAAGTTTACTATAATGCTGCCCTATAAGAACACACCTTAATTTTGGTCTTTATAAAAAGCCACTTTTGAAATATGTATATCTTAGTAATTAACCCTAAGCAGTGATCCATCATTGGGCAGACAAAACACAGTTGCTGGTACCAACAAAATGCATAAACCCCAATCTTTACTTAAAATAAATTATAAAATGTTCTTTTCAAATAACTAAGTAAACAGTACAGAACTGAAAATAAAACATTAACACATACACAAATTGTTCATAACAGTGTCCTTAATGCCTGAACTCAAAACAATCTGGTTTTGGCTAAAGGTTTACTCTGCCTTACTGTTTTCTGGCTTTTAGTCTGAAGAGAAGTTTTAGAGTCTTTATAGACAGTATACTGGGGCCTGAGTTTTGTTGCTAAGGGTAGCATCCAGCAGGCAAGCAATAACTCTGGGATTGTTTTCAATTATCAGATAGTCCATTGATTAATAAGTTCCAGACAGGATTACCTGTGGCTTTAGCTTGAATTTTAGAAGATACAGTCTTGCTTCAAAGTTATATAACCTCTGGGGTGAGCAGTGGAAACTGTTAGAACACGCTAATTTCCAAATAAAGCATTTGCATCATCATCATCATCATCATGTGGCTTAGAACAACAGCTTCCAAAAACCATTAGGTTTTCACTAACAACATTTGCATAGTAAAGACGCACACATCAAATTATTTTTTTAAAATAGATTACATTTCCCCCAGTAGTGACTGCACTAGCATTTATTTTAAATATAACAGAGTTACAAAACAATTTTCTTAATTTAATGCAGCTTTGTTCCAACTTAATTCACCTGCATTTCTTTTAAATTTTACAGATTTACTGAACATATTTTTCTTAATTTAATATAGCTGTTGTATGGCTTAGCCTAGTTCTGTTTTTAAGGAGTTTTCATTATAAGAACAGTAACATTATTTTAGCCCATTACAGTTATTCTCACATAAGGAACCTGTACTTTCTTAATGGCATATTAATAATACATGTTCTGGAGCTTTACTGATCTAGCTTTAGCTCCAGAGAATCTTGGATTTGCATCTAATACTGCAAAGAAATTAACATTTGACATTATCAAGATCACTTCTTCAACTGTAAGCTATGGATTTTGCCTTTTTAAAAATGTTATTAATATCTTGTGGAACAATCAAAATGTAAACCTTACCTTACTTCACAATTATAATCTTAACATCCATCAATTCTGTCTGTTGTAATTACTTCTGAATGAAACATAATATTTCAGTTCACTTCAAGTCATGTGATTTCTGCATCTGAGATATAATGGTGTTTTCTAGGAACATGTACCACTGGCATTGTGATAACTTTTATTTATATGTGATACTCTTCTGATACATTTCTTAACCTTCTGAATATATCAACATCAGCATGAAGGATACCATTGGTATATCCAAGTAAATGACTGTGGGTGACTGCTGCTGTACAAACACACACACATATATATATATATATATATATATATATATATATATATATATATATATATGTTGTGTTGTGTCTTTTGGCTTTTCCCAGTTAGGGGTCGCCACAGTGGAACTCCGGTCCGCTAATGATCGGCAGTAGATTTTTACGTGCTGGCTTGCTGGGCCTAACACACAACCTTCAACGAAGGAACACCCGTTCACGCATGTCGCCAAACAGAAGACGCTCTAACTGAGAATCGAACGGGCAATGTCTAACTGTGAGGCGACAAAGCTACCGCAGCACCACCACCACAATCTTGCTCGGTCATATGCATGTATTCTATATATATATATATATATATGGAATACATGCATATGACCCAGCGACCGATAGTCGAAACCCAGTTTCCCCGAATCTATATGTTGAAGCTCCAGATGTCGAACACTCAGAATGTCGTAAAAAAATCGGAATTCAACATTTCTGAACGGTCTACCACCTAAACAAGCGCTATCATGGGTCAAAAAGGGGGGGGTGTTTTGCGGTTCGACATAATTGTTGCAAATTCGTCGTACTGCCATTGAACATTTTTTGGTCGGCCATCCACCATCCGACCAAATGCACGTATATATATATATATATATATATATATACTCTTCTAAATTGTCAAGTTATTTTACCATTCCTAGCTTATCACAAGTTTTATAATTCAAAGTAATAACAAAAGTAACATCTTTAATTTCTGCACTTTGAAAAAAAACTTGAACATCTGACTTTTATATTTTTTTATCAATAAGAATTAACCTGTTGACTTTACTTGGTGATTTGACTGTGTTAACTGTGTCCTCACAGCTTTCTTTCCTGTACCTTTCAGCCTCACTGCTTCAGAAGTGTCTTCAAAGTGTTAGGATTCTATTCATCATTAGTCCTCTGAAGTGCAGTGGGTATTTGTGCTGGTCACATTCAGAGACACTAGCTGTGCCAAAGTGAATCAGTTAGAAATGGTTTAAGAAACTCTTATGTAAATGAGGGAATAATATGACACAGCTGAGGAATGTGTGAAAAATCTACAACTTTCTTATGTAAGTGAGTGCCTCTTCAAGTCTTTATGTGATTCATAGTTGCTTTTTGATGTGTATTTGCACCAGATATAAAAAAGCAAATCCATGCCTTTTCTATCCATGTTGCAGTCTATGAAGATGCTTAATTTCCCTGCAGACCTATATGTTTCCCAGTCTGAATTGCTCATTTTTGTCACACCAAAACCCAGTGCACAAAGATCTGCTCACTGATCTAGGAGAATAAGGTATAGGCAAATAATAATTAATTTCAGCTTTGATGGGTAGGAATTATTGGACAAGTTTAGAGTTGACAGGGATATAATAAGTGCTTTGGAGAATTTTTATAGTCAACAAAATAGAAATAGGGAATGCATGCCCTTCTTGTACCTGTGGATTCCAATGTATAGTTAACCCTTGCTATTCTTTCAACAAGGACCTTTCACAGACAAACTGGGGACACACTGACTATCTCACAGATATCAAACCTTGAGGACACTGCTATACTCTTGGCATATGTTGATGAGCATTTCTATTTCCCAGTGTCCACAGAAAAAAAGCCATTGCCATGTGTGCCTTAAAAAGAATGGCATGCTTTCATGAGATGCTTCATTTGGCAGATTCCCCCCATGTTGCTATAAGGGCTCCATCTAGACAACAGATAACTGCCAGGTAATGTGTAATACACAGGAGTGCATCAGTAATGTGTTGGTCCAGCATTATGGTAGTGTCCATGATTCTCACACTTGGCACAGATGTTCACTGTACCACCTCTTTCTGTATGGTAACATTCCTCATGGTTGTCTAAATGGTAAATGTTAACCACTGTGGCATATATTGTATTGAGAAATCATATCTGTTTTGCTATGTTATGTGTCACTCCCTGTTTTGATTTCCATGTGACACAAGCTACCCATTCAAATATTGGCAAATGGCACCAGTTGAAAGTCCTCATGGCAGGCTAGAAGGGAATTAATGCCCATGCTTGAAATATTTGCATGTATGTATTTATGTATTTATGTAGACCTTGACTGAGAGCTTTTACCATGTGCTGTAAAAGTCTGATGAGGCCTGATTGCATTCTTCTTTAGGAAATCCACATGAATGTATGCAGCACTTTCTTGGAATATGCCTGATTTAAATCCTACTCGTCCAACACACATGCAGTCATTTCCTTGTGCATGTCCAGCACTGTCCACAATGTCTGTTTAGTAAGACAGTATTAGTGTGTGTATGGAGGCTAACATAGATGCCATGTGGACAGCTATACTGCACATGTGGATCATCATGGCATTGCCCGTGGCCAACGCCATTCCCATATACTGGTGAATTTCTTCACAAATAACCAGTAGCACTGTAACCATCTCTGCCTAACTGTCAGTGACAGTAGCCTGTGCCTGAACTATGTCATAGCACATCTGGGCAGATAAAGCCTTGCATTTCTCTGCTGCTAACTGTGAAAGATGTTTTCTCCTGGAGCCCTATGTAGTGAAATAATGGTGGATACTGCTACCTCCAAAAGGGTAGCCTCGTTATCAAGGGATATAGACTATGCACAAGAAACATGTGTTAAGCTACTTGGTGTTTACCACCCCTCACCATTTATGCTGAGTCTGTGAGCCTGTGTCACTGCCAATGGAGTCATCCACTTGCTGTGGGGGTAAGAGGCCCAGTCAATACACTTTGTGACTGTGTGCTACTGTCCTGAAAGTGTGTTTTGAGAATGAAGGCTGTGGCATCATTGCTTGCAGTCATTCTGCTATCAACATGAGCCTGCTGTACTACAGCAGAGCAAGATATGGTTTCTGCTCTGAACCTTGTGAAAAAATATGCACAATGTGTTAATGTCACTTGTGATAGGTATATATTATTTATAATAAAGGTGTGATGTCCACACTTACCATGCATTGTCTATAGCGTTTGTGCTACAGCTGATTTTGATGGAGTACCTGCTGAAGAAATATTTAAGGGTAATACATACAGAAGTTCCATAGCAAGTGCACCTAGCCAAAAATTAATAAAGGCAGCTAAACAGTACTGCCTATATGCAGATATGTTGTAGATGCCTGAAAGTGCTGAAGTCAACAGTACCTTGGATGATTTCTATAGCATCCACATCTGCATCATAATCATTGTGCCTTACAGACAGCAGGAATTCCTCTTCCGGTGTTAATGGCTGGTGAGTGGAAAGCTTACTAACAATGCTGCTAAGGGCACAATAGCATTTTGCCTAGCCTTTGTCATGGAATGTCCCACCATGTCAGTAACTATTTTCATACAATATATCAATATGCAGTTCTTTCCCCAGTGGCATTTATGTCAGCCACCACTTGATTCCACATTTTAGCTCTCTCTATCTGTTTAGGTCCACTTTTTTTTTAAAAGGGGTTTTCCATATGTTCTAAGTAGATAAATTAAAACTAAACCTTAAACCTAATAATAAAACACCACCAGCTCAAAAATCTAAATAAAAAATGTACAGATATCCTACAACATGAGATTTCTATTTATTTAGAAAATGCCAAACTACAATCATACTCAACCCCAAAAGCTTACATAAAATAACAATCAGATCAAAAAAATGAATACAAATGTCACATTACAGAAATTGTATATAAAGAAAGGGATAAAGTAGTGAAAGTTGTAGATTGGAATGATATATTAAAATGCTTTAATAAGTACTATGATAAAATTAATAAAACAAAAACAATTTTAAGTAGCAATAGCATTATAGATAGACTCTGAAAAGAAAATCTACAACAAAAATTATCAAAAGAACATAAACATAAAATAGATAAGCCATTTTTCTTTAGAGAACTAAAAGAATAAAGCATCAGGTTTAGATGGAATAATTCTAGAACTATACAAACTAATACCTGATAACATTCTACAAATATTATTAAACACTTTTGAAGAAGCCAAGAATACTTTTAACTTACTCCCTTCTTGGAAATATTCATTTATCATTCCTATATTAAAACCAAATACAGATCCTACCTCATGTTCATCCTATCATCCTGTATCTCTCTTAAATGTAGATTACAAGATTTTTATGCCCATTTTAGCTAAAAGACTAAACTTATTACTTACTTGCTTAATAAATGAAGACCATAGAGGTTTTATAATTAATAGGAAAGTTAATGACAATATATTACTTTTTTATTTGATTGATATTGCAAATAAAATAAGAATGAATTAACCATAATAGGTCTATACATGGACACAGCTTTTGGTTCCATAAACTGTTCTTATTTGCTCAAAGTACTAAAGGAATACAACTTTTCCACTGAATTCATAGAATTAATCAAAAAGATTTATGTCAACTCAATTTCATATGTAAAGCTAGGGCTCTTTCATTTCTAGTCCCTTTAATATTTTTAAAGGAGCAAAATAGTGATGTTCATTGGGTTTATATCATCCTGTATCTCTCTTAAATGTATATTACAAGATTTTTATGCCCATTTTAGCTAAAAGACTAAACAATACTTACTTGCTTAATAAATGAAGACCATAGAGGTTTTATAATTAATAGGAAAGTTAATGACAATATATTATTTTTTTTCTTTGATTGATATTGCAAATAAAAATAAGAATGAATTAACCATAATAGGTCTATACATGGACACAGCTTTTGGTTCCATAAACTCTTCTTATTTGCTAAAAATACTAAAGGAATACAACTTTTCCACTGAATTCATAGAATTAATCAAAAAGATT
This sequence comes from Protopterus annectens, assembly GCF_019279795.1. Lineage (NCBI taxonomy): Eukaryota > Metazoa > Chordata > Ceratodontiformes > Protopteridae > Protopterus > Protopterus annectens. The sequence goes on from NC_056739.1 coordinate 1,764,044,979, forward strand.
TATGTCATCTCAATTTCATATGTAAAGATAGGCTCTTTCATTTCTAGTCTCTTTAATATTTTAAAAGGAGCAAAATAATGATGTCCATTGGGTTTATATCAGTCCGTCGAAATGGCTGAATATCGAATACCAGATGTTTGAACTATAAAGTTCGAACACTGGTAATTGCGAAGCTGCGGCCCACCAAATTCTTTCCCAGGGAAAAAAATTAGGTGGGCCGTTCCTGTGGCTTCTCGAGTATCAGGACTGTGGTGGGAAGTTACGGGTTGGGTTCAGGTAAGTGTGCAATTGTGTGGATGATAGGGTTAGGGCATGGGTTAGGTGAGTTAGGGTTAGGGCGCGGGTGAGGTGGGTGTGCGATTGTGAAAGACTTTAGGGTTAGGGCGGGTTAGGTGAGTTAGGGTTAGGGTTCAGGTCAGGTGAGTGTGCGATAGTGACGAACCTTAGGGTTAGGATTTGGGTTAAGGTAAGTGGATAGGTAGTAGTGTATGTACAGTTTAGTGTAGGGTTAGATGTAGGATTTTGAGTGTATGTGTGTGGATTGATGTTGTTTTGGTGTATTTGTGTTGCGTGCGTGTTTTTTGGAAAAGCAGTTTTTTTTCCCTGGGAAAAAAAAAATTACTGTTTTAAGACTTCGATGTTTTTGCAGTTCGTGGTTTGAAGTTCGAACATATGGTGTTCGAACTTCAGACATTTCGATGAACTGATATAGACCCATGTCCATTATCCCCTCTATTATTTGCACTTGCTATAGAACCATTCACTAAGTTTATAATGTAAACATTAAAGGTTATAAATTAAATGAAAACTTCTCCTGTAAAATTCAGCTATTTGCTGATGATATTCTAATTACCTGTGGAGATGTTGAAACATCAATAGACCATTTAATTTAATTAACTCTATGGATTTCTTTGAAAAACTACCAGGGCTAAAATTTAATCATAATAAAACTGAAATATTACTAACAAACAGAGAACTGAGAGGTTGGTTTTATTTAAAAAACTTTAATGGGAAAACTCTCAGATAAAATATCTAGGAATTACCATTAAATCTACCTATAAACAATCTATAGTAACTAATTATCAACACCTAATAAACATAAAAACAAAATTAACAGGTTCTTGGAATAAATTATTTTTCACTTTTGAAGATAGATCAACACTAATTGAAATTATAATATTATCAACAATCTTATATTTTTAGCCTATCGCTAATACTCCCTCTGTCTAAAGCAGTCATAAGAAAGATAAACTGCCTCATATTAAAGTTTTGTGGCATCCAAACAAGCTAGAATCTCCCTATAGTGGCATGCATTAAGTTGGGAAGAGGGTGGTATAGCTTTTCCTAATATTGATTTGTATATTAAATCTGTGATAATTAAAATAGTTTACATGTGGTTAGACTCTTCTTACACTTCATGATGGAAATCAATTCATGAAACCTTGTTAATACAAAAAATAATAAATCTATAATTGAGCCATTCACAACAATTAATAAGAATTTATTCATATGGGTTATAAAAAACTATACATTGAAATATAACACAAATGCATTTTCTTTTCATTTATAAACCAAATTCTTTTACTACTTAAAATATTTATTTACTCTGATTTTATACATATATATATATATATATATATATATATATATATATATATATATATGATCTAATAATATTATTGTTCCTGGTAGCCTACACAGGTGTATGTCAAATGCTAGCTAATACAACAAAAATATTAGAATTAAAAGAGAATGGGCGCTTTTACTGGCACCAATTTTGACAGGAAATAAATTGCATACTGCATATTATTTGATTGCCAAATATAGCATAGAAAACAATAGTTGGCTTGACTTACAAACATGTAAATAATTTATTCAAGGTAAACTTAAAGTAACATCTGACACACAAAATAGTAATATCCCTAAAATTCTAGACCTTCTCTCTAACATTCAAAGTAACTCAACTAAAAATACTTCTTCGTTATCAATCATTTAAAAAATTATTAGAAGCAAACTTATTTCCTATGATAGGTCTTTCTGGCTATATTCAACAAAAATTAGTAAGGAAGAACTATCGGATAATAATAATAAAAAAACAGTCTTGAAACCAGCAGCAAAATCAACATTTTCTCCATACTGGAAAATATTTACATGGAAATTTCTACACAAAAGTTTTCTTACGCCTTAAGTTGGCAGTTATATATATAAAACAGAAAACACAAAATGCTGAAGGTGTGAAACAGCTATTAATGCTGACTGGCAACAAATGATTATTGAATGCAAAGATTTCAGAGATTTTTGTAAAGAATTGTGGTCAGATAATTGTGCTATCACAAATTCTCTCACATTATTTAATGCACCTATACCAGAAGTTATCCCAGTATCACAAATACCTCTTCTTTGGAGTATTTTAGCCATAGGAAGGAAAATCATTACTAAAAACTGGAAAACAAAGATTATTATCTCTTTAAATAATGAATTTAGTTGCTTAGATAAATCAGTTTGTAACAATAAAATACTCACTATACAAATGAGAACAAAGAGTGTGACCCATCAGTTAATTGTTTGGCAGAAATTACATCATTTACTAGAAAATATTAATAGTTCTATATATGCGCAATTTTATTATGGACTCTGTAAATAATTTGTATATAGTTTTTTGTGCTTGTACTACCATTAAATATTTAAATGATTACTGTTTTGGAAAAATAAAAATAAAAAAGAAATAAAAAAAATGCACTTCAGTAATACTGATGCATGCTGTAAATTCTATTACTTGTGTCGAATTAACATGGTCAAAACTCAGTTTGTCTGTTGATCAAGTTTTTAGTCAAGCAATGTATTTTAAAATGTATGACTTGTGTGCTGCACTAGCAAGGACTATTACATCACTTTTGTGAGAAAGAAATATGAAATTCTGTTGATAGTATATTGGGAATTTACAAAACTTTTCTCAAGCTATGCAAATGCTATATCCATAGGCACCACACATCACATGGGAGACATACCTCTCAATCTCTTATTGCAAGAAATCTGGGCAAAGCCTAAAATAATGGGAGGACAATGGCTCCAAAATAAGTAAATATTTTAAATATTGCTCTTATGAACATAGAACGTTGCTAGAATAACAAGATTTTTGTTAGCATACATTCACTGATGGATATGAAAGCTGAAACTCAAATATGTATCATTATTTAGTGAATTCAATCTTCAGCGAGTTCCCAGAAAACTACAAATTTTATGAGGAAAACATCAAAATATGAAGCAAACATCTGGACATTCTGCAAAACTGTGGACAGCTGAGATGTATGCATGGAATAAATGGAGTAGGGGAAGAACTTACTGATGTACATATTGTGCATTACCTTTGCATTTATGTAAACGGCAATGCTTTAGGTCCAAATCAATGATATGTATATTCTCAGATGTGCCTAATAATGAAAACATCATTGGAATATCATGTTATCAGTAGTAGTGCAATAATTCCTTTCAGTTTAGACTGGACACATGAAAGTTGTTTACGGGCACAGTGATACCTGCAAGACTCTGCCCTTCCAAAAATTGACAAAAGTTGCCATAGCAGCAAACCTTTCATCAAAGTATAGATCAATATATCAGTCACTCCTTTTATCTAGGAAAGGTATATGCGGCCTTTGAATATATCAACTGTAGGCGTTCAGTACTGCATGTAGCAATTACGTTCAATTACACAGCACTCTCTTATTTTTACCAAAGGCATACATAAGATTTTTTTTTGTAAGTTGGATACCTTCCCTACTTCATAGTCAGAATTTTAACATAACTTTAATAACATGCATTTTCTTCTTCTAATAATAATAATAATAATAATAACAATAATAATAATAATAATAATAATAACAATAACATATTTAATATAACTATTTCCTTAGGGTCCAAATTGTAGAATACTGCTTACATTTACAGAGCTATTTATTGCATTTGCAGGATAAAATGCAGGATATGGGGTGCATAACTGAAGCTACATGCAGGCATTGCTTTATCTTTTCTGGAAGCTTAGGATTTTTAAGCCAGTGATCTTCCTAGTAAGGACACTATGTAATCTTTCTAGTTGTTTGATATGTCCAGTGAGATACATCCAAAAGGGGACACTGTGTTTTGTCATTGGGCTAATCAATGCTGATTATAAGGGGACAATGGCTTTTTTCAGATCTGGATGATCTTCCTTTGGCAATTAGCTGTACTAAGAAGAAGGGCTTCCTGACTATTAGATTTACATGATGATCAAAACAGGGAATTATCAACCAAAGTTCCTAGGTCTCTAACAACATTTTAATTTTTAAGTGAGGCATTTTCTATACTGTATGCTGGGGGAAGAGGTGTCTATCAAATGTGTTAATATTACACTTTTTAGCATATCATTTGAGCCCATTTTTAGTACAGCTGGTAGTTATGAGTGTAAGTTCTTGCTAAAGGGCTTGAGAATCAGAGATAGACTTGATAATGATGCCCTGTTTTAAGTAATCAGCAAACTTGGTTAGCCAGAGGTCTTGGCTCATGGTCTGGAAATCAAAAACTTAAATGTTGAGCAGATGAAGTCCAAGCAATGAGCTGTGTGTGGGACTACACTGGTCATCTTTGTACTCTCTGATGAGATACCTGCCATTCACATCATGTGATTTCTGTGTTTTAACTTATTGGCTAGCATATCACCACATAGGGATCTATTTTTAATGCATTAATCTTACTAATTATCCAAGCATTGGAGATGTCAAATGTATTGGCCATGTCAAGGTATGCTTTCCAGACAGCATGACCACAGTCAACAAATTGTGTTACCCTTTTGAAGAAGTTAGCCAGATTCATTAGACATCATCTATCCTTGACGAAGCCAAACTGTCTATCGTGATGTGATTTATAATATCATAGTTGATCAGGTAAGTTATCTGTTCCATGACATGATATAACATGAGTTATATGTTCATGATTAGGATGGCACAGTGGTGCAGTGGTAGCATTGTTGCCCCACAGCAAGAGGTTCTCCCGTTTGATTTGTGGCTGGGGTGCCTTCTGTGCAGAGTCTGCATGTCCTCCCTGTGTTCATGTGGGTTTCCTCTGGGTGCTCCGGTTTCCTCCCACATTACAAAGACGTGCAGCTGAAAAGTTTCTCACTGGGTCTCTGCTGAAAATTGGCTTTGTTCCAAGTTGGACTTTCTCAGTTAACAAATGTTAAATAAAATAAATAAATAAATGACTCTGCAAATGAGACTTGTCAGGCTAATAGGCCTATAATCCCCAGGTTCCATGGTGGGTCTACCCTTGTAGGGTGGCATCACTACTGCCATGCAACAAACCTCAGAGACAAAATATTTCAGTATGCTCTGATTAAATATTTTAGTGACTGGATCTGGCAGAGCTTGTTTAGATTTGTTTATTAAACAGCCAGATATATAATCAGATCCCATGCAGAGAGTACTTTTGGAAACCACCTTCAGTACATGCTCTTTACTGATGATGGAGGTTTTGAGGAATTCATTCTTTCTCTGTCATGGAATAAATTAGTAAAATTGCATACCCTTGACGATAATAAATTCCTGAAAGTAACAGATTATGACATACTCCCTTCAGAAACAAGTAGAACTCCTCAATAAACAAGAGCTATGGAAATGGAAATATGGGGAAAACATAAGTCCAAAACTGGATCACCTGACTCTATAAAGAGCACGCTTCTTTCATTGTCTCTGAAAGTGTCCAAAATATCTCCAATTTAGAGAATTATAGGATAAAAGATCAGTTATCAATTATACTACTAGCAATGTTATGGAAGAGCTATGGCTTAAATTAGAAAGCACAAAGCATAAAACAGTAGGCAGTCCCCTATGCCTTCTGTTTTTCCCATATTTGTCTTAGTTACCTGCTATGCCTATACCTGTCTGTTCTGTACTTTACGTTAGATCCCCACCTTAGCTGTAGGTTGCCTGTCAGTCTACTCTGATGCCAATCTACACTTGAATTAGTACTTGCTGGTACTCAGCACTGAACCTCTTACCTCAGCCAACTGCTGCTATAGCTGTATTTTTGGTCTGTCCTCTTTGTGTCCTTTGGTTTGCTGAAGAAGGGGCATGAGCTTTTCCTAAACAGGTAATGCATTTCTTGCCTACTGCCATAAGGAGTCTTAATATATCTTGTTTTCTCTAGATGCTTATTCTGTTATGGGAGTCTGTAGAGTGCTATCCCTTTTGTCAATCCGAACAAAATTCCAAATGTTCCCTGCATTATTCCCTCAAATTCTGTTTAGTAATGGCCTAATTCTACACATGATGAAAATATGTATTCCGATTTCCAAAACTTTACCTTCTTGTATCTCCACTGTAACAGGGTTATTGATGGATACATTTTTGATAATCAATAAGCTGTTAGAAATTACTTATTTGGCTTCTTCCAAATAAATACTTACTTTTTGTTGGTTCATGAAACAAATTTCTTACCCAACGTCTTCTCTCAAGACTTCTGAAACATCCCTAACTTTTATGGGTGACAAGAGTATTTTTCTAGGTTGAACAACAAGTGGACGTCTAGACTCCAAGATTACTTACTATGATGCTAGAGCTTCCAGTCATTTCTACCACTGTGTTATAATACAGTGCCATAACTGGAAATTCTTATAGAAATATGTTTTGGGATGTCATATTCTGATGTAATGTTTTGAAAGAACATTACATTGCCTTTGTCATAGAGTTTTTTATTTTATTTATTTATTTTACATTTGTTAACCAGGAAAGTCCAACTGGATACATATCCATTTTTAATGGAGGCCCAGGGGAGAAAAGCTCCAGAAATACAAGAATAATTTAACAAATACAGTTAAAAATATAATGCCAACAGTTCAGATAATTAATACAAAGAAAGATTGCAGGAGATAATAAGCTGAGAGAAAATTAAGGAGTAAGTTTGGGTTGTAAGGTGTAGGGAGCAATATAATAACTGAGTAGAAATGCCAGAAGAAATGAGGAAGAGAAAAATATAAAGCAACAAGCATAATAGAGTGGTAGCCCAAGAAGGGACATTAACCTGGCCTAGAGCAGGAACATATCCAATGGTTGGTGAAATAATTTTTTGCTGCAGTCCTAAATTTTGTTAAAGAGGGTTCGAGGGTTAAGTCAGGGGGAAGTGAGTTCCAAACTTTTGCTCTGTAATTGAAGAATACTGAGTCACCGGCGTGATTGCAGGTTTAGAGGTTTTTACCATTAATTTATCAATAGATCTCAGTGGTCTGGTGCTGATGTAAGGGGTAATTAAGGGTTGTATACCCGGAACTCTGTCTGGTTGGGTAAGTATTATATGGGCTATTGTAAGCTGATTGTACAGTAGTAGGTTTGGGAATTCAAGCCATTTTTGTAGTTTTAGATTTTGACAGTGATGTGTGCGATAGGCAGCCCCTGTAGTGAATCTAGCAATATGGTTGTAGCAGACAATTTATTTAGTTCGGTTTTAGAGAGGTTAGGAAGAATGAGGGAGGCATACAGGAGAGTGGAAAGTAGGTGGGTGTGTGCTGTGTTGGTTCTGGCCAAAGGGGTTAAGAAGGCTTTGTTTCTGTATATTGAGCCCAGTTTTTTATTGTTTTCTTTTTTAATTATTTGGTTAACATGAAGGTCAAATTTCAGACTATTGTCAATTAGTGCCCCAAGTAGTTTGGTGTGGCTATCAGGGAATATTATGGTACCGTTGTTAGATATGACTCTGAAGGTGACCTGAGGGAAGTGATGGGTTGGGGAGAACAGGAATAACTTGGTTTTGTTAGCATTTAGTAGTAGATGTCTGCTAGAGAACCAGCTTTCGACTAAGTTAAATGTTTTCTGGGTCTGTAACTGGAGTTCTGGGAGGGAGTTAGCTGAGCAGAGCAAAGTAGAGTCGTCTGCATATTATATACAGGTAGCTTCAGGGATGGCCGACTGTAGATCATTAACAAAGATTGAGAGTAGTAGAGGACCTAATATGGAGCCTTGTGGAACTCCTAATGAAACAGGTAGAAGGGTGAAGAGTCTACCTTGCCAGATCACTGCCTGATTTCTACCTTGACGGCAATGTTGAAACCAGTTGATTGTATGATTATGTAAGGAAAGTTTACGAAGAGAGAGTATTCGCTTGTTATGACTGACCATACTAAAAGCTTTAGAAAGATCTAAAAAGAGACCGGATGAGATTTTACCTTTGTTCTTATTTTGGTTGATGGTGCCTGTGAATGATAGCAATGCTGTTGTGGTGCTATGATAGGGTCTAAAGCCATGTTGTGAGTTTGTGAGAAGTTTGCTCTGGATTAGGTAGTGCATAAGCTGGCTATGAATACACTTTTCCATGATTTTTGCTAATGGTGAGAGGATGGCTATGGGCCTATAGTTGGATAACTCTAAAGAGTTTCCACCTCTATGCAGAGGTATGACATGTGATACCTTCCAGATGTGGGGAATGGTGGCTTCAGTGATTGTCCTATTTATTAGGATCAAGATAGGTACAGCAATGACATCAGCTGCCAGATGTAAGTATTCAGCTGGGAGCCAGTCAGCAGCAAGGATAGTTGGTTTAATTTTAGTCAAGAGTTTTCTAATGTAACTAGTGGGGACAGGTTGTAAGCTAAAGGTCTTTTTGTCATTGGTGACATTTAGTTCCAGACCATCAGTAGAGGTGTCTGTTTGCTGTTTGGCTAGGGTGAGTATGGTATCAGTAAAGATGTTATTGAATGTATCTGATAGAGTGACAGTGCTAGTCCCAGCCGGAGAAGAGGAGGTTGGTGTGGTAACATTGCCAGGTCTTAATATTTTATTTATACCTGCCCATAACTTTTGTGGTTGATTTTGATGCTTAGTTAGTAGGTTATGGAAGTAATCTCTTTTGTCTTTTAGAATAGCTCTTTTTGTGTCATTCCTAAGTTGCCTGTAGTAGAGCTGGTCAGATACAGATTTGGTTCATAGGTTCATAGTTTCATAGGTTGGTACTAGGCTATCAGCCCTACAGCCTATACAAGCCTAGCCATAACAATATCCAGGCTATTTCTTTCCACACTATTTACTTCCCTGGACCCCTGTCTAGCAGGGTGACTGACGTGATCGCAGGGGTGAATTTCCTTTCTCCCATCCAATTGTCAAGGTTCCTTTTGAAGAGGGCCAAAGAGGCACTCTGCTTGACATGTTTGGGCAGTCTATTCCAGAGTCTGGGGAGTCTCTGGGTCAGGAACCTATCCCTCCAGCATGTTTTGTTTATTGTGATGACAAGGTTTAGATCCCTGGAGCGTGTGTCCCTGAGGGATTGGGATTTCTTTAAGTGTAGCATGTATAACAGCTCTGGGTTTGACATGGCCTTGTATGTTAAGCAGAGATTGCCTTTGAATAGACGATATGCGACAGAGTATAGCTGGAGTTTTTTAAGGCAGCCAGCGTAGGGCATCTGCTTTAGGCCTGTGATTCTTTTAGTGAGGTATTTCTGCGGCCTTTCCAGTTGTTGCAGATGTCTTGAGAGGTACATACCAAATGGGGCATTGCATTCTATAATGTGTCTAATGAGGGATGAGTACGGTGGGACAATGACCTCCTTTTTTCTGGATGAAAAGCCCTTAGTGATGAGGTGTGCCACATAGAAGGATTTCCTGACTGTTGTGGCGATGGGGTTATCGAAGTCGAGACCACTGTCCACCTGTGTCCCTAAGTCCCTTATCACACTTTCAGTGTTTAGTGTACTGCCACCTATGTTGTAATTCATGGGTACATGTTTTTTCCTAAAGGGGATAGCTATATATTTCTTGGCATTGAGCTTGAGCCCATGGCTCTGGCACCAATCATCTGTTTCTGTAAGGCCTTTTTGTAGAGTATCCACATCATTTGGGGATTCAATAATGACTCCCAGTTTGCAGTCATCAGCGAACTATGTTAGCTAGAGTCCTTTAGTGTTGGCCTGTATTTCAGAGAAGTATATGTCAAACAAGAGCGGTCCCAGGACTGAACCCTGAGGTACTCCACTTGTCACTTGTCTGGAACTGGATTTGGAGTTGGCTACTTTTACAGTGTGGGTTCTGTCAGTAAGCCAGTTGGCAACCCATCGAGTGATGTAGGGATTAATGCCCAGCTTAGTAAGTCTATCTATGATTCCAGAGTGGGGGATGGTGTCAAAGGCCTTGGCAAGGTCCAGATAGGCTGTGTGGACTGCCTTACCCTCATCCATGGCTCTGGAGACTGATTTGAAGAAGTCAATCAGGTTCAGGAGACAAGATCGGTCCTTCATGAACCCAAACTGGGTGGGTTCCAGTGTTTGTAGGTTGCCAATGTCTTTGTTTATAAGTTACATGATAATACGTTCCATGGCCTTGCAGATCAGGCTCGTCAGACTGATGGGGCAGTAGTTCCCGGGATCCAAGGTGTACCCCCCTTTGTGGAGTGGGATAACTGTAGCTGTGCGCCACTCAGTGGGCATGAAGCCTAAGATGAGGCTATGATTAAACATGACACTTAGGTAAGGTGCCAGTTCATTTTGTAGTTCATGTAATACACAGCCTGGGAGGTCATCTGGTCCCATGGATGCTGTATTCTTAGCTTTGGAGAGTGCATTTTTTACCTGTGTGACCATTATTACCGGAATTTGGCAATCTTCCATTATTGAGATGGGCCGTTTAGAGGGTGAGACGGGGATGAAGTTGCCACTGAATTGATCTGCCAGGATATTGACAATATCCTTGGGATCAGTATATTTAATGCCATTCTGTTGGAGCTCAGAGGAGATCTGAGCATTGCCATTTAGATTATTGACATAGTTATAAAATGCCTTGTGGTTGTCTTTGGAATCTTTGGCAATTTTATTTTCATAACTAGCTTTGGAGGATTTTATGAGGGATCTCAGCTTCTTACTGAGGCTGGTAAGGGAGTTTTTTGCATCCTGGGATTTTCCTCTTTTCTGCAACAGTTTTTTTCTTTTTGTTGTAAAGTTTGTTTATGGCAGGGGACCACCAGATTGGCTTCCTTTTTTTCGAGGAGAGCATCTTGGTTCTATTTGGGATGGCACGATTCATGCCTGAGTGAATGTGCTCGTACAGTGCCTTAGTGTAGGATTCAGCAGTCAAACTTTCAGTTCCCATCTGCATGGGTGTCATGAAGTTTGTCACTTCTAGCTTGAGTAGCATGAAGTTGGCTTTGGAGAAGTTTTTTTATGGAAGTTTCCTTTCTGGGGGTGGGGGTGGGATGTGGATGTTAAGGGTGATTAGCTTATGGTCAGACCTGACCAATGAGGGGGTGACCATAGGTGTGGAGCATCGATTTCCCATGTTGGCAATGACCAGGTCTAGGGTTTGGTGGGACTATGGATTAGTTGATCCAGGGTGTTGGAATTTATGAATTCCAAGAACCAGTGGGCAAAGGTGTTGGTACATGAGTAGTTTTCCTAATTAATGGCAGGGTAGTTGAAATCACCCTTTATTAGGGTGTTTGGTTGCATTTTAATATTTTCTAGTATGCTGATATGTTTAGAAAGGTGCAGTGAGAGTCTTGGGGCATGGTGGGGGATCTGTAGCAAGCTACAGTTTGGATTGCAGTCTTATGTAGTGAGTTGCACCTGGAGAATTTCAGACACATTGTGTTGGGCAACTAGCTTGGTGGTGTGAATATCCTTGGTGAATATGGACACTCTTCCACCTTTGGTGTTTCGGTCCTGGTCTGGTGGCCGAAAAGTGTGGTAAGAGTTGTAGCCTGGTTTTGCAGGGGTGGTCTCTGGAGCCTTGAACCAGGTCTCAGTTACTGCACAGATATCAATGTTCTCCATTTTTAGGAGTGCCTCGAGAGAGTGCATTTTGAGGTTTAGACTTCTAGCATTGAGTAGCATTACCTTCAGAATTTGCATGCTTGTACCTGTTACAGTGGAGGTTTTGTCCTTTGAACTTTGCCTAAAAAAAGGCACTATAGGGGTGGCAAGAGCCTTAGCCAGTAACCTGAATCCCAGGGGTGACAGGTGCAGACCATCTCTGGTAAAGCATCGTGGTCTGTCGATCATGTCGTCCTAGGCAGACAGATACTGGATCCCCTTTGAATGACACCAGAAGCTTAGCCAATTGTTAAAATCAATCATTTTGTCCTTATATTGTGGTATCATTCTGGGCGAAGGCAGGATGCTACTCAGAGCTAGGGCCATACCTGTCTGGGCCACATGATCCGAGAGTTCTTCCATGTCTCTTTTCATGTAGTCCAGGGAGGTACGTCTCAAGTAATTCACTCCAACATGGACAATGACAGAGTCATATTTGTACTTGTTGTTGAGTGATTTGAGTGCATGCGTTATGTGGTGGATCCTGGCACCCGACAAGCAGTTGACTGTAACTTTCGCCTTGTTCAGCCTGGTGAGTGGGACATCAGTGTGCCTGACTATAGAGTCACCTATGACTAAAGTGTTAGGTACGTTGTCATGTCTTAAGGGCTGTTGCTGGGTGGCACACTGGTGTTGTGAGCTATGTGACACTTTGGTTGTGATTGGTGTTTGCATTTCAGCTTCGGAGGTCCTTATTGCTTGGGCAGGTTACAGTTAAGGGCCTCCGCATATGTGGATTTAATGTTGCTATGTGTGGGTGTTGGTCATGTGGGTTTAGAAGGGCTATGTGTTGCCTGAGGTTTAGTGCAGATGCTAACCTTCTCCTCTTGACTGTCTAGCACAATCTTGGGTGGAGAGAGCTTTGCTTCCAGTTTGGCTATGTAAGTGCATCTCTCACAGGTTGTAGTGTTAGGTGGTAGGAGGAGAGGGTTGTCTTTGTACATGAGGCAATTGCTGCATTGCCCCAGTATGCCCAGATTCACCAGGTGGTCTGGAGAAATCACCGGAAGCTGACCCTTGGACATGCCTGGTTTGGTGCTTTTTATGTAAAGTACAGGAGCTGATTTCTCTTGCCTTAGCAAGGTACTTTGCAATTATAGGCTGCTTAGTGTCTACGATTAATTTCTCCTTATTAACAAGGAGAGTTGAGTGCTTGTATCAATTTAAGGCTTCCAAGTGCTTTCCAGTAGGTATTAGAGCAAGTGCTAGTCACAGGGATGCTTAAAGGTAAGATGAAAAAAAAATGGTTTATCCTAAACACTGCAGTGTGCACTAGAGAAGTTAGATGTGAAAGTGAAGTTTTACCTGCCTAAAAAGTTAAGTTTTAGTGGAGAGTCACTATTTTTAAAACAGCAAGATAGATTGAAAGGGGCTGGTCACTTTTGTATTCTGGTACTATGGAATACAGTAGGATGGCCAAGAAATTTAAATAGTTGAAGGGGGTGATTTCACAAAATTATATTTTTTTTGCTTACTCACACAAGCCAGTGAAAGCAGAGAGGAAATGAGATATATTTGTGGTTCTGCATTTGGACCAGGCTGAGTTTCTTTCAGAAATCTTTATTTTGGTACTTTTAGTAAGCCAAGGTACTGTTTTAGGTTTAGCTCTGGAAGTACGTGGGGGTGCATGTGAGTCTAGGATAGAGAGAAAGTTGGAATTAAAGTAGTTTACGGCTTCATCTAAAGGCAAATGATGGAGTATGGTCCAGTTACAACGAATTAGATTAGATTGGAAGCTGTACAGATTGAAATTCTTTTTATTCCTGATTGTCTGATAAATGGGCTGATGGATTTTATTAGTTTAGGTTTTTATGATAAAGATGGGGAGGTAATCATTTAAGTCATCTGGGAGGTTTCCCAAGATATAGTTCTGAGGTTGTTGGTTAGTGAGTATACAGTCTAATACACTTCCTTTGTTACTCTTTTTATTGAATCTAGTGGGAGATTTTATTAGTTGGGAGAATCCATATATGTTAATATAGGTGGTTGGGGTTTGTCAGGAACATAGGTTCCAGTCCATGTTAAAATCCCCTAGAATAATAGTTTCTTGGGATTAGCTTTAGATAGTCCATTCAGAATACCTTCTAAGGTACCTATATTGTTATCTGGGGGAATGTATCCACAGACAATATTGATATGTTTTCTATTGTTAATTTTAATTTTGGCAGTTAAGATCTCTGCATTATTGTATGTGGGAAGGTCAGGGGCTAATTTGATCATTTCAAGGGTGTTTTTATATATAAGTGCTACCCCTCCGACCATTTTGCCTATATGGTCCGACCTTAGAATGTTATAACCTGGAGGGAGAATGTCATTGTCTGTTATGGCAGGATTTAGCCAGGTTTCTGAAAGACCAAGAATGTCTGGGTTACAGGTAGCTAGGAGAGCATGTAAGTCCTGTAGTTTGTCTTTAATGCTTCTGATGTTCAGATGAATTGCCATGAGATTAGATAAGGATCTTTGCTGGAGGTAGATGGGAATAGTGGGATTGTTGAATATGCAGGTGTTAATTAGTGGGCCTGGGTTAGGGTGAATGTCTCCATCCTTTAGAATTGCAGCCTGGATACTTGCTATAAGTTTGATTAGTTTGAGAATTAAGTATAGATAGCATCTAGTCTTAGTAGAGGTAGGTAAATCTTTAGCTTTATTTGTGTGATAGTTAAATGGCTTGTGGTAGATTGGAATATTAAGGTCTAGTTTATTTGGGATAGTGCAACTGGGTAGGAAAGCTGTGGTCTGGGCTTTGGGGTAGTCATAGCTGAGGAGGTATTGTTTTTCATAGGCAGTTTGGTAGTATGCACCTAGTAGAATGGGGAGGCGTATAAGTAGTGTTAGATGGTTTAAAGGGCATGCTGACTTAATGATAGAGTACATCTTCAAGGGTTGAATAAGTGGACAGTGATTAGGAGGGGTAAGGTAACTGGTAGTTGGAGGTAAGGAGAGAGAGTAGTATAGCTTGGGGACTGGTTAAGGGAGTAGTGGGATTGGTTAGTTAGATATAAAATTAGAGGTAGTGGGGGCAGGTGGGAATTTAGGGCAGGGTAGGGAAGCATAGTGAGCCCAAACCTAGTGAGGTCAAATGGAGCGGGGCTAACCACAAAGCAAACAACTGCAGGCTTCCTACTGTTTTACCTTATGAACAGCCTGTTTCTGTAGGTAACTTTATTTAATTTTTGTAAGGAATATACTTCAATTCCATACTTCTGCAGATTAAACTAAATATAGGGTGTGGGGGATCCTGTTAACTGGTTTACGTTTTTCTTACTACACCAGATAAATAACAGTCTGCGTAGTGTGCAAGCCAAATTATATTAGGAATTCGCAAAGTATTAAGCTAAATAAGCAGATTAGTCCCTCTTTGTTTTTGGAGATTAACACATACGCTGCTTATGTCAGTGTTCAGATGGAGTGTCCGTAACATGTAGTTCGGATTGTTGCTTGAAGTTTGCAGGGCTTTAATTAAAATAGAAAAGATCCATTGGATCAGAGACTGTAAGATCCAGGTTTGTAGCATAAACAAGTCCCATTAATTCTTGTGGCAGCCCTCTCCTACAAAGCTGACTGCTTCTCCAGATGACTTGCACAAAATCTACATAACAGCTCTAGTCCAACCTTCCATTATGACTGTGAGTTCCACAAAGGCAAGTTGATTTCTGTACAGCGATAACTTTAGATCCTAGGTCTCTAAAATAACTTTGACCTTTGAATTTATGTCTGTACATTTCTAGGATGTGCATGTTCAAAGAATGTTGCGCATTTTGTCTGACACTAGTATTTGTCATACAGAGACCTTTAAAAGTTATACTATGAGTGACTAGAATAGGTGTCTGATTCTGAGTCCTTCCCATCCTCTAAACTAGCATATTGGTAAATCTGAATACTCAGTTTTGTACCAGGGCATTTAGTAGAAGGGTATAGGCCACAATGTCTACACTTTTGGTTCCACCCCTCAGATACATAGCATTCTAAGTTGGGGATACCAAACCCCTCAAAATGTCGGTCCTTATTTGATAATATGTGCCAATAGTATTTTTATGGCAAAAAAATCATATTTTAGAATCTGTCTTTGCTACTTCTGGGGTATTTTCAGGGGCAGAGAGAATATGTAAGGCTCAAGATGTGGCAGTCATTTTGGGAAAAGAAACCTTATGATATTCAGGATCATTTGCTCCATTAACAATGCTAATCATTTTCAGCAGTTTGTATATTCTATTATTATCTGAGTAACCTTATCAAAGCTCACCAGGATCACCTCCTTATGACAGAATTCCAATTTTACCCCAAGGGACTTAAATAATGTATTTTCCCAGATAAAACTGAACTTCTCCATTATCTATTTTAGTGGGATACATTGCATATATGCTATCTCAGCCTTTTGTTTATCAAAGGAGAACATCAAAACTCACATGTCCACAGCACCTTCCACAGTGGTTCTGACATCTCACTAAGATTTGCAAGAAAAATCATAAGATAGTTTTTGACTAGATTTAACTTGTGCTTCCATCTTTCAGCTTTGACTTTTCATATATTTGCTTTTTCTTACAGCTTGGACTAGTGGTTCTATGTCCAAAACAAACAGCAATGGAAACATAAGGCATCCCTTGACTCATTCTGTAACTAACATACACTGATACTGTATATGTGATTATATTTTCACAACAAGGTCAGCCCTTTGCCAAGGAATTACTGGAAGCAAAACCAGTGGTTGTGCAAACTGATAGCCCTACTTTAGATGGTTAAATGCTTTTTCATTACATAAAATAATTAAGAAGTGTGTTTTTCCCCATTATTCAAGTGATCTGCTACTAATATTGCAGAATGTGTGGGCCTTTCACAAAGCCGTACAGATCGAGATGAAAGAGCATAAGCAGTAATTTCTGAATTCTTAGTGCCTCTGTCCTTCTAAAGATCTTACATTCTACACTAAGGAGAGTTTGGTCTGTAAAATGCCATCTTTAAATAATGATTAATAGGCTTAAGCATCACTGCTGTTGTGTCATGCTGATATGATACTTAGAGAAGCTAGACTTCCCAGGCAACACTTCAAACTTCCTGCAAATCTTCCATCATGTCCTTTTCATGGCAAAATTCTGCTGAGATCCAAACTCTCCCTGGGGATTTACAAATGTTTCATGACTTTATTGCATTCCGAATTTTGGTAAGGAGCACTGGACAGTAACGTCTCTTCTGATCTTCTGCAATAAGCCTGTTTAGGAGAAGCCTAGTTATGTGCAGAGGCACTTTATGTTATACCTCATTACACAGCATGTAATAAAAGAAAGACAGTATCCTCTACAAGCCCCTAGAATATTGCCTGTACCATATATCTTAGTCCATAGTTTTATGCACTGTTTCTACAACATTATGTCTGGAAATATTTTATCAAAACCTATATGCCAGGTTTCAGACTGTTTCCAAAAAGGGCCTGTACATTCCAACACAACTTTTTCAGTTGTATCTCTGTTTCCTTTGCTCTAAGGGATTAAATTCACTAACACAACAGAGTCCATGTGACTTTGCCCTTACTTCTTCATCTTTTTTGGTACTAACATATGAAAATTTTTAGGCAGAAATCCTCCCCCATACTGCTTTGAGTGCTGTCTTGACTCTGCTTCTTGGTAAATGTGAGGGTATCCTTTCAGCATTCCCCAGATAGACTCAGTCTTCATTCAGAATAATATCTCATGCCCTGGCAGTAAAACTTAGCATCAGTGGTTTGATCAACTTGAGAGCAAATCCAAAGAAGGCTCTGCAAACAAGGAGGGCAGTTTTCTAACTCCAAGGTAGCCCCTGACTCCATCAGCACAACTCTCATTGTCACAAGAATTGTCCACAGCCTAATAGTCTGTTGAAAAGTCAAGTAGAATTACAATTTTTGCCATTTCTCTGAGGAATGAGATGTGAAAATGACTCTGTAGTCCAATCTGCTCAGCTCTGTCTCACCCAAAAGTGTGAAATGCATTTCTACAAACAAAAGATATAAGGCTTCTGCTTCTTAAAGTAAGGGATAGTTTACTATTTAATTTTGGCAAAAGTGACAGTGATTACCTAATTTGTTTGACAAGATGAACACATGAATACTATCTTTGCTAGCCCTGCTACAGACATGCAAAAGAGAACAAACTAAGCTATTTCAATAATGGGGACAGATGAAAGGATTAATATGGAGTAGATCACTGAGGAGCCCTGTCCAGGTTTTAAACTCCCCCAAAGCATTGACTGGGCAGGCTACTTTCTCAGATAAACATATTAGTCAAATGAAATCAAGCCCTGGATTATTATAGGCAACTACTTAACAGCTCATAGTCTTAGTTCTTTCTGCTAACGACTGGACCCAGCTGTGAAGGTAAATCATTAATGAATGATCAGTATATGTTGCCACCTCCTTCTCTAGGCATGTGTTTGGTTTCTTTAACAGTGGCCAATTTTGTTTACTTTTAGAAAATTGTTAAAAATATTTTGTAAATAAATATAATTTGCTGGAGATATATTTCACATTGAAGACTGTTGAAGTGTGCAAAGATCATTCCAGTCTTGAAAAATTTCCATACTCTGAGAATCCTACTATATTATGTAAGTGTTAGAATTTTTTCACAAGTCTGTAAAGAAACCTTTTACCCTGACAGCTGTAGTCTGAATTTCATCTGCATCCATGGGGCATGTTGCACTGCTTAATGGTTTGGGGTCAACACAACATTACAGTAGGCTCGTCTGCAGGTATTCCATTAAGAGTTCATGCTCGTGAATGTAAATTTCTAGCACTACTCTGTAGTGTGCAGACACTATCTGGGAGGATTACCTGCAGTTTATTTTTAGTGCGAGGCTTAGAGAGGTTTCCTCTGTGTAGTATGCGTGTATAGCAATAAGCTACCCCAGAGCTTTCTAAATCTCTACAGACAAATGGGTCTTAAAAAATGGTGTGTAAAGACTCAGCTCTGAAGACATTGCATCTCATATCATATTACCTTTGTAGGTGTGAATGAAGAATACATGTTAGAGACAAACTCAGATAAAGCAGACCAATGATGCAGATGTTTTGCTTTGTCAAATAGCATTCATTTTATACCACAAAATTAAGAAAATAAAAGGCTGCATTTCAGGTATTTAATGCCATCCCTACCCTTTTAGACATATTACTGGATGCACTCTGAATCTGAAAAAAAACATGAAAAGTAGCATAGTAATTATTCTCTAGCCTACTATTCTTAAATTGACCCACTTCATTTTGACTGCACCTGTGACCTCAGACTGGGTGGGATGTTGGATAAACATGGTGCTGGACTAGCAGCAGTGAGGTTTACTACATGAATGTGTATATTCACTTTGTGTCCTTCTGTTTTTTTTCAGAGAACTGTGTGTTATGATAAGACGTACATTGTAAAAAGACTGTGAACATGATTAGGCTCAGAAATGCATTATCACTGAACACAATCTATGCTCTAATGAAATTTCCTGTGGTATCTCCCACCACCTGACACCCTGCCTTATGTTAGAGACCTTATTCACATTTTATATACTATCCATATACCTGCACACACACATACAGATACAAACACACACACACACACACACACACACACACACACACACACACACACACACACACACACACACACACACACACACACATACCTACACAAACATATATTCATTAAAACCATCATCATATAATATATAATAAATAACTTATAAAGGGACATTTATGGTGAGTTTTACTTCAGAGGTATGAATGTATATAAAGATATTTCAGTCTAAATAGGAAGTGATCTGTGCTATTCACTGAAATAATGGTGTGGCTCCTAGTTATCCATCTGCAGTAGAAAAATGTTATTCATACTGCAGTGAACTGATGTGACTGTTACCATCCTCAGCTAATCACTGCCAGAAAATGTACTCTGTTATAACTTAGTTACAGCTGGACAAATCAGGCTACTTTTATAGACTGTCAGTTAGGTTAAGTTTCCTTTGTTAAATCTTGTAACCATGGAGACAATTTATCATATGCAGCACTGTGTGTGAAGAGGGAGCGCTGGTAAGAAAGGTAGAATTAACTTCTCCCTCAGAAACATAAATACATGCATGGAATAGCAATATTTGCCTTATAGACAGACCACCAGTAGCTGATAACAAATAAGCTTTTTATTTATTTTTTTTCTTTCATTTTGTCACCAGTGAAGCCTAACACTCCAGATTTCCCTTCATTTCCAAGTAGCATAGTAAATAAGCAATGCATCTGTAATCAACTTCTGGAATATTTCCAATTTATGCAATGACTCTGAGACTGAACATGGTTTAAATAAATGCCTTGATTTTCATTCCTGACAATCTAAAGATGAAAATGAATACTATATTTCTTCAATCTTGTGAGGCATCAATGTTGATTTTTTTTCAAAGTTAGCCTAATATAATACTGTTTTTAGAAGTGAAAGAAGTCTACAAATTATTCTCAGTGGTTGACAGTCTTATACTGTTTTATTGTATACTGAGAATCATTTTAATACGTGCACTCATCTGCCTGCTTATCTGCATAATAGAAAGTTCATTAAGGAGTTAGGCTTTCAGCCTGTATCTCAAAGAAACTGGAATGCAGTTGTTGCAGTTAAATCTTCGTGACCCTAATGTGGTATTACTGTAACTGTACGAATCACAATTATTTAAGCTGAGCATCAAATATCAAGTAAATGGGGTACATAAAAACAGAGTAGCATAGATTGTGATGCGAATATAGCAATAACTATATTTCATAGAAATGCAGCAGGAATAAACATGGTAGAAAGGGAAAGTTCAAACAGGTAATTATTAGCAAAGGATGGACTTACTAGTAATGAAAGAATAACAAACTAATTGAATGGTGATGTGATTTGTATTTGATGATCCATGAACATTGTAGATGTGTGAACTGATGTTATAAAAAATGTACTTAGTTACTAGAGAAGAAAGGATGTTATAAACCACTAGTCAGATGGTATTTCAAAACTGGGCACATGATAAAATTCATCATTTTTTAGGAATATGCAATAAGTTCTGGTAAATTAAAAATGTTTACCCCAAAAGTGATTTTCTGCAATATATGTTTTGACTAAAATCTTTGTAAAAGAGCACATAATATCACTCAGCAGGTATTTTAATGAATTCCAGCAAAGAAGTTTACTATATCAGATAACCTTTATTATGAATATCTGCAAGTTCAGACACCAGTTGGCAAATTTGTCCTAAAATATAACACGTGCCTATATAGGCAATGCCATGTCTATGGCAGCATCAGATCTTGGTCCATATTAAATGCAAACCTTATTAACAATCTTAAGAAGTCATATTAACAATACATTGCCAGGCACAACCTAGTGAAAATAACATTCCACTCAAATTATTGCCCTCTTAAACCTATACCATCAAACCTCCCATCTTTACTATTCCTACCAAGCACGGTTTCAGTCACTGTAGCACCCAAATAAACTAATGACTTAGCGTTTTGTTACTCTTTAACCTAAGGCTTTCATTCCATCTTAATATATCTCAACCTCTTAAAGCAAAAAATCTGGACAAAGTCTAAAATAATAGGTGGACAAAGACTCATACATAGAAACAGATTTTAAATATTACTCATAAACTTAGGAAGCTGCTAGTATAACAGGATTTGTGTTAACATGTACAGTATTTTCTGAAGGATATGAATTCTATAACTCAAATGTATGCCATTATTTAATTATTTCAATCCTCAGTGATTTGCCAGAAAAATACAAGTTATATGAGTAATGGACCAAAAATATGAGGCAAAAATCTGGACATTCTGTGAAAATCTGGACAATGTAGAGGTGTGCATCTGAATTCCCCATACTCAAATGTAGGATATCTAATGCATGTTCTGACAAATGCATACAATGAAACCAATGTAACGTTGGATCGCTATCCAAAATCTTCTCATATTTAATAATAATACTCAAACCATCAGCTTTCAGACCCTGCCTAGAACCTCTGCTGTTGACTACTTACTTAATGCTTTCAATAACCACTACATTTCTTGCCTGCCTCTGAAGCTCTTAGACACAATTCTTTGCAAACCAAAATGTACTTACACTGCAAAATCTGATTTGCGAAAAGTTTTTAACATTGCATATCTGAAAACTGCTTTTAAAAATGGTGCCTAATCCATTAACTCCAAATAAACTTTATCTATATTACAAACCCTACCTCATTTTAGCCCTAAATTTCAAAATGAAAAAAAAAAAAAAAAAAAAAAAAAAGCTGACACTAAGCCATAAATCAAAGTCAAACCAGTCAATTAAGCTATTGTCCGCTTTGTAGTCAGTGCCGGTCCTCTAGGGCTCTTCATTGCTCTGTCCACTGCTCACTCCTGAAATGGGTGTACGATAATCCATACCAATATACTTTCAACAATGAAGATGTATCATTAATGACTAAATATACTATGATCATCTACTGACTACCCTCTTACTTGCACTAAATAGGAAACTTGTACAAGCCAATTTTGCAGCCACTCCTAAGGAAAAAATGTGAATTTCATGATGTCTACATGCTAAAATTTCATAAATAAGGAGGAAAACCTTAAACCTGATGACCATTCCCTTTCAAATCATTATACATCTGACCAATAAAATAAAAAAACACTTCTTTACAATTGTTATATTCAGCCATACTGAAACCTTTGCCTCATTTCTGCGTGTTCCTAAGCAACTCTCACTAAACACCTCAGTACATCCAACCAAAAGAAGCTGAATCGTATGCATTATTTCTTATTTTCCTCAGCAAAACCTTAGCTGCATACCACAACTCTTGCACCAAAGCTTTTCAAGGGGTAATGTATTTCCATAAGTCTTGATATTTTTATTTGTTCCATACTAACAACAATTTAGAAATTACTGTATCTTAAACACACCACATCCCAATGATTCCAAATAGTTGCTGAATCCCACCAAAGTTAAATAATATATAAATACTTTAACTAAATTAGCGTAAGCCAGCCTACACCTTCAGCAAAAAAATTCACGATATATTCCTTTCTCAGACTGTCCTATATCTTAAAAAAAAACTCCTTTGGTTTATTCCCACAAGCCAATCTATTACTAATAGCCCATAAAACTGAAACTGGATTCCCTTCATGCCTTTGACAGTCTTTTAAACCTCCTCCACCCTTGTGAAACTTTCTAGGTGTTCCTTTGAAACTATAAATGATACAAACCATTAGCAACAGAATGAGTGATACTCTGCTTGCGAATAGTTATTAGTCCATTGTCAATATCCATTTTGATCCACTTTAGCATCAAGAGAAGACAGACTCTATCCCAGCAAGCAATGAGTGTAAGACAGAATCAAGTCTTGTATGGAACTTTGGTCTATCATAGGTCACATGGACAATGCCGTGAACGAAAAAAAATGGTGACAGAGGACATGGAGGCAAACTCTACACAAAGGACACCACAGCTGGAAAATTAGAATGAATTGCTGTCAAACAGCAATTTTACCCAATACAGCATATTGCTTTCCAAGACAAATTTGACTTCAAAGAGATAAAATGGAATTGTTTATCCTCTCATCTTGATCTGCCAGATCTACCATTTCAAGCATTTAATACCTGAACTACCTTATAATTATTAATTATAACTATAATCTTAAAAATAACCAAATCATTATGTTCCAAAACCTCCCTGAAATGTCACTGTTGATCTAATGTGACCAGCAAAGGCCATTTAGTAGCGTCTTTCTCAAATAACTTTCCATACCTCATATCAACATACAAACCGAGATCACTGTCAAAAGAACTCTCCACTATAGTGAACTAAGAAAAACCTTTCCAAAAATGTTCAGATCTTCCCTTACAACAGTCTATGTATCTCATTTTCTCTTAACCTACATCTGTCTATCAAACATACCATTTTTCAGAGGTAAGAGCACTATGGTTTACTTATTTTTCCTAGAAGATGAGGGATAAGTAGTGGGAGTGGTACAGTCACCCACTATAGGTAGTTAGATCTTTATCTAAAAGTCTAGACATTGTAACTTAGAATACAAACGGTATCTTCATGAGATAGCTTTCACTGGACATATGCAATGGACATATCTCCTGCTTTGGTCCAATGCATTCCATCATTGACCTTGCTTTTGAATGGCAAGTGACTGGTGATTTTTGGTCTGCAACAGGAATTCTTCTCATAGTCTGCATTCTGGCCATGTGCTCCATGCTCCTTTTCTTAGAGACAGAGGCTTTGCCTCATCATTTTTCTCTCTTCCCAGTCTGATCTTTTAGCACTTCACTGCTATCTGTACTTGTGTCATCTGGCTCATAATTAGGGCTTTATCCCTCTGGGACAGTGGAATTAGAAATTACATTCAGTTCAAAACCATAAAAGTGTAAGATATTTGCTGGTCCTACTTCTTTTATATGGTTAGGAAGAATCCCAAAATTCTAATAAACACACACACACACACACACACACACACACACACACACACACACACACACACACACACACACACACACATTCCTTGGAAAAATCCCATCAACTTGTCTGTATATTGAACCTTTTATATTTTTAAAATAACCATCCTGATAGTGAACCTGCCCCCCCCCAGGTTGACCCCCCATGTCTCTTATAGACAGAGGCTTAAAGTAAACATTCCCTAACTAATTTACCCCTACATAACATTTTTGCAGCCTCCTAACAAACACCTCTCCTAACAAGCATAATCCTCCAATTAAGACAGACATGTTACAAAGGGATGCAATTGGGCTGGGTTGCATATTTAGGATTATAAAACCTGGTGGTCATTAGCCCTGTATATTGCTGTGAAGTTATGCACCTATGAATACTCATGACTTTTCTGATAAGGGCTTAATAGATGAAGAGCTGAAGATGTACTACAAACCTGAGGAAGTCTAGTTAAAAGCATTACACTTGATGTTACAGTTCATGTAATATATGAAATAAATGAAGAGCTGTAGATATACTAGAAACCTGAGGGTCTAGTTACAAAGGATTACATGATGTTACAGTTCATGTTACTTTGTAAATATATGAAATAAATAAAGAGCTGAAAATATACTAGAAACCTAAGAAAGTCTAGTTACAAAGCATTACACTTGATGTTACTGTTCATGTTACTTACTCTGCTGTTGTGGTTTCTTGTAAAATACATGACCTCTAGCCAAGGAGATTTAAAAGATGAGCTTATAAATGTTGTTTTCTGTGATTCGTTGTTTTTAACTTACTCCGCTTGTAATGTATCAGACCAATATATAGTTCTAAGTTTACAGTGGATTATGACAAATGAATGATATGCTATTCTGTCCATGGACATGATGTGATGCCTATAACAATGACTAAAATATCTAGACACTCTTACTTGTAAGATAATTTAATTACATTCCTTGATTGAAAAGAATGACAAACTACCTTGACAGTACTTTGCTCAGGCGATAATATTCTTAGTGGTTACTCTGTGTATTGTGTGGCAACTCCTCTTATTTGCCCACAAGTTCACATTCATTGCTGATTATCAGTTTCATATTCATTTATATTCAAAGCAGTAGCATTTTTGTGAGCTTAACAACTGTTTCTTTTTTTAAAGTATGGTCCTTCTATTTCTTTTTTTTTAGTCTCATTTACTAAAAATGACTCTACCAGAAGATGACAGGGACAATATGGTCACCTTTGATTCATTATTGTTTACAAAACATAAAATACAGATGCATTTCATCTTATACAGATCATTTAATCATGTTGTTTACATAAAAAAAGATTGAGGGCAGGATTCACGAAGCCTCCGTGTAAGAGTTATAACTCATACACGGAGGCTGCAGTTAAACGGAGTGATGTCAGCATGCTCTGCATATTAATGAGAGCATGCTGAATCACACTTAAGGCCAGTAGGGGGCGTGTCCGTAGGCTGAGCCCTGTAAGAGGACACGCCCCCAGAAGAGGAAAAGTACCCAAAGTAAACACCCACGACAGAGTCCACGGAAATGTGAATAAACAGAACACAACACATACCCCTACAGACTATGAACAGAAAACATATAAATAAACATGTTTTATATATTTTTTTAAAATTGTAAAAATGTTTAACCGTGAGTGCGCTCGTTTGCGCGGGCGTGCCCATAGTGCAGCTACAGTTAGCAGTCAGTGGGAAAACATATAAGAACTAAATATGCAAAATAAGCCAGGAAGCAATAGTGTAGCGGTAGAGATGTTGGCTGAAGAGCAGGCAGTCATGGTTCGAGCCCCCACAACACCAATTTTTTTTTTTTTGCAAAATAAGCAGGAAACAAGTCCCTGACAAATATGTACACATAAAACCACAATTTATGTAAAATGTAATGAAATAGCCCATTTATATTGAAGACATGTGAGGTAACAAAAGAATAAAAAATGCCAGATGTGCTCATAGCTGAGCTACAGTTTAACAGAGTGAGTGCATCTGCCCGTAGATGAGCAGTGGTTTAACTGGTGCAAAATGAGTGCCTGTAGCTGAGCAGTGGTCTAACATGCTAAATCTATGTGCCCCTAACTGAGCTGAGCGTAATATGCGTGCCGATAGCCAAATGAGGCTTAAACCAACGTACCCATTTGCGGAGCTGCGCACCCGTGCAAACAAGCTAACCGGCAACGCGTTGAGCAAGCCGTATCAAAACTGCCTTTGCACAGACACACCCCTCAGCATGTCTAGACAGTCATGAAAAATAAAAAGCAGTGGCCAGGTTCAAACCCAGGATACTATACACCATAGTCAAGGTACAGAACCACTAAGCCATGACAGCAGTACCTAGAAATGCAATAATAGCTAATATATAGGAATGAATACAAACTACAGCATGACAATGCAGGTTTACTGAAGTTGATACAATTCCAAAATGGCCAATCACAGATATGTGCGGGGAAAAACGGACTATATAAGCCCCATAGGCGGGAATACACAACATAAACGATTGTAGAACTGACCTGCAGGCAGAATGACAAGAGTAGGAGAGGGTAGTTGCTTCCGAGCACAGTGGTGGGGTGTTGAGGAGTCCAGGTACATGGTCTGGATCCTAGTCCATAATCATGAGGCCCAACTCATGCAGGGCCAGGTCCTCTGGGGAGCATACAGGGCCGAGGCGTGGGACCGGTTGGCTCATGATCTCACCAGTGCCACAGGGATTCCAAAGACTGGTGAGCAGGTCCGTCACCACCATGCAGACCTGAAGAGACACAAGCAGGACCAACTGAACCTTTGGATCCAGGAGGCCCGGCAAGCACCCAACGCCCCACTACTGAGTAAGTAACATTTAATTATGTATGTAAGAAATTAAACTAGCTGATATTATGGAGATGTGTATTCCAATATTACTTCATTTATATTACAGCTGCAGGTGTCCGTTCTGCGCGCGGAGCCTATGGCGATAGGCTGGTGCGGTTGCGCCACCAGGCAGGTCAGTAATCCACTACCAGTAACCGTAAAGAAATATAAAAGTATGACAGTCAGCAAAAGAGTGCAGTGTAGTCAGTAAGGAATAAAATCTGCAAGTAACAGTGTGAAAGTGTCTGCAAGTCATGCTTGATTACAAAAGTGTATTTCAGCCTGTAAGTTAAACTGAACAATGAAACTGTCTGACATATATTCTGAAATAAAAATGCCCTACCTGTAAGAAAATAGTACACAACCTGCAGCAGGCTGAGAAGTATAGCTGCAGAAGATGATGAAATCACATGTGTGAAATATATCCCTGTGGAAATACTGAAACATGACAGAAGTGAGACTGCTGGAAAGGATTGTAATAACTAAAGGTAAAACATGTCAATAAAGCTTAGAAGTAAGTATCATCCTGAATAGTAAAATGAAAGCAAGTGAGAGAGTGTGAGAAAGTGTCATGAATCCAGCAATACAGTAGTAATAACCCCTGAATAAAGTATACTGCAGTCAAGACAGAATGAAATGCATGTGAGATTCAAAACCAAACACAAAATCTGTTCAAAGTGTTGCTGCATGTGGAATGTGTATCCCAAAATCTGGATATGTTGCTCTCAGTCTGAAATATGCAGATAGGATGATTGTCTGATATACCAAACATCCACACTTGTCTACAGCTATATAAAGCAAATGTAGCAAGATGATGTAGCTGAACAAAGCTAGATATGAATGTGTATGAAGAACACTAAAATGTATATAGATGTTGCAGTAACAGTCCTATCACCAAGTTGAAATAGTTATCATTTAGGAAACTGTAGTTAGAACAGTAGTGTGTATATAACTGTAGCTATTAGAAATGTACAGCATATGTATTGTTATTCGAAGGTGTTAATATTACTTTCTTTACCCCACCCTATAACCACATATAACCCATTCCACGTGAAAATGGTATGTGCAATCACAATTAACACCCCTGGACGTGTGTCCTGTTGGGTCATATATATCTGCATGTCTGTTGATGCATCTGCCCTGTTCATAAATCCGCACCTGATGGCCTGTTGCCATCAATTAACCCTGCATGTTGTTGGACTGTGTATTTCTGTTCAAATTATGCATGTAAGCGGGTGTGCGCGTGTGTGCGCAGAGCTAACCGCCAGTGCGCATGCGTGAGCTCCGCGCAAACCAGCGCTAACCCAGTTACAACTGCTTAAAAGTGCCTTAGTCACTTTGATTGACAGGTCCTGTACTCAGTTCAAAAGCAAAATAAAATCCCACTGTCAGTCCCGAACCCAGGACCTTGGAAACACTAGTCTGTATGACCTACCACTAAGCCATGACTCTTATACAAAAACATTCTGCTAAAATAAATATAACATGTAATGGTAGGGATGAATGTAAAGGGAATATAGGATGTGTAGTACACAAAGCATGTTATTTAAAATTACTGTAAAAACTACTGGATTTCCATAATAGTAGTGTGTGAACAGAAACAGCCATGCTAGTTGGTAGCTTGTAGATAATAAGGTCAGTTAAAGTACATATATATAAATGTATGTATATGTACATATATATATATATATATATATATATATATATATATATATATATATATATAGTTGTAGGAGTCAATGTGCATACACACTTGCTACAGGGAACATGAGAGAGGAATGGAGAATTGTGAATATACAACACAGCCTGAAGCATGAGAGAGATACTAACCTTTACACTCACAGAACACTGTCCACAGCATACCAGCATGGTCCCCGCCCTCACAATCTGAAAGGGCAATGCCTATCCCACATACCCTTTTATAACACTGACTTGAAATCACAGTGAGAACTGCAATCAGTACACAACTGGCTGTATGCAATTAGCAAATGCTGGCTTACAATTGGTGCAGAGGCCATCACATGGACCTATGCAGATACCTACAAAAGCATCCAGTGCTAACACTCCCCACATGCAATACATTCATTGCATTGTCTGTAAGCAGACAGAGGGTGAGCGAGATGTGAGAGAGAGAGAGAGAGAGAGAGAGAGCAAAAAAAGAAATAAAAAGTCAGACACTGTGACTCTGTCACCCGAAGCTGTCAGCACTGACAGTAGCAGCAGCAAGCAGAAGCTGTGGTAACGCAACCAGCTGCGACAAACAGAGGTAATGCAAAGTAGCAGGTTAATAGTGTGCATACTGTGAACCCTCCAAATGTGTCATAGGTCTGTATCCATAGGTATGTCCATGTGATATGTTGTGTGTACGTAGTTCCACCAAAAGGGGATGACCATACATCACATGTCAATCAGTCATAGGCCAGGATCCTGGCAGCATTTGTCTGTGCGTTGGCCCAGCAATGGCTGTAGTGACTGCTTTGAAAGGTCAGCCAGGTTCAAAAGTCAGGATCAGCCCATCCCAAAGGCACACTGGCTGGGAACAAGTGTCTGCAGGTACCCGATGTCACTGCATATGCATCCCATACTGCATAATTCCATAGCTTAGCAGACCAGGCCCATTATGCATATGATGTGGTAATTCCCAGGGTCAGTTGAAGTGCCCCCTTAGTGGTGTGGGACCACTGTTCTGTATGCCACTGTCCAAGTACATATCCTGTAGTACGGCCAAGATAAACTATCAGTGTTATATGCGGTGGTATGTCCTCTCGGAGTGCCGGTAGCACACATCCAGGGCTGCCACGAGGTCACAGTGATGCTGTGTGTTCTCCTCTGCTGAGGGCGGCCCTCACCTGGACATGTGAGATGATAGGGAGGTTACATCCAGCTGGGATAAATATTTTAAAGGTGGGGGAGAAGGAGGGGGGATATGTGCACCGAACATGTCTGCAGGATTGTTGCCAATATCCATGTGTTTGGTGAATGTTAAGTAGGTGTGGATTAACACAGAGCATATCTGAGGCAAGTGGTCCATATGTGTAACATAACTGAAGAAGGCCTTGTGGTCATCCATAGTGTTTGTGTCCATTTCCCTCCCAGAGTAGGCCGTGGCTGTTGTTATAACGGACCATAGCGTAGTACCAGTGCTGACCACAGATGCCTTCCCTTAATGTGAATGTGCTCTGTCCTGCAGTAGCCTCCTGCTATTGTTATACAATCTGCCTCTGTCTGGGGTCCACCAGACAGGATGCCTAACCTTTGTGCATAGGGTCTGGATTAGACATGTGTGTGCAAGTTCCATGCAATCCATGGCATGTCCATGGTAAGCATTTGCAAAGGGGTCAGCAGTGTGGCTTGTGGCTTCCACTGGCCCAGTGTGCTGCATGGATACCATCTCAGTCCCAGCAAGTGAATACGTGTCTAATCACATACATATCAAAGTAGTCTACTGTGCTGGTGGTGGTGGTGGGATATGTATATCCAGGCCGAGTAACGTCTGTCCACATCACAGTAGTGGACGGTGTCCCACATACAGTACCTTGGGATGAACCCACAGAGTGAGGTTGTGCATTGCACCTGGCAGTGTGCGCTGACCGATGGGGCATGCTACTATGTTGTGTGGAATGTGGCAGGTATTGTTGCACAGGTGTTGGCTGAGCACTGATATCTGGCCATGTACCTGTGTATCCAACACGACACACACACATTCAACATATGGGAGTAGTAGTATATCACTACACATGAGTATCATGTATAGTATGTGTGCCATATATTGCTGACATGGTTGGCTGATATCCTGTCTGTGTTCTCTTCCAGGGAGATGGCGCGACAGCGTAACCCCGCCTACTCTGTGGCGGAAGATGAGGAGATCCAGCAGAGCCTTGTGCGGGAGTATGACATCCTGTTTTCCCACACCAGTCAGAAGCAGCAGGAGAGGGCTGCACTGTGGCAAGACCTTGTCCATAGGGTAAATGATATTGGCACACATAACAGGACATATGAGCAGGTATGACATCACTGCGGTGATTTAATCCGAAGTGTCCGGCAGCGTGCATCAGATATCCACAGGCAACAGGTCGCCACAGGAGGTGGGGTGGCCACACATCCCCCCCTCACCAGACTGGAGGGGCTACTCCTAAGTGTTGTGGCTCCAGCCCCGGAACACCAACAGCAGTACACCTGCATTATGATGGAGGCTGGTTCCACACAGCAGCACGACATGGAGCGTGCAGGTAACATGCCATATGTACACCTGACTGTTCTGTACACTGTATCATATGCAATATCAATGGCACAGTTGTGCCCACTGACATTAATCTCATCATTTCTGCAGGTCCCTCCAGGGTTACAGCAAGACAGGCCATCCATGCTGGTGAGTGTGTTTAACATAACCTATAATAGTCCTGATAATGCTAGTAACAGTAGTGTAACTCAGTAGTGCTCTGTGTGTATACTGCGGGGTGTGCATGTGTGCATGTGTGCAGGTGTGCCTGTGCCCATGTGCGCATGTGTGCATGTGTGCAGGTGTGCCTGTGTCCACGTGTGCATTTGTGCATGTGTGCCTGTGTCCACGTGTGCATGTGTGCATGTGTGCCTGTGTCCACGTGTGCATGTGTGCATGTGTGCATGAGTGCATGTGTGCATGTGTGCATGTGTACACATGACCACGTGTGCGTGTGTGCATGTGCCCATGTGTGCATGTGACCACGTGTGCATGTGTGCATGTGTCCATGTGTGCATGTGTCCACGTGTGCATGTGTGCATGTGTGCATGTGTCTACGTGTGCATGTGTCCACATGTGCATGTCTGCAATGTGTGCATGTGTGCATGTGTGCCTGTGTGCATGTGTGCATGTGTGCATGCGTGCCTGTGTGCATGTTTCCATGTGTGCATGTGTGCATGTGTGTATAAGTGCATCACTGGTAACAATGTCTGGAGACTGTAAACTGTGTTTCCTGTCTTCATCCCACAGGTTCTGGGGCTGCTCTGGTGACCTGCAGCAGGGAACCTGAATCCTGTGCCACGGCTACTGGTAATGATGATATTTGTGTAATGGTACAGGAAGGTGTGTCAGGGTCTGCCATTGGTCAGCCAATTGACAGTACACAGCTGTCAACCCCATCATTGCGCACAGTCATCCTGCCTGTACATCCTTTGTCACCATTGTCCCTAGGTGATGGACAGGATACAGTGGTCATAGACCAGGGTAATGTGGTACCTGTGGCACATGCATCCCCACACAGCAGCCATGGGCAGGGTCCTCCGATGGTACCACACAGACAGTTGCCCATGGGTTCTCGTGGGAGCATCCGTGGGCGTACTGCCTCTGGCCGACGAGCCCAAAGAGGTCTGTCAACCTCAGCTATGTTTTGGACTGTCATGCAGGCACAGTCATGTATGGAAAGGTACACCAGACAGGGTCTGAGGGAGCTCAGAGCATGTCGCACAGCCATGACAGACAGTATGCGTGACATTGCGGATGCTATCCGTAACTTCACCGATGTCATAGACAGACGTTGTGGGGACATATTACAGCAGTTCCACAACCAGATGTCCATGAGCCAGGGCAATGGTGGGCATTTGCGGCATCGACGTGGCCGTATGCCGGCAGCAGCAGCAGCTGGCAGTCGGCGCTGATGACAACAGGCTCGCGCACGCCCCCATAGTGCCAGCAGCAGCCCCAGCAATGCTGGGTCTGTGCTGTCATCGGAACGCCCCAGGAGACCACATGCACGTGGCTCTGGACAGTCCCAACAGGGACTTGTGTCCAGTCAACACACTCCTGCTTCTTATGACAGTACCCAGTCTGGCTTTGTACTGGATACGGTCCGTAGCACCCCTGCCAGGCACAGGTACCGTGTCCGTGCACGCAGACACTGATCTGTATGGCCTGCCAGGTGCAGTCTGTGGCTGTCCACAAACCCTTGTATATGGCAGCCATGAGGTGGAACTGTGTGCGTGCATACACACATGCAAAATGTTAACACCTAGGGCAACCACATACATGCACACACTGCACCAACACTGCCCCACCCTGTACTGCTGCCCCTCACCAACACACATACACACACATGTCAATTGGTGGTATCAGTGGCTGACTCAGGCATACCTAATCCACACCCTGTGCATATGATGACACTGTGCCACCTCCTGCAATCTCCAACATCATTGCGGAACAGGTAAACACATTGCTGATGCACAGGGTGACTACATAGAAGTGTGTTAGTAGTATCATGTTGGTAAAAAGTAATATATATAAATTAATTTTAAAATATATATATATATATATATATATATTTTATATAGTTTGGAGCCCGGGCATACACATTTTAAAACATGAGAGGGAATGGGGGTTGTGAATATACAACACAGCCTAAACAGAGAGAGATACTAACCTTTACTCACAGAACACTGTCCACAGCATAAGCATGGTGAAATCTAAAAGGGCAATGCCTACCCCAAATACCCATAACACTGATTTTAAATCACAGTGAGAACTGAAAAGTACACAACTGGCTGTATGAAATTACAAATGCTGGCTTACAATTGGTGCAGAGGCCATCACATGGATTGCAGATACCTACAAAAGATCCAGTGCTAACACCCCCCACATGCAATACATTATTGCATTGTCTGTAAAGACGGGGGGGAGCAAATGGAGAGAGAGAGAGAGAGAGAGAAAAAAAAAAAAAAAGTCAGACACTGTGATTGTGTTCAGCACTGACAGTAGCAGCAGCAAGCAGAAGTGTGGTAAAACCACCCCAAAACAGGGGTTTGAAAGTAGCAGGTTAATAGTGCATACTGTAAACCCCTCCAAATGTGTCATACCCACCCAAATAGGTCCATGTGATATGTTTTTGTGTATTCCCCCAAAGGGGGATGACCATACATCACATGTCAATCAGTCATAGGCCAGGATCCTGGCAGCATTTGTCGGGCGTTGGCCCAGCAATGGCTGTAGTGACTGCTTTGAAAGGTCAGCCAGGTTAAAAAAGTCAGGATCAGCCCACCCCAAAAGGCACACTGGCGGGGAACAAGTGTCTGCAGGTCCCCATGTCACTGCTTTGCATCCCATACTGCATTTCCAAAGCTTAGCAGACCAGGCCCATTATGCATATGATGGGGAATTTCCCCGGGGCCCTTAAGGTCCCCCCGGGGTGTGGGACCACTGTTCTGTATGCCACTGTCCCATACCCTGAAAATCCAAGATAAACTATCAGTGATATCGGTTATGTCCTCCTGCACAATCCAGGGTGCAAGGTCACAGTGATGCTTTTCCCTTCTGCTGACCCTCACCTGGACATGTGAGATGATAGGAGGTTACATCCAGCTGGGATAAATATTTTAAAGGGGGGAGAAGGGGGGATATGTGCAAACATGTCTGCGGGATTTTCCCAAATATCCATGTGTTTGGTGAATGTTAATTTGGGGGATTAACACAGAGCATATTAGGAAAGTGGTCCATATGTGTAACATAACTGAAAAAGGGCCCTTTGTGGTCATCCATATTTTGTGTCCTTTTCCCTCCCAGATGGGCCTCTGTTGTTATAACGGCCCAAAGCGGGGGTACCAGTGCTACCACAGATGCCTTCCCTTAATGTGAATGTGCTCTGTCCTGCAGCCTCCTGCTATTGTTATAAAATCTGCCTCTGTCTGGGGCCCAAAGGACAGGATGCCAAACCCTTTTTGCATATCTGGTTTAACATTTGTGCAAGTTCCATGCAACCCAAGGATGTAAAAAGGAAGCATTTGAAATGGGTTGGGGTTGTAAAGGGGTTGAAAAGGAAAATTTAATAGCAAAAAGCAAAATAAAATAAAGTAAGCCTTTGTGGTGGTTGGGGGTTGGGAAAATTTTCCAAACCCCTTTTAAATAAGAAAAAGGGGTGTAAATCAGTAGGGGTTTAAACCCAAAAAAAATTAATTTGTGCATTAAAAACCTTTTCCCGGGGGGCTAAAAACTAATGTTTTAAACATATTTTGAAGGGTTTGGGTAAAAACATATTATTATTTATAAAAAATTAAATATATAGAGTATATCACTAAAAACGAAATCAAAGGGAAAGGGGAAGGGGTTGTGAATAAAACCCCCCCTGAAAAAGGTTCTGAATCCTTTCTTTTTCTCCCAAAAGTCCCACACCCTAAACCCCCCACCCCTTCCAAAATAGGAGGTCCAAGACCTTTGGGGGAGTATGAAAAACCGGGTTTTCCCCCAAAAATCGGAAGCACAGGGGGGGCCTGAAATGGCCAAGCCCTTGCCATGGGGAAAAATATTTTTCCCACATAAAAAGGCATTTGACGGGTTGAAACTGGGTTTTTTGTCACCAAAACAGAAAAAGGAAAGGGGTTAAAAAAAGGGGGGGGCCCAATTAAACTGGAAAAAATTAAAAGTTTGTCCTCCACCCCAAAACCCCAAAAACAGTCATGAAAAGAAAAAAGGGGGCCAAAGAGCAGGAATAAAGGTGCAGGAAACCCTGTATGTCATATTTTCTGTACAGGTATTATAAAATTTTAATGGAATTTCCCACTAACTTAATCCACCTTTTCCCGGGCCCCCAGGGTTTTCCCCAAAGACGGGCCCTTTGCGGTAAAATTTTTCATCCCAAATGCCTGAAAATGCGGTAAAGTATTTTAAATATTGGGCCGGGAAAGGGCGGGGTTTTGCAGGTATGGTGCAGGGGGCCTTGCCCATTGCCATTTCCAATGTTGCGGGTTCCTGGGCTCCTTTTTGGAAAATGGTTTCCCACGTGTGCTTTAGTGGTGTGCCACGTTTTGCTTTTGGGAAATTTGAAAAAGATCATGTTTTTAATTTGATGTCCCTGGAGGGGTGAAACCCCAGGGTTTCCCAAAACGTGTGCTGTGTGCTTTGTGGGCCCCCCCCATGGCATGGGGTGGGGAGGTTCCATGTGATTTTCACGGGGGGAAAAGGGGGGAATGTGAAAATGTCTGCAGGTTTTTCCCAATTCCAGTGTTTGGTGAATGTTGATGGGGTTTCCGGAAACCTGGGCATGTTTCCATTGTGCATTGGAAGGTTGGGGTATAAGGGGGCCTTTTCCTGGAAACCGGGGCTGGAACGGAAACGTTTTTCCGTTTTACCCACAGGTTCCCCTTTGGGGCTTTTCCTGGTACCTCCGCAGGAACCTGTCCGGGGGCCACGGACGGAATGTAATTTGTGAAGGGTCGGGGTGTGTGGGGGGCCCTCCCTTTGGGTCAGTTAAAAGGGGTCACAGTGTCCCCTTTGGCCCCCGGGCCCTGTCTTTTTTGGTACCATTGTCCCAGGTAAATTGGAACAATACATTCAAAGACCATTTTGGGGTGGTTGGGGGGAATGTTTTCCCACCAGAAGCCGGGGCCACCTCCGATGGTTCCCAAAACAGCCCTTTGCCCCAATGGGTTTTGGGGAGCACCGGGGTCGTGGCGACCAAAAGGGGAAACCTACTATGTTTTGGGGAAATGTCAGGAGGCACGGGTTGTTGGGGACCCCGAATCGGGGGCCAGACCTGTGACCACCAACAACAATGGAACATTGGGAGTATGTAACCTTCCCCGATTCATGAAGGGTTGGGGGGAATATTCGCAGGTTCCCAACCGTTTTTTCCTTCCAGGGAATGGGGGTTTTTCCCCCCATCGGGCGGGATGGGAGCCAGCAGACCCTGGGCGGGTATGAAAACCTTTTTCCCCCCAAAGTCCAGCCCCCAGCAAGGGGCGGGCCTGTGGAAGCCCCAAAGGGAAAGGGGTTTGGCACCCCCAAACGGGGACTTGGCCGGGTAACACATCCTGCTTTTAAATGAATTTCCCAGCGGGGTTTTTGTCCCCGGAACGGCCCCCGGGGGGGGCCACCCCCCTCCCGGGACGGGGGGGTACCCGTTTTTGGGGCCCCCCCAAACCCCAAACCGAAACCCTCCCAAGGTGGGGGCTGGGTTCCACAAACCCGAATGGACCCATGGGGTTTTGGAACCCCTGTTTTCTGTACACACTTTGAAAAATTTTTAACCCCAGGGCCCCCCACTTTAATCCACACTGCACCCCAACACGCCCCACCCGGGTATGTGCCCTAACCAAAACCAAAACAAACAATGTAAATTGGTGGTATGGGGTGGCGGGTTCAGGGCATTCCTTCCCATTGTGCTTTGGGGAGGGGGCCTGTGCCACCTCCGGGGAAATTTTTTCCAAACCTCTTTGGGGCGGGCCGGTAAACCATTGCTGATGACAGGGTGATTTACTTTGGAAGTGTTTTATGTTCATGTTGGTCAGTCCCAGTGTGCTGTTGCTGTGTATTTTTTTCCCGGGGCAGGGTTGTGCATTTTAACTGTATGTGCCCCTGAATTGTTTTTGGGGCCCCTTTGGTCTTTACCGTTCAGTGCCATTTGCAGGGGCCAGTGGTAAAGGTTGGGTCAACAGATTAAAGGCCGCCATACATTTGGGGTGCCGGGGAAAGGGGCCTAATTTGGCCAAGGTAGGGGAATATGAATTTTTGGGGGAAGGGTACGGGAAGGGTGTAAAAGGGTTCCCCCTTTGGTGTTGCAGTAAAGTGTCCCCATCCCCAAAATTGTAATCCTTTCCCCTTTTTGGGGTAGGGACAAATACTTTCAAAACCAGGGAATTGTGGTACCTGGGACAGGGATACCAAAATTTTTGGGCATTGTTCCCCAACGAAGTTCCCCTTTTTGGGGTTTTAATGCACTCCTTCCGGGGCCCGGGTTCTGTAACCTTTGTTTCATGCATGCGGCCTTGGGGTCCCCGGGCAACGGGCTTACACCTGAAGCAGAGGTTACAGGGTGTTTCCCGTAACTTCAGTGCATCGCTTTGGGGGAACATATTAAAACTTTCCAAAACCCAAAAGTCCGGGCCGGGCCGGGGTCGCATGACTTTCCCTTGGGGACAAAAGGGGGCACCGCTTACCCTGGCTTTTCCCCTGTCCCGGGCCAAAATGTTCGTGTTTATGCCCCCCGGGAGCCGGTCCCACACCCAAAAACCCCTTTTCCAGAAAATTTGTTTTCCCCATTGGGCCCCTTTGTTGGTACTCCCTGGAAATCCACACAGGGGTACCTGTGGAAAAGGAACCTGTTGAATGGCCTCCAGGTCCAGTTGTGGTTTAAATTTTTGGAGCCATGGGTAATTGTGCTGCCACAATGAAAATTTTCACCAAAACCCTTGGGCCGGAACCCTCCCCCCCCTGTTGGGTCCCAAACCAAAACACCAAAATTTCTTGGGGACTGGTCTCAATCCAAAACCCTGTAAATTGGCATGTCCATTAACTAACTCAGGGGAAAAGGTAAACCCCAATCCGGGGTGCTACTGAAGTGTTTATAGTTTTTGGAACCATTTCCCCAATTGCTGCAAACTTTGATAATCCCTGAAAGATGTTCCTAAATTGTTTTGCCCCCAATTTTTTTTTCCCAAATTTCAGGCCCAAAAGCAGCCATTAAATTGTCCCCGGTCCGAAAGGGGTAGCCCCCGGGGAAAACAAATTGCGTAGTGAAATCAATTACTTTCCGTAATTGTAAATTTGCCCACTACACCTTTTGCTGTAAATTTCCCGTACCTTAACCCAAAACCAAATGATGCAAAATTGGTTTCCCCCGGGCTCGGGAAACCCGGGCCCATGTTGAATCCAAACTTTTCCCAATTCGGGAAATTTTTATTTTTTTTAAATCCCATTTCCCACCCGGAGGAGCTTTTTGAAGTTCCTTTGGAAAAATGCTTACCCTAAATTGCAAAGTTAAATGGAAACTTTTATGAAAATCTGAAACCCCCAAAACCCAAATTTTCAAGGGCAGCCCCATTTCGCCTGGCTTACGTCCTTCACAGCACACTGGCCTTCCTCCCTTTCCCCAACCCATAAGTCATCTTGAAAAAAACCCCCCCCAAAAACCCCCTTTTTGGGTTTTCCCCAAAGGCCCTAGGGTTTTGGGATCCCCAAATTGGAACCCCACACCCGGGGAAAGCTGTAAA
Source organism: Protopterus annectens (assembly GCF_019279795.1). Classification (NCBI taxonomy): domain Eukaryota; kingdom Metazoa; phylum Chordata; order Ceratodontiformes; family Protopteridae; genus Protopterus; species Protopterus annectens. The sequence continues at coordinate 1,764,084,039 of NC_056739.1, forward strand.
AAGGAAAACCGGGAAACCCCTTTTTCCAAATTGGGTTTAATTATCATGGTCGCACGGGCGGGCCCTGGCAGAAAAAACCTCCCCCCTTTTCCCAAACACCCCAGGTACCCCCAAAGGCCAATGGGGGCCCCCTTGGCCCTCCTAACCCATTAATGCCATCCCGTCGGGGCTGTATAATATCTGGAAAACCCTAACCCCCCCTGCTGCTCAGAAATCCCGAAGATTTTTGGGTTTTTGACCATTTTTTAAATAAATTTTACCCCAAACTCCCTTTCTAACCCCCACCCCCGGGTCCTAAATCCCCCTAAAACAAAACTTGTTTTTTCCACCCAACCGGGGTCACCACTTTTCCCTTTACCTTTTTTAACATAACCCCTTTTTCCAATAACTCCCCATCCTTAAAAAAACCCAAGGTGCTTTTCTTACCCCCCCAAATAACCCAAAGGAAACCATGTTAAACCAATTTCCCCAAACCATCTGGAAAAGGGGTCATTTAAACCCAAATTAAAGGGGGCCTTCCTAACCCCCTCCAAAAAAGGGGCCAAATAGTTTCCTCCCCCTTGGGTTTCCCCCCTTTTATGAAAATCCCCACCTAAATTCCAAACTGCCTTAAACAAACACTCAATTTGCCTAAAACCACAGCCATTTTGGCCCTCCTGCCTTTTAACCCCATCCATTTGAAACAATTTAAACCCCACCCCTTTTTGGTTTTCAAAAAACCTAAAAATTTTATAACCAACTTTATCCAAAACCCTCAAAACCGCAATATTTCCCCCTTTCCCAAATTTTAAACCCCTTTTAACAACCCTAAAACCTCTTAACCTTTCAAAAAAAAACCCCCTTTTCAGATACCAAAGGTTTAAAAACCCTTGTTCTCCTTTCAAACCCTTAATGACCCCAAAATCACTTTCCAAAAGCTAAATATTACCCTACTGTCCCCCCTTGGGTAATTTTTAAAAGGTAGACCCAAACCCCCTTTTAAAATTAAAACTGGCTTTCTGAAAAAGCCGGGCCAAAATCAAATTTTTTAAATTTTCTTTTAAATTTTAAAATTTAAACCACTTTCCCGGTCCTAACTTTAACCCTGTGGAAAAATTTTGCCCCTTAAAAACTTTAGGTTCTCTGAAATAATCTTTTGTAAAAATTTTAACCAGATTTTTAAACCCATCTGCTACCCTTTTAAAGTTGTTTTCCGGGGCCCCTCCCTAAAGGTCCCATAGTGGGGCTACCCTTTTTTAAACCCCTTTGTAGGATTTAAATAAACAAACTTTTAAACAAACCCCTCAAATTTGAAAACCACATTGCCGGGTTTGCCACGGGGGCCCCTTTTGGGGCCCTCAGACTTAAACACCCGGGTTGGGAAATACCCACCTTTCCCAGTTCCAACAAGGCCCTATTTCCTCAAACCAGACAATCCCTGCCCCAAAATTTTCCCCCTTAACAATCCAGCCTGTTGGGTCCCAACAAAGTACACTTCGGGCCCTGCGTTTTCACGGGGTTCCCCTTTTTCAAACCCTGAAATTCCGGGGAATCCCCCAGTGATTTTACCCCTAGGGTCCCCCCGGGAAAATTTTAACGGGTAGTCAAACAAAAATTTGTCATTTAAGGGCCATGAAATTTTCGCCTGGCAAAACCCCCCTGGAACTCTGGGGGAACCCTTTTAGGAATTTTAATTTTCCCCGCTTGGGGCCAGGCCATTAACCGGGGAAATTTTTGGTTCCCAACTTTTTAACCCTCAAAAGGAAATTTAAACCATTTTATGTAATGTTGTATTCTCCCCTTTTTTGCCCCAGGCCTCCGGGTCTTTCATAGGGGTACCCCATCCTGTGGTTAAATTAAAAAAAACAATTTTTGTGTCCACCCTTGCCCCCTGCCCCCCCATGGCCCGGGGTTTGTATAATGGAAAACCCTCCTTTGGGACACAAAACCTCCCAGCGGGAAAAGGCTTTGGTTTAACAAGCCCCCTCCAAAGGGGACACCCCCGGGAACACTAACAGTGGGGGCTACACAACCATGTACAGGAAGTGCAGGACCGCCGGGGCCCTGCAGGGGGTGAACGGCTTTTCGGGTGGGGTCCAGTTATGATTGGGGGGCCACGGGGGTTTTACCCACCCCTGAAAAGGGTTATGCCCCTTTACCATGCCGTGTCCCCTAACATTCCACACAGGGATAGGGGTGGATCCCAAGGTCACGGGCCAAACCTATTTTGGGTTGGGCCAAAAAACCCCTAAAGGGCCTACCATTAGGGGAAGGGTGTTGGATTTTGCCATTTTTGGTTTCATGGGGCCCGGGCCCAACACACAACCCCAAAATACACGGAAGGACCCCCCATCCCTTATAAAAAACCCTTGGCAAATATGCCATCTCAAAACTGGTTTAAAGGGCCCCCTCCGGGGAAACAGGTTAGCAAAACTGTGCTACAAACCACACAGTTGGAAGAGTTCCCCAGCATGTGGCACTGAATTGAAATTTTGGAATGACATGTTACCACTTTCCCCACAACGGGTTTTGGGCCCATCCACCTGTCTCCCCTAAAATGAAACCCCTATATGGCCCAAAGGAACCAGTTTTAACCCCTCCAGGTTTTCCCCAAAAAACCCACCCACCTGTATAGGGGGACTCCACGGCCCGGGCACAAAACCCACATCAAAAAAACCCATTCCTCCTTTTAACCACTGGAAATTGGGGCCCCAGAAGGGTTTTTAAACCTTACTGCACCCACCAAAATTTTGGGGTTATGTGCACAACACATGTTGAAATTCCAAAATTGTGGTTTGAAATGGAATGCATTTTTAAAAAAACCCCCACAAAGGTAACTGGTGACACCCCACTGACATTTGGGCCCAAATTTTCCCCCTTTATCTTTACCTGACAAAGGGAAATGGGGAAAACCGGGGAGAAAGAAGCACACTATTGGTTTTACTTCCCAAATACCCTTTTGGCTGTGCGAATGGGTAACATCCCGGTTTTATGGGGAAAAAACATCTGGTGATTGTGGTTTTCCAAAAAGGATCTTGTTTTAAAAACACCCAACAACCCTATTTCCCCCAACCACAGGGCAGGGGTTTAAAATTTTTTCCCTTAAAGGTAATGACATTAGAGAGAACACTAGGTTTACTAGAATATTTCCTTTTTGGCTAATTATGGGGTGAAAACCCCGTTTTTGGGGAAATGGCATCGGTATTGTATTTTTTGCCAAAAAACTGTTTTTCAAATGCACAAAAACCCCACACCAACACACTTCCCATTTCAGGTTTAAAATTCCCCCTTAACTAATTCATACCGGGAGAAACCATTAGGGCCCCTATTGGTTTAGGGGGGTTTCCCCCCGGGCTTACTTATAGGGTGCTACATCATTTTTTAAAAGGGGGTTGTGCACCCGGTAGTGTGTTCCCCCGTTGCCAAAAAACATTTTTCAAAATTGCACACACCTAACCCCCATCCAAACACACACCCCTTGCCATTTCAGGTTTCAAACCCTACCAAACATGTTATGACACTCGAGAAACTTTAAACAGAGAAACCTATTCCATTACTGGGAGGTTTCCTTCTCCTGCTGTACTTATAGGGTGCTGACATCATCTGTGTTTAGAAAGGGGTGTGCACCCCAGTGTGTTCTCCCAGTTCCCAAAAAGGAAACTTTTCCCCTCACATATTTGCACCCCAAACACACACACTTGCCATTTGCAGGATTCAAACCACTACCTAACTATTTTATGACACTAGACGGAGCATTAGCAGGGGCTTTTTCATTACGGGGGCCCTTCTCCTGCTGTACTTATAGGGTGCTGACATCATCTGTTTTAAAAAGGGGTGTGCATCCTGTAGTGTGTTCTCCCAGTTCCCAAAAAGGGGACATTTCTCAAAAAAACCACACAGAAACCCCCCTCATCCAAACACACACCCCCATTTGCAGGATTCAAACCACTACCTAACTATGTTATGACACTAGACGGAGCTTAGCAAAACATTTATTAAAACTGGGAGGCTTCTCTTCTCCTGCTGTACTTATAGCGTTCTGTCATCATCTGTGTTTAAAACGGGGCATGTGGATCCTGTAGTGTGTTTTTAGTTCCCAAAAAGGAACATTTCTCTCAACACACACAAACCCCACCACACCCCTTCCCATTTGCAGGATTCAAACCACTACCTAACTATGTTATGACACTGAGAGGCATTAGCAGAGCGCTATTCATTACTGGGAGGCTTCCTTCTCCTGCTGTACTTATGGGGTGCTGACATCATCTGTGTTTAGAAAAGGGGCATCCTGTAGTGTGTTCTCCCAGTTCCCAAAAAGGGACTTTTCCCCTCAAAATTTTGCACACACACAGAAACCCCCCTCATCCAAACACACCCCTTGCCATTTGCAGGATTCAAACCACTACCTAACTATGTTATGACACTCAAGGACCTTTAAACAGAGCAGCTATTCGCTTTTGGGGCTTCCTTCTCCTGCTGTACTTATAGGGTGCTGACATCATCTGTGTTTAGAAAGGGAGTGCATCCTGTAGTGTGTTCCCCCCAGTTCCCAAAAAGGGGACATTTTCATACATATTTGCACACACACAAAACCCCCCTCATCCAAACACACACACTTGCAGGGATTCAAACCACTACCTAACTAGGGTTATGCCCAACCGGACCATTAGCAGACCCGGCTATTGCTTACTGGGAGGCTTCCTTCTCCTGCTGTACTTATAGGGTGCTGACATCATCTGTGTTTAGAAAGGGGGGGCATCCTGTAGTGTGTTCTCCCAGTTCCCAAAAAGGGACTTTTCCCCTCATACAAAACACACAAACCCCCCTCATCCAAACACACACACTTTGCGGGATTCAAACCACTACCTAACTATTTTATGACACTGAGAGGAGGGCATTAGCAGAGCCCTATTCGCATTACTGGGGGGTTTTCCTTCTCCTGCTGTACTTATAGGGTGCTGACATCATCAGTTTTTAGAAAGGGGAATGTGCATCCTGTATTTGTTTTTCCCCGTTGCCAAAAGGGGACATTTCCTCTCACACCCCCCCTCCCCCACACTGAGCATTTGCGGGATTAAAACCCCTAAACTATTTTAAACACTTGGGGGAAAGGCTTGGCAGAGGCACTATTTTTCGGGGCATCTGTTCTGCACCTGTAGTATTTCTTGCTGACATCTTTTTTTCCCACAGAGGTATGTAGATGTAGTACTACCTGTCAGGTGGGGATAGCATATGATTTGCAGCCACCTACCCCGGGTCAGATATGCACCTCGCCCCGGCAGGTTATGTTCTTTACCATGCTTTGGGGCCACAGGACCTGTAACACACAACACAACCAGTCCCGAACACCACACCCACATCCAGGACACACACTTGCTTCCTGGGAACAGTGCCAGGATATGCAGGTATTCACATACACCATTCCAGTTGTTAAACAGGTACAGGCATATTGTGTGTGAGAACTACTCAGGCCTCTACCACTTTACCCTAACCCCTACAATTTGTGGGTCCATGTGCTATGGCAGAACCCACACCCCAGCCACATGGGTGAATACATATTGCACCTGTCCATCTGCAACGTGGGGACTCACTGTTCCCACCAGAGGTAGACCACCATTGTTGATATCTGACCATACCCCCCTTTCCCTGGACATCCATATTTATCTCCACCCCAGGCAAGGTTGTCACTGCAAAACAAACTGTGTTTTGCACAAGCAGATTTTACACTTGTGTAGACTGGGGTGGATGACTTCAGAGGACCCATGCTGGAGGACTATACTGGCCACCCCAGCATAATCCTTGACTTGCATCCTATGAGCATGTGTACAGTTTGCATTGGTCATGCTATCCCCATATACCCATGACTGCTCCACAACAAGACACCTGTCAGCTGTACACCGGGCCCTATATGCGTTCAACAGACAGAGGACCTAATACATTGCAGAGCTGTAGCCCACAGAGGGAGGACATCTTTAAAAGGGTTTCCCGCATGGCACTTCATTCACACATACTCATTACAAACAGTGTTGACAGTGGAATCGTCCAGAGAATGCAGATAGGGCTCCCCCCAGTCTGTTATTGGGGCACCACTGTCAGAGATCCTCCAACCCCTCACAGCACACAACAACATTTTGGGTTGCACATTCAATCCCTGAGACCTCCACGGTGCCCCCGCTTGACAGAGGCACAGCTCACTAGCCTCACATGTTGCCTTCTGTGACCTACTTTACAGTGGCACGGTAGCCTACTATCCTGGGGGTGCAGATGCCAAGCACACTCTGGCTGACTGCCCTTCCCTGGGGCAAAAAGCCTAGTATTGACCTCTACACCCATATGTTCAATTGTCGGATGCACAATATTTGTTGTGCTGTTCTACTGTTTGCAGGTCTTTATTGCCATAGCATTCCCTGTTCCTATGACCAACTTGTGTATCTGTGGCAGATGGTTGCATATGGCGGGTCCACTATATCACTTATGTCTCTGTGGTCATTTACTTTTGCACTGGGCTGATTGCTGTGTTGTGGTTGGTTCCTGGAATACACGCAAAAAACCAGATATGTGTGGCCAACTGCTAAAGGAGATATGGCCTAAGTGTGTGAGCATGCCCAGTTCAGCCTTTCCATGGCATGTTGTCTGACATATGCCTCATTTATCAAAGTGTGGGGCATGCCCAGTGTGAGCTTTCCATATGTTGCACTCTGAAATCCAACCCCATATTTGGGTGTGTGTGACCTTCAACATTTCGCTTTTTTGATTGTGTGTTTGGGTGTCATGATGTGTACTAACTGGCCAACTGTTTTGTGTCTGCCACAACAGGGATTATACTGTGCCTGCAGGAATTGCATGGGATACTTTGCAGACAGTTCTCAACATACTTTCATAATGACTTAACACTTGTAGTATAGTGTACTGGTTCAGTACTTTCACTGTGTGGACAGTATCCTGGGCTTTAGTCCTATCACTGCTTGACATCTTCATAGTGAGCACAACAGACTGTGTAGGGGCCAGTTGGGCACATATGACCATCTTGCAATATGTTCAGATATGGACTACCTACACCAGGCTCGTCCAACATTACTAGTGTATTCCACAACATGGGTGGACATTGGCAAACACTAACGATGTTCCATAGGCCATTTCTGATGGTAGTCACAGGGTGTGTTTGTCCTTCGACACACATTGTAACTGGAGTTTGCCATTACATATGTCATGGTTGGTATACTGTGCCAGTGATACCCAGGGTAGCCTACCATCTCCCATACACTCATCAGGATGCCTCTTGAGGGGTGTCGATATGTGGCACTCTGGCTGACCTGTACCAGGAGTTTACTGAAGTGTGGGGGTGCCTTCTGTGTTATGGATCATTCTGTACAGCTTGTCCTATGTATGTCAGTGCTGGGGTTCAGGTCTCTCATGTGCATAGCTCACTACCATTCAGATTGTACAAGGTGCAACATGTTCATTCATTCCAGGTTGGACATGGCTTCATACATCAGGCACAGCTTTCCTGTAGCTGGGAAGGGTGGCGGTGTGTGGGGCTGCAGTTTGTTTACTCAGGCAACACATGGCATCTGTTCGTGCTCTTTGCTACCCCTTGGGGGACTGTTGTGGACTTTACAGTTGATGGAGGTGTCTGCAAAATCCCACAGGGCTATTTTAGTCAGTTGTGATGCTGATGGAGGATGGCTGCAGAGCCAGAGTGAGTTCCCCCTTTTCTACATCTGCCCGCCTTCATGTTTGGGTGGGTATATGGTAAAGTTTCTTCACTACAGACACATGTTTGTCCAGTGCAGGATATTTATCACCTTTTTTACCCAGGTCTCACATTACATGTTTGCTACCTCATCGGTTTTCACCTGTGTGGTAATTTGTGGGCACTTACTGTATATCCACGGTGGTTGTCTATACACAGTTCTGCAAATTTGCTTGCTGACATGGCTATGGCTACAGTTGTCTGTTTGTAGGTGGCCCTTTTGTGGGTTGCTTGTGTCAGCTGGGGGGCGGATATGGTGGGCTGTTTGTACTCCTCTGCATACATGCTCAGTCACAGTCCTTCCATGTTGGCCTATACCTATGGGACATATATACGGAATGGGGGGGGGCCCCGGGCCCTGCATTGTGGGATGCCACTCATATCCCGTAGTCTGACATGGTGCGGGATGTCTGACCATGTCAGTTCTGTCCTTGGTCTGGTTTGCAACCCCCCTACTGACATAGGGGGGTATATTTAAGCTGGTGAACATATCCATACTGAACACGGGGTATTGTCTAGAAGCATGTGCAGGTCCAGATAGGCTGTGTGGACCACATAGCCCTCATCAATGACCTTAATGACTGCTTCAAATGGGTCAGACATGTTTAGGGGCCGGTTCTGCAGTTACAACAGCCACAGTGGGTAGGGTCCAGTATCAGTAGGTCCACATTAGCCTTCTGTCTGCGGTACATACTGATCCTTTCCATAGCTGTGCAGAACAAGCTTGTCAGGATCCTGGGGTGGTAGTTTGGAGTATCCATTCAGGCAACACCTTTGTTGTGATGGACCACTGTTGTTGTACACTGCTCTTTGGGTACATATCCTGTGGTAAGGCTGACATTGGCCAGTAGTGTGATTTTGCATTCCATTACTCTTGGGGTCCATGTTGGCCTCAGCACAGGACACCATCACATACATTTGCTTCTGTGTGTTTTGCTTTGCAGATGATGGCTGTTACCTCAGCATCTGCAATGTCAGGGGGCCATCTGCTGGGATAGGTATTTTGCACTCGGGGGGGGGTTTGCACTGCACCTGACAGGTTGTATGTTAGCAATATGTGTGTGTGTTTGGTATGTTGTTTGTAATATCTGTGTGATTCGGAGCATATCTGTGGATGCCCAACATGGTTCCCACCATCAGTTAGATAAGCCTTGTGATTATCCTTAGTGTCCTGTACTTTTTATCTTCATAGGTTCATGGGTTCATAGTAGGCTAACCCCCCTAGGCCATTAGTAAGCCTAGCCAGAGGGGTGTGTCTTTTGCCACCCCCTTTCTATGTTCAATTATGGCCATTTATGAGGTTCTTCACTGTGCCTCTGTCTGGTCGGGGACACAGTGGGGACCCCAGTATACATGTCTCATCCATCCACTTGGCCATACTCCTGTTGAGGGGGGTCAGTGAGGGGCTCTGCCTACCATGGATTGGGATCCTGTTTCTGGGTGTGGGGAGCCTATGGGTTATGTATCTGTCCCTCCAGCGCATCATTTCATTATGTGTTGAGGTTGACATCTGTGACTCTCACAGCTCCAATGGCTTTGATTTCCTGTGGTGTAGCATGTCCATTACTCCTGTGTTGGACATGGCCTGGTACAACAGACATACAATGCCTCTGTGTAGGCAGTGTGTGACTGCAGTCAGCTGGGGTGTCTACAGCCAGGCAGCATATGACATATATTTCACACCCTTTATCCTGTTGGTGGGGTAACTATGAGGTCTTCCGAACCGCTGCAGGTGTCATGTATGGTACATCCCATATGAGTCATTGTACTAGATTATGGGTCTGATAAGGGAACAGTACAGCGGCACAGTGACCTCTGTTGATGTTGGTGTGAATCCTTTTATGATACGGTGTCCAGTATCAACAGTCTTCATAGCCACATTGGCATTGTGGCTGTCACATGACAGATTAATGTCGACCTGTGTCCCTAGGTCCCTGATGACTCCTTGCATACATAATGGTTTGACACCTTGTATGGTATTTGGTGGGACATCCATACTGTCCAGTGTCTTCGGATGTCTGGGTGGGGTTCTTGTGTGTGAGAGTGTGGTCTGTCGCATGCTACAGACTGTACAGCAATTTTGACTACAGTTATGTGCACATGGGTGGTGTTCGCTGCTTTGTGCATTGTCAGTTACCTGGCTATATGGGTGTCTGTGCTGCATATGGATACTCCCCCTCCTTTGATGTCTTGGTGCAGGTGTTCCATGGTATGTGGTATAACCTGGGAGTGCTGGTGTGCTTCACTAGGCCTGCAGCAGGCTTCTGTCACTGGACTGGCATCAATGTTCTCCATAATGGGAAGTGCCTCAGGGGCATGCATATTGCAGTTTACACATCTGGCATTGGTCAGCATTACCCTTATGTTTTCCCCTTATGTTTTCTAGGGTGGTGGGTAGTCTTTTGGCCTTGCCTACATAGGCTCTATGGAGGGGGCAAAGGCCTTATCCAGTATCCAGATGCCCGGGTAACAAGTGACAGCCATCCCTGTAACAGCGGGAGGGCTTGTCATGCTTTACATCTCAAGCAGACACATTAACCCTCTTGGACTGACAGCTGTAACTGTGCCAGCTGTTAAACATGAGCATTCTGTGTTTGTACTGTGGCATCATTCTTGGTGAGGGTTGGATGCTGCACACAGCCAGTGTCATCCCCCTGGGGCATACTGGGGACCATCCATGTCTCATTTTGTTGACCAGGGAGGTACATCTCAGGTAATTCACACCAGCATGGACATTGAGTGCATCATATTTCTGCTTGCTTTGGGGTGACCCTCTTTTGTTAAGTGGCATTTTGTGGCCCCACCACACTCTACCCTTTCCCTTGTTCAGTCTGGTGAGTGGGACAGCCCCGTGTTTCTGCCTAAACAGAAACCCATTACAACTGTATCAGGCATGTTGTTTCTCCTTCGGCCTGTGACTGTTTGGCACCCCCACTTTTTCATTTTGCATGTGCTATGTTTGAAGGTTGTGGTTGCTTGTGATCTATTTTTGGGGGCTTTTGTTGGTGTGGTGTGTTTGTAATTAAGGCCTCCGGGAATATTTGTCTGTGTTTATGTGTTTGGTTTACAGTTGTGGTAGGTCTATGTGGGACTGGGTTTGTGGTGTATGTGGTTACCTTCTCCTCCTGACTAGTGTTGACAGTACTGAGGGTTTGGGGCTCAACCTCTGGTTTGGATACATGGATGCATCTATCACATATGTTTGTATTTATTGGGGGGGTTTTGGTTGTCTGTGTACTTTTGGCTCACATTGCCTCTGGATTCATAGGTTATACTTGTTGTGGCTGGACTTAGTGGATTGTATGTGTGGACATATGTTGTTGCCATACTACTGGTCAGTGATTACTTCCCTTTTTTTGTTTGCTCTATCATGTGGGACTTCCTCATTCTCTTGCATGGTTTGGTAATGGCTGGAGGCCAGCATGCCAGATGCCTGGTATGGCATTGTGTGTTGTTGTTATTTGTGATTGCATACTCCAAGCATTCCTGGCTGTGTTCATGGAATGCCTGTATAACATGTTCTGTGGTGTGTCCCATATTCTGCACTTGCACAGGGCCTTTTTTGGATTCAACATCGGTTTTGAGGGCTGCAACCTATACTTTACACATGTTTTTCACTGTGGTATTCTGGCCAGGGACTGGGGTCATGTGTATATCCAGTGTGATTACTCTATGGTCTGGTCTTACCAGTGAGGGGTACACTTCTCATCTTGCCATCCAGTACACATGTTGCTGATTATCACATCCAGTATGCTTACCCCTCTTGTGGGAGTAGTACATTGTTCCTGGGCATTTTGGTTTATGGAATCTGGGTAATTTTCTCCTACTGTGTTGGTGCTAGTACAATGCTACCGGGGTATGTCTGGGTATTTTCAGTCAGCAATATAATGTGGTTTGCGGGGCTTCATATATTCATGTATCCCGACATAGGCCAGGTGCTGTTCCTGCTATTAGGACAGTGGTCTGCAGCAGGCTATATACTGGGGCAGTTTTAGCCATTGGTATTTGACCATGGTATTCCATGCTGCTTCTTGTTGTGGTACCAACATGGGGGTGTGGTTATCCTTGCCATTTCTTGCTAGTCACCCTCCTTTTGTAGCTTGTTCCATGTTTTGGGGGTGTACAGCACAGGATGAGGTGTGACCGGGTAGTGTTAGGGTGCTGATGTGAGCCTTGCCCAGTTTCTATTACAGGACTGGTATCTACATTCTCCTTACTGTGGTTTACACTGCACACATCTTGCTGTTTTACATCTGTCATGGGGGAGTTTTACATCTAGGTTCATATCCCTTGTAGAACCTATGAGGTTGGGTTTGTGTTTTGAGACTTACCTATTCAGGGCATGCTGTGGGTACTGACAGCCTTTGCCAGTATCCATGGGGCATGGCATGATAGGTGCATGCCACCCCTAGCAGGTGGTGCATCATGTCAAACCCCGCATATCTTCCCAGCCTGTAACACATTGGCTCCCCCTTTGACTGACTGCATTACTTCAGCCAATTATTGTACTTGATCTTCTTGTCTTCATAGTGTGGCATCATGCTTGGTGAGGGTGAGATGTTAGGCAGGGTCTTCATGTTTGCATATACTAGATGGTGTTACATTGCTTAACACATGGCAATCATGCCTCAGGTGGTGCTGCAGGGCTGCCTCTGTCGGATGCACATACTACACTCCCCGTACATGTTTGAGAGCAGGTTGTGTCATGTTAGGCATCCCTGTTACTATATGAGTGACTCAGAGGGGGATCATTCCCAGGGTTCCTACTGAGCCAGTGTATGTGTTGCCGGGCCAAGGCCGGGCCTCTGGGGAGCCCCCTTTTTTGGGGAAGGTCATTTTTCCTCCATACCCTGCCTTTGAGGGCCCTTGGGGGTTCTTTTGGCCCGCCCATGGGTTGGGGCCCCTGCAGCGGGTTCAAAAATCTATTATTGGGGGCTGACAAACCGCAAACATTGTTGGTTGTCCAAACCCCCACCAAAATTTTAGCCCGGCCTTATTGGGCACCCCCAAAACAGTTAAACATTAAAAGGGGGGGTTCCCAATGGGGTTCCCTGTTCAGGTGGTTTTTTCCCATGGGGGTTTATGGCCGGCCCTGCATCCCCATCCCCCACAAAAATTTGGGTGTAGGAAAGTTGGGACACCCCCAAAAACCGATTTCCTGTTAATCCCCCGGGGCCCCACCCTTTCCCTTATTTGCCCCGGGGGTCCCATGACCTGGCCTTAAGGGGAACCCCGCTTTTTACCCTTCCCCTGGGGTTTACCATTTGCTCTATTCCCCCCCTTTGGGGATTCCCTACTAAAAGTGCTATTTGGTATGGGATTGGGGGGAAAAATTCAGATCCAAACCCCATTTTTTGCCCACAAAGGGTTAGGAAAATGGGGTTTTGACCCCCAGGGTTCCCCCTTGAACCCCTCAATGGGCCCGTTGGTCTCTGGGGGCCCCGTTGCTTAGTATTCTTTAAACCCCATTTTGGGGTTTATAATTTCCCCCTTTTGGTTTTTTACGGGGGCCCGCCCTTTGCTGCGGGTTTCTGGGGGCCATTATATTTTTAATTAATTTGCCCCCGGGTTAATCTTCCCAAACCCCATTTTGGCTGGCACCCTGCATTGCAACCCTTTTTGCAATCGCCCCTTTTATTTGCAGAAAAGGACCCCCATTTTCCTGAGTTCAATTTTTCAGTTTTCTTCATTAGGCTTTTCCCGCTTAGGGGGTCCTTTAAAAAACCAAATTTTCATATTTTCAGATTTAAGTGGGGTTTTACATTTTGCCAATTCCTGTTTAAAGGGTTTTCCCCCTCTTACAGTTTTGGGGTGTTCCTTTAATTTTGGGGCTTCCTTTTTCCTTCTTTTCCTCCCGGGGGAAGCCTTTGAAACCGCCCAAATTTCTTTAAAATTTTAGAAAATTGGGAAAAAACCCCAAAAACTGGGGGAAGAAAGTAAAAATATCAGTTTAAATGGGAAGGCCAAAATTTTAAAAAAACTTAAATCCCCCAAGTAATGTTAAACTGCCAAATTTTCCAGGGTTTCCGGGAGAAGAAAATTTTTTTGTAGGTTCGGTACACCTTCCTTTCTTGCTTTCCCTACTTAAAAAAAATCAAAAATCTTTAATTGTGTTTTTTTTGTTTTTTTTAAATGGTAAGAAACTTTAAACCCTTTGTACAATATCTCCTTTTTCCCATTCCTCCCCTTTTGAAATTTTCCCATTTAAATTTGTATTTTAAAAGTTTTATGTGAAAAATTCCTTTTCCTTTAAAATATTTTCATGAAATTGCCAAACAAACATGTTTAAAAGTTCCCCCTTTTAAAAAAACTGGGCCCGGGGGGCGGTTATTTCATTTTTTTAAACCCCCAATTTTTGGGGTTTTTTTAAACCCTTTTTTTTAAAAAAATTTATGGGGGAAACATGGAAAAAAAAAAAAATATTTTTTAAATTTTTATGGGTTATTTTTAATACTATTTCCTTTTTTTTTTTTTTTTGGCCCTTTTTAAAATTTTATCCTTTCCCAAAAATTTTGGGTAAACCCCCCCCATGGTTTTTGCCGGGCGTAAAATTCCCTTTTATTCCTTTAACAATAGGATTTAGCTGTAGGTCCCTGTAAAATTTTTTTAAAAAAGGGAGGGCCAGCACCCTTTTGGGGGGTTTAAAATTTTTAAAAACCCAAACCGGTTTTTTTCCCCGGGTTTTTTTTAAATTTTAAAAAATTGGGTAAACCCCAAAAAAAGGGTATAAAAACATTAGTTAAAATTTCAGACAAATTAAAATGTTCCCTTTAATAAATAATTTTAATCTGAACTTTTAAATTCCTGAAAAATAAAATAAATCAATTTTAAAAAAACCCTTTTTTAAAAAAAAAAATACAAACAATAAATTTTATTTTTTTTTTTTTTGAAAAAAAAAGTTAAAAATTAAATTTACAAAACCCAATAAAAAAGGGAAATTTAACCCTTTTTGTTTGTCATTTAAAATTTGGAAAAAATTTTCCCCAAAATACAATTTTTTTCCCTTAAAAGTTTTAAAAAACCCTGCCAAAAAAAAGGGGTTTTAAAAAAATTTTGCTTAAAAAATACTGAAAAGTAAATTTCCCTTTTTAAAAAGGTTTTTAAAAAGTTAAAAAAAATTGGGGGCTTCCTAATTTTGAAAAAAATTTTTGGGAAATTCCTCAAAATTTTTTCTTACTTTTTATTTGCAAAAAAATTTTACCCAAAGGTTAACCCCGGCAGAAAAAAAATTCCCCCTTAAATAGGGTGTTTAGTGACCCTTGGTCTGTATAATAAAACAAAAAGGAGACCCCGGGAGGGAATGTTTAGAGAAAAAGGGTTTTTGCGGCTTTCAAAAAGTGGTAATAAAATAGGAGTTAAAAAATGCAAATAATGGAAATTGGAAATTTAAATTTTTTGTTAATAAAAAAAAGTTGATTAAAATGAAAATAAAATTTTTAAAAAATTTAAAATTTGGGAATACCTAAAATAAAATTTTTTTTTCCAAAAATTTAACCAGGTAAGTTTAAAAATGGGTTACAAAACCCCTTTAAAAAGGAAAAGGAAAAAAATTGGAAACCCCATGTTTTTCAATCTGCTGTGCTATAAACCTCTAGTTAGCAACAGACCCTGTATTTCAGTTAGGAAAGGGACACATACATGCAGATTATGTAACATGTGCAAGTAAATTCAAACTGATGATACCTTTTTACATCCTGTTACTGGACTCACTTTTAAATTCAACTTCTATGCCGATTGCACTAGTAGTAACCTGGTCCATTTGGCTGTTTGTGATCAACGTGGATGTTACTATGTTGGTAAAATGAATCAAATGTTGAAGAATCATATCAGGGAACACTTACATGAAATAAGCAGATGTGACAGTAGGAATGCTTTATATAAGCATATTTGTAAAACTGGTATTGAACACACTTTTAAGTTTTTAGTTTTGCAAATTATTGAATGCAGGAGCCAGAGGAGGTGATATTAAAACAAAAACAGAATGCTTAGAAGTCAAATTGATGTTAATTTTACAAGCTGACAAAGGGAAAAGTTTAAAAGAGCATATACCTTTAAAACCCTTGCTGAGGTCATGTGACTTCACCAGGTGACTTTGAACTTTTCTGAATGTATTTAAGCTCTGCTTGTTAGTTTGTTTTTAGTTCCGATGCAGAGCATGTGGTGTGAAAGTACTTATCTGTTATATACTTTTTACTATTTTTATTTTTCAGATTAAACAAGTTTTTCAGATTAAACAAGTGTTTATACAGTGCTGTGTTAACTGGTTCTTTTGTTTTATTTGCTGCTTTTGAATTTGTTATTGAACCAGCTTTTACCTGCTCATATTGATTCTGTTTCCTGATCCTTGCATTGAACCATAACACCTTTAGATTCCTTTGGGTTGGTCTTACTACATCAGAAGGTTTGTCAGTTTGGTATTGCCTAAAAAGGCACTATGAGGAAGATAATGTTTTAGCCAATATTTAAAAGCCTAGAAGGGACAGGTACAGACCATCCTTGGCAAGCCAGCATGGTCTGCTGACCACATCTTCTCATGCTGGCAAATACTATACCCCCATTGAATGACACTGGAAACTAAGCCATTTACTGAAGTGAATCCTCTTTTATTTCATATTGTGGCATCATCCTTGGAAAAGGTCGAATGCTGCTTGATTCTAGGCACATAGCCTGTGACAAATAGTCCAAGAGCTCCATAATGTCTTCCTTCATGCAGTCCATGAGGTACATCTCAGGTCATTTACACCCACATGGACTACGACCGAGTCATACTGTTATTTGTGGTCTAATGGCTTGAGTGCCTGAGTGATTAGGCAGATCCTGGCCCCTGACAGACAACTGACTGCGATTTTGTCCTGGTAAGCAGAACATCTGTATGTCTCACAAAAGAGTTTCCTATTATTAAAATATTGAGTAATGTGTCGACTTGCCTTATGGGTTTTGTAGTTTAGGCTCCAAAGGGGACTGGCTATATGTGCTGTGCTGGGTATTGTTCTTATAGAGTGCTGTTGGAGTTACTGAAGATTTTTTTGTAAGGGAAATGTCTAAGGACTCCTTTGGGATTTAGGAAGGTAGTTTTTAAGTACCTCTGCATATGTGGTGTATATGTTGGATTAGTACTATGTGTGGTGGGTGTAATGCTTATCTTCCTGAAAACCTGATTGTTATTTTGAGTGCTTTTTTGTGAAGGTATTGTCTCCAGTGACATTGTGGAATTATATCTCTCACATATTATATCTATTTTTCTAATGATTAGTTGGTTGTCAATGAACATGAGACAATTCTAACACTGTCTCATGATGCCCATGTCTACCAAGCTGTCTGCAGAGTTATTGGAAAACTGCCCATCCATAGGGTCAGGTCTCTTTTAGGTGAACTACAAAGGGTGGTACAGCAGGCTCACTGAGGTTCTCTGAGGATAGAAACTATAATTAGGCTATGGATGGTTGAATTTGTATAGCAGTGCTTCATGGTGTGTAAACAAGTTCTTTGTGCAACTGAGTACTGGATAATGTTACAGAGAACATCTTTTATGTTTCTAAGTTGCCTGTGTCTATAACATGCATTGATAAATACCACAGTGCAATAAGCAGCAGAATTTATAAACTCAAAGAAAACTGACTAAACCAACTAAAAAGACATCTGGCCAATAAAATTATTTTCATTTAAGCCTCCCTTTGTGTTTCCCAACTCAGAAAGACTAGGTTACCTTTCTACCGCTACTAGAATTGCAATCCCTGGCTTTGTAATATAAAAATACACTTTAATTAGCTAAAAGTGAAAAACTACCAGAAACAAATTAAATGACTAGCTACAACAAATAATTACAAGGTGATTCCAAGGCAGACAAGCCAACAATGAGGGCACATTCTTTAAGGCCATTTCAAAATACACTAATACTAGCCAGGCCAAGGAAAAGCAAATACACTTTATACAGTGATGAAATGCTGAAAAATGCAATAAAATAATTTAACCATGTAATAGTAGTGTACTGCGGTGGTGGTGCTGCGGTAGCATTGTCGCCTCACAGTTAGACGTTGCCCGTTCGATTCTCAGTTAGAGCGTCTTCTGTGGGGCAACATGCGTGAATCGGCATTCCTTCATTGAAGGTTGTGCGTTAGGCCCGGCAAGCCAGCATGCAAAACTCTACTGCCAATCATTAGCGGACCGGAGTTCCACTGTGGCAACCCCTAACCGGGAAAAGCCGAAAGACACAAACAAACCATGTAGTAGTAGTCTTCAGAAATAGCTTATAAAAGTGAAATATTTCAATTTAAAGTACTTATCTTAGCCTGGATGGCACCAAATATAACACAGACATTTTGATAACATGGGTATTGATGCCAAGAATTTCAACTCTGTGGAACTGAGCCAAGAGTTGAGTAAACAGACCAAATTTATAGTCTCACAGAAAAGTAATTAAACCAACTAAAAGGTCCCCAAACTGATGAAACAATTTTAAGCCTCCTTGTGTGTTTTCCAAATTGGATAGACTAGGCTACATTTTTATTGCCACTAGAATTGCATGAAGCAGTCCTCTTAATGTAAAAACACACTTTGATTAGCCAAAAGTGAAAAGGTATCAGAAACAAATCAAATAAGTAGTTGCAATAAGTAATTCTCACTTTAAGCCTCCCTGTATATTTAATGACTTTGATTGTCCAGGCTATCTTTCTATTCCTACTAGATGTGCAGTCCCAATCTTCTTGACGTAAAATATACTGTAGTTAATCAAAACTGAAAGGTATTCAAAACAAATTAAACAACTAGCTAAACAAGTAATTCTCACTTCAGCTTACCTGTGTGTATATCCCAACAAATTCAGACCAGGCTACCTTTCTACTATCACTATAATCACTGGCCCAATTTTCTTAATGTAAAAAAAAACATATTTTAGTTGGCTGGAAGTGAAAAGGTATCAGAAACAAGTAAAATAACTACCTACCACAAGTAATTCTCATTTAAAGCTTCCCTATTTAACAACTTTGAGAGACGTGGCTATGCTTTCTGCTCCCATTAGAATCGCAGTTCCATTCTTTTTGATGTGAAAACACACTTCAGTTAGCAAAAATTGAAAATGCATCAGAACCAAAATCAACAATTAGCTTCAACAAGTGATTCTCGCTTAAGCCTACCTATGTTTATCCCAACTCAAACAGGCCAGGCTACCTTACTTCCATTAGGATTGCGTACTTTACTTAGCTAAAAGTGAAAATATGCCAGAAACAAGTTCAAAGGCAGAAAATCCTGTAATTAGGACCAAACAATTTAAGGAAATTCCAAAGCACACTAACAGTATAAGGGGAGGGCGTTCCCAGTTTCTTCTGCCATTTCCCAGTAAGATAAGCATAGAAGAAAAGAATGGGAAGAGCTTTTGCTGTCAAATATGGAGAAGACGAAACTGGGAAGAGCTTTCAAGGCCAGGTATACAGTAGAGGTGAGAAGCTCAAAAACCTCAAAGTTTAAAAGCACAACAAGAAAATGGTGGTCGGATGGGGAACAAATTCGCAAGAGAGATCATGGAAATAAAATAAAATTAGAGCCCACTCAGAAGTGATTTAAGCACCTAAGCATAACACAGAAACCAATGCTCTCTAATGAACACATGCCCCTGCTTGTAAATGTTTCATCTTCCAAGCTCCTGCTTACACTTATCAAGGGTATCAGAACTTGTTATAAATTTGGGATGCATAACTAGGGTTAAAAAGGCTGTTGTGGTCATTAGCCTAGTAAACATCTATGAACCTATGAATCACTTGAAAAACACTTCAGACTATAAAGCACTGCAAGTAAAAAATGCCTTGAATTAATAGCTTTAACTGCAGATTCAGAACACTCACAAATATAAAACATCCAAAAACTGACTTAAATAGTAAGAAAAGTGCAGTACTTTAAATGTACTTCCCTGGATGCAAAATGTCGTCCAAATGGTTTGCTACCAAAACCTATTGTGGTCATCAGGTAGTTTGATTTGGGCAAATGCTACTGAAATTTCAATAGGACAAGAAATACAAAGTTTTGTTTCAAATCATAGGTCTTAAGGAAGCCAGTCTTAACATTCTTGGTTGTTTGGTTTGTGATATGCTAGGGATGGTAAAACAAAGCCACTCCATTAAAACAAAAGGTACATATATACAAGAACAGTCAAACAGTTATTGAGGCATCTTGAATGGTATGCAGAGCTATAGCAATGGTATCTTTTATAACTATGCCATGTGTGCTATATGCACGAGGGTGTGTATTTCAAATATATGCACACATCATGGGCGTGTGGGCATGTGTGTGTGTGTGTGTGTGTGTGTTTCAGATATATGCATATTTCAAGTGTGTGTGTGTGTTTGTGTGTGCATGGACTCATGTGCATATTTCAAAGATATGCACACCTCAAGTGTGTCTGTGCACGCAGGGGCATGTGTGTATTTCAAATATATGAAAAAACAAGTAATCTCAGTGGTATCCCCGAAGTTTCAAAACAACCCATTAAACAAGTATAGTGGGTCCAAAAACAAAACAGTGTAAGAAACTTCTCTGTGTGGAAGATTTTCAGTCCATATATCTCTAGTTAATCACTGTATATTAATCAGATCAGACAATAGCAGTAGAAGTACCAAACTTAAAATCATCTTAAGTAAAAAAAAAATAATAATAAAAAATATATAATTGTACAGAATTACTAAGTATTCAACAGTAATCCAAGCAAGGCAGGCAGTCTGTTTCCAGTTGAAAATCCTTTATTAGGTACACAGACAAGTGATCCAAGTAAAACAAAAACAGAGTAATAGTTTCCTCACAAGCTTTCTAAATATATATATATATACTTTTTATCAGGCAATAGAGTGTTTTTTGTACTGTAAAACAAAGTGTTATTGGTACACATGTTAAGTTCACATCCCTTTCTCCATCAGTGTGACATTCGTGACATTTGAGCTGGTCCTACCCTACTTAGTAGCATAGATATATGTGTGTGTATATATATATATATATATATATATATATATATATATATA